>NC_069141.1:67914757-68266633 GCF_943734755.1 Anopheles moucheti
AAAAAAAGGGAAAGAAATCCTTCCCGATGAAAATTGGTACCTTTTTTTCTTGCTTCTTATTTTACCGGAACCTTTGCAATGGGGTGCCGCTAAACTTTTCCCTTTTGCACTTTATTTGTTCTTAGTCGCGTATTCTGCCTTCTTTTTGTATTTTTTTTTGTTAGCTTTGTTCTTTCTTCATTGGCCGGGCGCTCCATTTACATATAGGTTTGGGGTAGTGTCTGTTTTTTTTTTGTTTTTTTTTCGCTCTGCAGATATTTTATTTAATCTTTTTTTTTTTGTTGAGTTTTCCTTGTTACCTACTCGAGATTAACCTTTACTGTTTTACACGACATCGTTCGACATTTCTTTTGCTCTTTTGCGTTTCTTACTCTTTGTTCCGGTTGTGCTCCGTTTTCGGTTTTTACTCTTCCACCTTCACTACGGCATTGCTTATGTAGGAAAAAAAGTGTATGTACTTATTATTTAATGCTCTATTTACACCGTAACTTTACTCTTCCATCATTCGTAGCCATTTTTTTTGTTTCATTATTCCTTCATCTTTTCTTGTTCCATTTTTGTTTCCTATTACAGTCGACATCCTTGGTGCTGCTCCATTTTTGCATTTACTTTTAATTAAATATTAATGAAAATTAAAATGAACCAAAACAGGCGGAAGGTGATGAATGTTCAAGTGAAACGGATGGTACTCGTACATCTCGTTCACTCATTCACCACCATCGCCATCATCATCATCGTTAGGGAACAACCGAGAGGCGACCTTCCACCCTTCCGCGTTTGTAACCTTCCGTTCCTTCCGTTCCCTCCACCCGTTCCCACCCACAAAACTCGAAGGGTGTAATTTTTCATTTTTATTTCAATTCCGGTCGGTACCGCACTCGCCCAAGACCGTACTTTGTTTTGCACCGGCTTGATATTGCGAACGCCGCGCGTTATTGGAAGAGCGTGCTGGTAGGATTAAAACCTGGTCGCAATAACAAGAGGAAATCGTTCGAAACATACAAATAATTACCCACAATCGAATGTGCCGATTGATTCATTTGTCAAGTAATTAAGTTCTGTGTGAGTGTGAGGTTGTTTTTTATTTTCTTTGCTCGCTCTCAATCTTTTGTCCTGTGCCACAAAACCGTTTGCCAAAAGCTCAGGAATTCCGGAATGAATTGTTTTCAATCAATGCATGCGCTATTTGTTTCGCTTTCGCCCTTCACCCCTGCGACAGACAGTGCGCGAAGGAAACGTGGGGTTGGAATAAGTAAATCGACTTCGTGGCCCAAGGTAGCCGCACCCTGACTCGAAGCGAACAAATCACCCGCGTGTAATTAGTGCATAAGGATATGAAGGTTTTAATTGATTTTCCAATAGCGTCCCATTGCAACCCGTTCCCATTTGGGTGCCCTTTTAGGAAATGGGAAGCGAGCCATCAAATGTACACGCGATCGAAACATTTGCCACAATTAATGGTGGTAAATATTGCAGTACGACGGGTGGGGTTCACTTGTATGTGAACGTTGTTACGATATTGGCTTGCCGTAAAATGCATTCGGTCGATTGTCTAGAAACTCACTCTCTTGTATTACAAATCGATTCAAAGTCTATTTGTACCGCCATCTCATAAATCGTTCATCGATTGTGATTGATTGTCGAATCTCTTATTTCTCCGAAGGTTTTGTTTGGGCAATATTGACGAGTGATGGAAAAAAGATAAATTAAAAGCTCTTCTCAATTGAGTATTTACCACAACATAATAAATTTAATAGTGTGTGCCGCCAATAGTCTTTCGTTTGATGTGTCAACTCTTATAAGATTCATCAGATTTTTTTTGTTTTGAGCAGTTTTTCTGTATAGTATATTATAAATGATAGCGAAACAACTACTATTTATACGAAATGGATTGTAGCTCATGGTTATTTCCAAAGATTTTAGAAAGGATTTTCTAAAACCATTAATCTGGAGACTGAAAAAAACTTTATACATTTTATACTAATTATTTTTTACAGCTAAATGAATTTTTAAGAATAATTTAAACGAATTCAGAAATTCAAACATCTTTCGCGTTATTTATTCTTTTAAAAAGATTTTTATTTTCATTTTCATGACTCCGAAACAGCAACGCCAGCTAAACTAGCGCCAACATGTGCATTCCGCTTGCCACATTGTCAATATTGATGTGTTAACTCTCAATGAAACACCTTGCGGCATCATCGGAATCGGCAAACGATTTACCTTTTCCGATACATTCCGGGTACCATTTGATGATTTTACACCTTGGCCATAGCATTGCTCCATTTCTTGCATTTGTTAAAATAAATTCTCACACCCCAGAGCGCAAACCATCGCTTCTCTCCTTTAAAAAAAAAAGCAAAACAAAAACAATCCACCTGTTTTGTTCGATTGTTTATCGTCCAAAATAAATCACCCGATCAAAGGAACCTTTTTTTTTTGTTTTACTCCAATATCCTACCGATTTCGGTGTCGTTTACGTCTTGTTTGGGGGGGGAGGGGGTGGGATATTTTGGGTGCACAGAAAAACCAAATCGGCCCATACGTTTCCTTTTGATCGCCGATGGCCAACGTCGGGGAGCGGGAATCGAATACGGGCACGATCGCCACCCAACGATCGACGAATGCTCGCCTTTGATCATGTTGCTCGCCCATGCAGATGAAGCTGATGAAACGATCCGGGACCCGGTCGATGTTGATGATGATCGCGATTCGATCGTTGTGTCGATCGCTTCAATGGCCCTCCAAAAAAGCGGCACTCGACGCAGCAACGGTAGAGTGAGAGCTCTCACGTTGTACGCTGGAAAGGCGGTTCGGTCGAAGGACGCTAGCGGAATGCAACATATTTTCTGCAAAACAAAACTCCCCCCTGTGTGGTGAATCAGAAAGGAAGTGAAAAGCAACAGCAACACAAAAAAAAGGAACGTTCCACATAAAACGAAGGAGGAATTAAAAAGCGAACGGCGCTAAACAAATATCATAAAGCGCGCGAGTACCGCTTGAATTTGTTTGCTTAAAATTTCAACATTTATCTCAAGATGTGTGTGTGTTCCGCTAGTACACTTTCCGTCGTGTGCTTTGAAGATGCTGTGATTGTTTTTGCTTGTGCGGAGGTTTTGCGATTCTTTTCGCATCCCAGCTGACCGGAGAATTGTTGGAATCCCCCCCGGTTCTGCCCTGGCCAGCAGATAAAACAGCGCGGCGTAGTTTTATTTATTTAATTTTTATTAATACGTTTATTTAAATGAATACCACGGCGAGAGTGTGAGCGAAAGAAGGCTTACGTTCCACCCTTAAGTGGAATATTACGATGGAAGGGGTACAGTGGGAACTCCATAAGCATCGGGTAGAGACAATTAAATACGCACATACAGTTCATAAAATATGGGACAAAATGTGTGCTTACTTTTATTTTGTGAGATATTCATTCCCCCCGGTACGGTACCGATAAGGAGGTTCGATATGTGGTGGAATATTTAACCGAGGGTTTTTATGTGGTCCAGCTACCCCGTTCGCTCCCCTGGAAACGAGCGCGATAGTGTAAAATTATTATTTCTCTGTATTTATGATAGTAATAAGCGCAATAATAATAACACTAACGATCATATATTTGGCTTTATGCTTTTCTTCCATTACACTCGGCTGGCCCTCTCGGCTACCTCCAGCCACTTGAGTATGGTTTTTTTGTTTCGTGTTTGCTCGGTGTTGTTTTAACATTTTTGCTATGTGAATTTCACGACTGGTGCACGGTGAGGCGGTGCGATGTACATGCGGTGCTAAGCTGGCCCAAAATTTATATTTTTGCACCGTCCATGAGATGTCCGTTGCCTCATCACCTACTCGCTCGGTCGGCCCGACACGTTTGCCAGTGCGATCTCGTTTCACTTACTCTTTCATTTTATTAAGCAGTCATTAACCTCACGCGAAGCGATTCAAATGAACGGAAAAAGAGATGGTAATAGATGGTGAGTTGAAGGATGAAAAAATAAAAACAACAAGATTATTATAAAAATACCATACAAACAAGCAAACGGGAAAGAGGGGAGGGGGTGAGGGAGGAGGTTTTGGGGGGTGTACAGAGAAGAGAGAAAAAATCGTAACCAACCTCAGCAGAAATAACATCAAAATCATCTGCAACCTCCACAACCCCCCCAAAACCTACCCCCGTCGATCACCGCATGGGGGCTGGGGAAACAACCCCAAGCAGGAGCAATGGTAATGAGCATCGGGGTATATTTATTTCTATCTGTTAGAGATTACCGAAGCATTAACGATATAGCGCTTAATTGCAAACGCGCAAACAAATGCGTTCCATTGCAATCGCGAGCAAAACGCGTGGGGAGAGGTCGGTGGTATTACCCAAAATACGAAGGAAAAGGAAAAAGGTACCACGTAGAAATTGTAAAAGAACACGAAAACGAAGCCACCATTTCATAAAACGAGACACACATACCTACACACACCCACATGTGGCAGATAAACAGAAGGTATCATAAAATAAGATGATTTTTTGGGGCTCGTTATGATAATACGCACCATCCCCCTGCAACACCCCAATCCACCCGGTCAATGGGTTTTGGCGAGTCGGCGAGGATAGTGTGGTGGTGATGATGGATAAATGAAAGAGTAAAAAAGCTTTTACCACCCCAACCCCGACCCGTTCACCGCTTCATCCAGGCTTTCGGACAACGATCTTGCGTCGATGCAATGTTACTTCTCATTACGATGGTTAGTACCACGCTCGGTGTGGATCACGGTGTGCAGTGTCACGATATGTGGAGCACTTGGTTTATTTATTTACTGGTTCGCTTTTACATCCCACCAACCATGTTTATTGTCGTTTTCGGCGTGGTGATTTGGGGCAGCGATCGTTTGAAAGATTATGTGTAAGTTTTTTTCTTCTTTCTAATGGCGAGATCCTTACTCATGCGAGGCTTTGTATTCAAATTACATTTGGGGTAGGAACATGGGACAATTTTTTAAATACTACTATTTATCTGACTTTATGTCTCTTTTCGAATATTCCTAGCATTACATTTCTGCTTATGATCCACGATTCATTTCTAAATTCATATTGTCATATAAAAGTATTCCAATTTATTTCTGTTTAATGGTTTATCTACAATCAGAATCACAAAAATTGTAATTTCGTTTTTTAACAAAAAAAAACTTCCAATTTCTTAAATTGAGCATGCTTTTTATGAGAAATTTTACAAATTTTGGAAAATGTTAAAAGGTTATGAAGAAAAACATTTAACTTGACGTTGGTACATGCTTTTCTTCGTACCAAAAAATAACAAGCCTTTGCTTAATCATAAATTACAACTATTTTTAAAATTAATAGTATAACAATAGTCTATTGTTTTCAATTGTAAAGAGCAACTCTGTTTGTATAAAGAGCAACAGATGAGATCAAACCTTTCAATTCACTGGCTTTAGTGAATTATTGCATTGGGATGAGTTTATAAAGTAATCATGTCTAGTATTGTGCTTAATGAACCTTTTAACAAGAGTCAGTCATATTAAGATTTAGTAGGGAAAGAGGAGTCGGGAATCATTTCTCAAACGAATGATTAAAGCTCAGACGAATCATGGAAGCCTCAAGCGAAATGGTAGCTGGATCCAATTTTCGCAACTGGTGATGGGGAATGAGCGATTTGAGGGTGGTATTGATGATGGCCAGTTCATAGATTGATGCCATAAATCTTGAATGATTCATGAACTCTTCAAATAAAGATTAAAATTTTTATGATTCAGTCCAACGATTTATTCAAATAAATGAATATGTATCTTTTAATTATATATTTTCCAGTGCTTTAGCTTCTAGAAAATGTAGAACAAAAAACCTTTTTCAAGGATGCTGTTATATTTCACCTCAAAATTATTTTATAAATCAAAATGCTTGCATTAGTATTAAAAATTTTAAAGCTTACCATTTGATCATTAATAAGCGCGTGACAAATAATGCATCACAGTATCACAGTGCATTTGCCATTAATGCGCCGTAAAGTTTACATGTTTAATGCCCATCAAAGCAATCTAATGGCTGCATGAGCTAGAAAAATAAAGTAAATCGCATACGTGACCAACGGTGATGATGATGATGATGACGATGATCGACAGCGTTCACTCGGCACCACGCTGATAACGCCTCCAGTACGCTGGCCCCGCAGTACCGGTCACACTCGTGACCTGCGCATGTTGCGCAAAAACCAGGCTAACAATAACAACGCAACAGTGCGACCGAGCAACGCAACTATAAATAATAACTATTTGCCAATTAATTTGTTACACGTGATCTATTTGTACGCCGGTACCTGGTCCACCGTTTTGTCCACCAGCCGGTTCGCCACGATAAGCGCACCATTAGTGCAACACAGGGCTGTATCTGTTGCACTGATTGCTAGTGTTGCACTGTGTCATTTTGTTTTTTGTCGTCTTCTCCATTTCTGCAACCGATCGACGGCCCTTGCTGGATGCTTCGAATTGGAAAACGCATCATGTGCGTTTTGGGTGTGATCGTTTATGGTAAATAAAATCCGCACTTCGTCCACCCCTGTTTCGGGGTGAAGATTTATTGTGACGCAATCACAAGCGATGCAACGCAAAGGGCTGGGACGATGTAATGAAATTTAAATACCGTTTAACCACGATACTTTCCAGCGAGTGTTTGCAACATGCACACATGGCACAGAGGGATAAAAATATCTTCATACCCACCGTGATGATGAAGATCGGTGATGACGTCGAATATTTATTACCCGCTGGTCGTACAACAAACAAAAAAAACCGTTCGAAAGCTGTAAAGCAATGGAGTGTCTTAGCGCAGTGTGACGGCAGGCAAAAGGGAAGTGATCGTAACACACAGTTTTCAGCTCTCCTGTGTTACTTCGGACGTAGATCAACATTTGAAGCATTCCTATTGTCAAAGGGGGGGGTTGCTTTTTGTTGTTGTTGCGCCGAGTGGGGAATTACAGAGGGAAAACAAGTGAGAAATTACCCTCCCGTGCCATGAGTAACCTTCCCCATCCCTCGGAGTGCTAGATTAGTTACGTCAGGTATTTCTCGTCTTTGTGTGTGTGTTTTTTTTTTCATTATTTATCTCGTCTGTTTCATGTGCGTTTCCCCCCACACACACACCGCCTCTTACTCACTCGCCTCATAGATGAGTGTTTTCATTTAACGATAATTGCTATATTGTTTATTATATGTAATTTAGTGAACGAAAAAGATAGCGAACCGATCGGAGCGCGATGGGAAATATAACTGCGAGTGAATTGCGTTGGTGGTCGTACGGTCGTATGGCTAAACCCAGCCACATTCCACTCGCTTGTTCAAATATGACACATTCGCGCCCAATGCCCACCAGGGACGCATACCGCGTAATGGGGAGAGGTTTAGGGGGTGAAAAATGACACACACAGTCATCCAGACAGACACACTAAATGAACGTCATAAAGATAGGCAAAGAAACGACAGACTTTGGCGGCGAACTCGTAAATGTTTGCCGCCCTCCCCAGGCCCCAACACGTTTGGAAGGGACGGATGCGAGGGAGGGACCGTATCCGGAGCCGGAGGAGGTCTTGTTTTAGGCAATCTTTCTAAAAGCGGCAAAATTAAATGGTAAACAACATATAAACACATCGCCGACGACGGTGCGGTGCGTGGAAAGCGTCCGTGTGAAGCAATGCCCGCGGGGGGGTGGTGGGGGTGGACAAAACCCGCCCCACAATAGAGAGCACGTTGGATGGAAAAACTCTAAAGTAATTTTCCAACCCAAAACCACCCACCACCCCCCAAAAACCGGATTGTTTTGTAGTTGTGTTTTTTTTTTGGCGTCCCCTTGGTTTAAGATGCTGCAAACTGCATCATCCAGGCACGTCTACGGTGTACTTACGGCGCAGAGATGTAGGTACAGGCGGCCCTTTCGACTGTGGTGTGTTGGTGTACGTGTGTGTTTGGGACAACACACAGCGTTGAATTACTTCACAATAGAGCGCACGCAAAAGCAAACCACCTCTATGTGACACACAGCCAACTTGTGTGTGTGTGTGTGTGTGCGAGTCCGATTCCCTTCCCATCTGCGACCCAACCCCGGGCCCACAACCACGTGGCGGCTGATGAATTTTTATTCATGCTTTTAATGAGTAATGGTGGTGTGAAGATAAAAGAAACCGTTTTATTTTCCACTCCCCGCACCGGCACAGGTACTAAGTGAAACCCTCGGCCAGGAGGTGGAGGGGGGAGGGGAGGGGGGGGGGGGGAAAACAGTGCCGGATCACATTCCACAACACCAAACATACCCTATATTTGGCGGAGTAGTAGACGTGTGTAATTTCTTTCGCTTTTTTTCCCCCTTCTTTTTAATTCACGGCTCTAACCCTTTTTGTTGTGCTACATCGTCCACTGATTAACCTTCTTTTATTCCTTCTTTTTGCTTTTAATGCTTCAATGGCCTTTGAATAGGTACCGACCGGGTTCCCGGTGCGGCAAGCAAACTGCTGGCGGACGTCGCGAACTGACGAGCGCGCGCGCGCGCGCGTTCCTGGTTCGTCCAGTGTGGCTCCAAACACATTCGTGCAATATGTGTTTGCTGACAAGTTACATAAACATACAAGATGTTTCTTTGTCGGATTATTACATTTGGTCGCAGTTTTTTTTTCTTTCTCTCACTGCTTCTTCGTCTTGCTCCCTTCCTTTGCTTGCTTGCGGAGCACGGTGATGACTTCCAACAAAGATGCGTGTGGAAAGGCAAAAACCCCCGGTTCGTGAGCACGGCCATATGATGCCGACAGTGATATACACCATCACAATGGGTCGGGTCTCTGGGAGAGGTTTGAGGAATTGGAACACCGTTTTCATGTGTTTGTACGTGTGTGTGTGTATGTGTGTGGAAAATTAGTTATGACGCGATAGTGAAACAGATTACCGCATGCAAACGCATCGTAAGATCATGGGAAATTAGTAGACATTTTTGGAAGAATGTATTATGAAAATTTATATGTAAAACCAAGTCTGTCTGTATCTGATCTTGGAAAGAACATCGGGAAATAATATCACTGATTCAAAATTGAGAGGGTCCAGTCCTCGGAATTCTATAAAAATCCATTTATTTATTTATTTATTTATTTAATTTATATTATGACGGCAATGCCGTATTTTCAACACCGCTTGTGTTGAGCGATAATAACAAGTGTCACAAGGCATTTCCTCCTTGCGATTTGCCTTATCCCGGGCATACTCGGTTCTATAAAAATCCATATTATTTATTTATTTATTTATTTATTTATTTAATCCATGATGACGGCTTTCGCCGTATATATAAAAAACCATATATTGAATCAATAGCTTCTTTTCAAAATAATTTAGCGAGAACGAATTTTCACAAATTGCATGAGCATGTTGTGGCTCATTGCACTACGTGCAGCATTAGCCTCATAAACTCAAACAAACGATACAACACTTAGTACTTGGCAGAGTAGGACATTCTTACATTTTACCCATATTCTCTGGCGCATTTGATAATTATTTCAGCCAGAACGTCTCTTATTCGGACATCAGATTCTCTGTTGTGTACCGCCATTCCTCTGGCTACAGCAACATCTTTGCAAGACCAATGAAGTACTATGGTGTGATGAGCTGCATTGCAACGGCAAACCTTGGCTGGAGTCAGGATTTTACGCTGAAAGTGAGAATGACGGTGGTTAGACATAAACCCATGCATCATGAGGATGTACGCGCCACCTTGAAGGAGCTCGTCTAACCAGGGTGTTGAGGACACTTTTGAAGATGTCCGGTATAGACATCTCCCGAGATCGGCTGCATCCCATAGATTCTGCCAATGGGCGCACACATAAGACTCAGACTTTCCTATGGTTTTAATGTAAATGAAGGAAATTTTACAATATCTTCAGAAACAAAGCCCTATTTAGACCCTAAAGGTATTAATATCGTTTAGTAATAGATGAATTGACCTCATTCGGTTGCCTGGGTTGATTTATCCGTCAATTTGGACTCCAAAGTTCTTGAAGTCTATTAATAGTGGTTAAAAAACTAATTGTTCTTAATTGAAGCATAATCATATTACAGTCCTTATAGACAAAGAAAATATTGAAATTCATAAAGAATGAAGAATTGGAATTGATAAAGATAATATTCCAGAAAGACATCAATTTCTAATGGACAAATTTCTAGATCTTTGGACAATATCTTCTTCTTGAACAGAACAAAATTATCCCACTGGTTGTGTAGATAAGCTTTCAGATGCACAAAAGCTTCAATCGCTTGTACAGTTGTGTGCGGCACACCCGCACAACAATTTACTTATATTAAAACAATTACGTCCACTGCAAAAAGAACAAACACTGACAGGCGTAATCGACACTAAATCCACCATAATTTCCCACTTGTTGCAACTGCGCTGCAAGGGTAGCACGCGTCCGGCAATACACCCCCAAAAAAAAAAAGAAAGAAGTAAAACCACCCATCAAACCACCAAAACCATCCCCCCTAGCACGGGAGCCAACGCCAACGTGCCGGTTGGTATGTAAATGATTATCCGATAATCGTATCAATCCACAACCCTCTCGGGCTTGACCGAGCGGCACCGAGCGACGATGATACCACTGGAGAAAGCGAGAGAAATTGCCAATCGGTCCGCAATGGCCCCACACCCCACACCCCCGTTCGCTGCGTACAATAATGCCGCGCGTGAAGGTAAAGCAACAACACGGATAAACAACAACAACCAAAAAAAAAAACAATGAAAAACACACACTCCCACGCCCGATGGTGTGAAAACGTAAACGCACAGTCAAATAAACACTCCACCCCCGAACCACCCACCGAAAAACATCAACTCCCTTCCTCTCTCCCCCTATCGCCATCCCCAACCCCTAACGCCATGGAAGAGTGGCCAGATAGTGGCACAAATTATGATGCAACTACGTGCGAAAACGTGCAGTGCAGATTTTTGTGTTTTCCCTGCACACACACACACACACATACACACACATACATACACATACACAGATACTCAGTTGCAGCGGGGTGCATATTTGTCGAAGTGCATCAATGCACTCCTACCACACCGTAAACCCCACTGTGGGGGGTTGGTGGGGGTGAGTTTGGGTTGTTGGTGGATGCAAATTGAATGAAATCATGCCACGTGCCCACGGCCACCGAATTGATGCTGGCCTGCCGACGCGATTTATGAGGTTACGGGGCAAAATACACACATACACATCGCATCACACAAACACTTTCCATCCCCACGAACTGCTAGCCGAATAAACATCATGTCCAGCCAGTGCAGCCGATACCAGCCACAGGAAAACCGTGGAGCAGACACGCACAGTGGAAAGGGGAGGGAGGCCAACCGAAAAACAGAAAAAAAAACAAAAAACGCGACAGAATCATTGCAACGGTCAACGCGGGAATCGGGACTCCCGTACTCTCGTAATTGCTGCAATTCCCTCACCCACTTTTGGGGGGTGCCGTTTTGGTGCCGTGCTAGCACACACACACACAAAATGCACTCCACATCATTCACCGCAAGAATTCGGTGCGCCAGGTGTGGATTGCGGATAGCATTTCGGGACGTTCAATTTTTGGAACGTTAAAGCTCACAAGCCACAACCGCACGATGCACGATGGTTTGATTTTATCTGTGTTAATTGCTGGATTTATGCTACATGCTGTCGCTTAAAGCGAAGCGATTCTTAATTAACTCCAATATCCACAGCTCGCTTTCGCAGATTAAAGAGAGAGAGAGAGAGAGAGAGAGAGAGAGAGAAAAAAAAACCCCATCCCAATGTCCTTGAATGGCAGGTCCTCGACAGGTGACAAGCTAATTCCATTTTATTCTCACTACTGGCTGGCGGGGAGTTAGTCCACCCAAAACTGTAGCACAAATCAATCCACACACACATATTGGCCCAATGCATGGTGGTTGATCGGATTTTCCAACCCTACCCCCGTTTTGGTTGTTCGGTTTTGAAAATCGGGTCACATTTAGGAGTTAACCTGTTGCGTTGTGGTTCGTCGACCACAAATTGAGATTGGTAACTGATGGCATTGTGGTGAACGATTTGACGAATACTTTAAATGTTTTGAATTCGATGAATTGCATCAGATGTTTAGACAAGTACGATCTTTAGGTGATTTTTTAACAAGATTTTTAAATATGAATAGTGTTTAACTGAGCTCAGAGGCTGTTTTAATTTTTGAGGTATTCTTCTACGCTGATGTCTCATCCTGCATAGCAAATAAATAAATACTTTGTAACAAAATACTGAAAAAAACACTTTAAAAACCCCTTAACGTACGCCACGAAGCCACAAATTTAAATCCATCCTTTCACCAAACGCAGCACAACTTGATCGACTGGTGTGGCGCTGTTTGCTATACCGATGGAACAAACCACCACGATCGATTCCTAAAACGACATGTAAAGTCGACACTCAACACTCTAGTTTGAGTCACCCTTTTTTGTGGTTGTTTGTTTGCTAACTGCATCGAAAACACTTCACATGAAGTGAGTCTTCTGGATCGATTTGTGACAAACCTTTTGATGGAGTTTTATTTTTTGCTTTGCGTTTTTTGGCTAGACGAACACCATTCCCACCTCCCCACGCGGCAAAAAGTCAACTTTATTCGTACATACAGCGCGACAAAAAGCTTCGCGAGCTATGGTCGAACGAGATGTAACTTTTTTGTTGCGCATGTGAGCGCCGTGTGCTGCCAACAACAAGCTTTCAACACCGCAAACACGCCAACCACGTCGGTGTCGTTCGCGGTTACGGTGCGGAGGTATTATCGATAAATTCTTTCTGACTGCAGGACTGGCTGGCACCGGCGTGTTTGCACTATCTCTGGTACACCGAAGCGAGATCGATGTTTTCCGCGAGTGTTCGATGGGTTCGGATGGGATGGATGGGATTTGACACACGGCAGAACCGTTGACCGTTGGCGAGCGTGCGATGTATTCAATTTCCTACGCTCCAGCACATTGTCCAGGCATTGGTAGATGCATCGTAACCGTAACGAACGATACACAAGTGCAGTGAAGTGCATGCGAGAGTCTACAACAACCCAAAACAAAAAAAAAACCGCGTGAAATTGGTCATTCGGTTGCTTGGGTTGATTTATCCGTCAAATTGGGCTCCAATTAAAGGCTGTTGTGATTTTGTTCGTTTGCTAAATGGTTTCACATTCGCACAATGTTACGATGAAAGTTGAGTTTATTAATCAACAAACTATTTTTATTATTTGTTTTTTTTTTATACAAATTGAATCACTGTTTACTTCCTCCTTGAATCCTTGAATTATTTACGAAATGTCAAAATTGACATCCAATTTCGCTTACCAAATGAACAATGATTGAATCCAAGCAGCACTGCTTTACCTCCGTTTCAATGTTTGGATTAACTTCGCAAAGCTTAATTGCCCACTGACAGCCGGTGTCACTGCTCGGCTCGAATCGAATTCCATCTAATCTGCCATCATCATTTAATTTATTTTACTCAATAGACATTCCATACACATTCCCGTGCGGGCCGCCCTTGCAGGCGCTGTAAAACGCGGCCTGAGGCTTCTTGCGTGTTTGGCACGTGCCCGTAACGGCCCCAAACCACCTGGCGGATGCGTAAATGAATAATGGGGCACGCAAAAAAAAAACTGGACCCACGCCTGGTTAGCGCACTAACATGTGTTGCCTGTCACTCGCAATTCATTCCCCGGCACGGTTCGCTGCCGTTTGAATCTGTCGCTTTTGTATTTTGTTTTGTTTTCTTGCCTTTTCCCCGTAAAGCGCAGCCACTGGCCGTGCCATATTTGAGTCCGGTTGGGTGCATTTCTTGTGCTGGAAAATAAAAAAGAACCAGCTAGTAGCTAAACGGTAGCAATAGTATATGTCAGGTGCTGCACCACCGTGAAGTTGGGATGCTTTTCCTTTTACCCGATGGAAGTTTTTCCCGTACCCTCGCTATCTTCTCTGCTTGTGGGATAATCAATCAGTCGACCGGTGCATCGCGGTTTGCACCCGGTTCCGCTGGTTGAGAAGCGAAAACGACACAACAAGAACAATAAAAAAAAACCACACACACAAGGTACAGCAATGATCGAGCAATCGGAACGAAAAACTGCATCATGCAAAAACGGCAACAAGAGACGAACCCCTCGCTGGACGGCCGAACCAAAGCAGGAAGGCTTGATAATATGATACGTTATGGCAACGAGAAGGCAGAAAGGGGAGAGAAGAAGGGATAAGAAGGGTCTTACTTTGTTATACGGACCTTCACCCTCCCACCCCCCACCTCCCCACATACGAATGGCATGATGGCACTACCTCCGAGTTTCCCGCCGATGGAAGGCACACACAAAGTAACATTGTCATTACTATATTCATAATATTAATTATTTACGACGTTCTGCACGCAATATTTATTTACCCCGGTATCATTTGAAAACATTCGTTCGGACTGTTGGGCGACTGTATCATTCTGTTTAATTTATTTCTCTCTCTCCCTCTCTCGCTTTATATATATATGTATCTCTCTGTTATCGTACGGTGTAATGAAAGGGATGGGGTTGGAACAGTTGAAAGTTACCTACGACCCTACGTAACACTACTCTTTTCCACCCCATCTACCTCAACCCTGCACACCTGCACGCAAACGTAGCAACCTATGAAAGAAACCGGCAGTGTTACACTGCAGCAGCCTATGAAGCCCTTGCACGCACACGCCGCACTAACACACACGCATACGACCGGTTGGGCTAGGTTGGAAGATGGCGGAAGCAAACAGTAGCGGGCGCGTACAATTGCGCCACAAAACCCCGTACCGTTTCCGAACTGCAGGGCTAGTTTTGTGGTCAGCTTGTCATAAACGGTGACGGCAATGCCTTACATGTGCCTTTAACATATTTCTTCACCCGCTTAGCATGTTTGATTTTTGTTCTAAACATATGCACTCGAGCCACGCATTAGAGGTGGTTGTGTCTCTAGAAAAAGAAGTACACAATTACATCATCGCCGCTCATCGAGTGTTTCAGCGTGGTGCGAAACAAAAAAAAACCAAACAGCCTGCGCGATAATGAACGACTTTAATGCCTCAATTTATCTATTCCGAGCCTTTAGCATATGTGTGTGCTGTGAGGCCTGAGAGCGGTTTGGGTGTCTTGGTGTGCATCTATATCGTTTAATGTTGCACGGTACGGACGTTGAAGGATTACCGCAAGCAAATGTCGCAATAGGACAAGTGTTTGAAGTTGGTAAGAAATATGACCTACGCCGCTACGAGGCCAAGGTGACAATCGCTTCAGATGGTTCTGATGGTCCGCATTTGGTGCGAACCATTAATTTAAACAATAATTAAGCTTTAATTTCCCGCCCCACAAACAAAGCTCCGCAGCAAAATATCAAAGTGTTTGTTTCGCGAATGAATTGTTCGGTTGCTCGACTCTTTCCACTCCAATTTGTTCGTCGGTTTTGATTGTTTGATAGCTGAATATTACTTACGTAACCTTACATTATTGGCTTAAAAATTTGCTTTTTAAACCCTGCGTGTATGGTTGCTTGTACCAGCACTGACTTAAACATGTTCATGCTTCCCAACACATACCTTCCCAGCGCAAAACCCCACACCTCCCAGCCAACGGCGGAGGATCGCCTATTGCGCTAGAGCCTTCACAACCAAACACAACCGGCATAGCATGGCATGACCCTGAAAGCAGCTCGGATCAAAGTTGCTGCATTGTGCAGCACAATGTAGCAATTAGAGATAATAATTGATTACAGTTGAAGGAATATAAATAATGTCGAGAGAAATGATGCGATGCATCCATCTTCGTGCCGATGCGCAAAGCAGCAGCAACAGCAGCAAAAAAAAGCCACAACAAAATGCATCATACGCCCATGGCGCGTTTGTAACAAGTGCTGTTTGTTGTTCTCTCTTCTCTCCGCTGCATTTGTTTTTTTTGCTGTTGTTTTCGGGGCCAATGCAATGGAGCGCATGGAATGGAAGCGAAACATTTAATGATCGCACGGTGTGTTTGTGTGTGTGAGTGTGTGTGTGTGCGGTGGTTTGAAGAAAAAACCTCCCCGACAAACCGCACAACCCTTTCGGGGCCGGAACGGTGCCGAAGGAAAAGCGTGGCAAACGTGGCTGCTAATGGGAGAAGCTTTACGTCACTCACCGTATCGGCGGGCGGTAGCGTCTCACACGATGCACGATGACAGCATTGAACGGAGGTGTTTGATTATTTTTGTCTGTTCTGCGCATTGCACGAATGCTGAAAAGTTCGGCACAGTTTTCCCAGCCCGTCAATCACTAAGGTGGCTAATTGTTGACTTTACATGGTCATGCGTGTGCGGCCAGCGCACAGAATGAGGTTAGAGGGTGAGGTCTATCTTATCTGTATTCTTCATCATAATTCTAAAAGATAATTGTACAAATATTGATGGTGGAGAGTTTTATGCTTTTAAGTTGTATGTTTTACTATTTCAATCCAACAAAGCAAGGGAATCACACTACTATAGCGTCTATTAGCTTTAATTTATAGGGTAACCCGGTGGCAAAATCCAATCTGACTGACTGACTTATCCAACTACAGATAAATAAAGTCACAGAAAGCCGAAAATGGCAAACCTTAGACCTCTTGAGGTTTTGCACCAAAAAGGCATCTGTTCAGACCGAGAAGACAACCTCCTCGACCTCCTATTCAGCAGTAAACCCTCAAGAGGTCTAGACCTGCCATTTCTGGATTTCTTTGACTTAATTTACCCGTAGCCGTATTTAGATAGTGAAGAAGAGAACCTTGATAGGAAATCAGCTTCTAGAACAGAAGACCTGCCTGTAGGATACTATTTGAATTGCTGCGAAAGGTTATAGACCTCGATAGCATATCCTGAGCTGTACGGTGAACTTACTGTCATACAGCTCATTAGACTTGGCTCCGGTGGACTGGTCACGTTATGAGAATGATACCGGACGACCCAGCCCGTAGAGTCCTTTTAGGTCGTCCAAATGGACAGAAGAGACGTGGTAGGTCCAGATTGAGATGAAGTGAGGACGTTGATGTGTCCGCCATAAAAAAGGACAAAATGGAATTTCAGGGCTCTCGACCGTGTGTGGTTTAGAAGACTTCTTGAAGGACTTGTAGCGCCTGATAAGTAAACAAGCATGTCCAGAGGCTTACCAGGTTCCATTCTATCTTTCAACCTACTGAGAGTCACTCTACCCTGAAGGATCAGGGTCTCAATACCAACCTTAGTTTGACTTTACCTCATAATGTTAACTGTTTTAGAACATAAATCATCAAACGATTGATCACATTTAGAACTCAAATTCCGATTAAGACCAAAACTCGAGTACACAAGTTCTCGCTGTCCTAAAGAGAGTATAAGGTCGTCGCCGTGTGATAATTCCGATAATGATTATTTTTTATTTGCATTAAATTGTTTAATTTAATGATGATTTAATGGGAGATGATAAGAATTAAGAATTGATAGGAGGATTTTTTTATTATAATCAAGAAGAAGAATTAAAAATTAAAATCAATTCCAGGCTCAACCACAAACATTATTTACCTTACAACACTACCCATTCGCACAATAAAACGTAACACTCCGGGCACTAACCACAGAATGCAACTTCCGGGTGCAAATCGTCGGTTCCAGCATGGTTTTTTGCGCTGTTTTTTTTCACCACCACCCACCCCCCGTTTATCGTTTTCGTTACGGGATGAAATACTTTGACAGTCCGTTTTCGCATAACCGTTTAATCTCACCCCATGCGCATGCAGAAGACATGATGGTCAGCGCTTGTTTCCTCACGCGACACACAACACCATTTAACATCTCGTTCCGCCAGTTCGGAAATGCCCCACACACCGGTGTCATGTTTTATTGTGAATTTTAAAATATCACTGCTTTATGATTCCCACCAACGCCACCGGGTGCGCACCGGGAGAAAAAGAAAATTCCAACAGCACAGCGCAATATGCACGAGCATGGCATTCGAAATGAAAGGTAAAAAGATCGCGACCGCTTCTCTATAATGCAGCATCAGCCGCCCCGAAAGTGGACAAACGGAGCCAAACAATAAACCTTTTTTTCACGTGACAAAACATACACACTCAGTGGCACTTTGTGTTGGCCGGGTGGTTACCGGTGGGCAAGGCATAAGCCTTACCGGGCCGCAATATTTCGGGGAGCGATTATAATTTCATGACTTTAATTCGGCTAATGTGTCAAAAGCGCACGGTCACTTAAGTCGGTGCTTTTCGCTCAAACCGATTGACGGGCAAAGCGTACCGTTTTGCTCGTTCGGTTGTTCAATCAAATTGTTTTATTCATTCATTAACCGTTGGTGCATGATTCGTTTGATTTTGATTTTTTTTTTATTTTTTATTTATTGTTCCATTATGACGGCCAAGGGCCGTATGATCGACATATTTTGTCGAAATTACATGACTTTGGGCATTTCCTCCCAGTTATGAGCCTTATCCCGGGCTTGCTCGGTTGTTTTTAAAAACTAACTTAAAACTATGGAATGCAGTGGCGGATGGTGATGTGGTCTTTTTGTGGTGGCGGTTGAAGTTTTGTGGTGATGGCGATGATGGTGGCGGTGGTGATGCTGATGCTGGTGGTGGTATTTGTTGTATGGTGGTGGTTGGTGGTGGTGGTGGTAGTGTTTTTGAAACGATGGTGGTGGATGTGATGCTGAGCTATTGATGTTGTTGCCGGTCTATTGTTGTAGGTGTAGGACAAAGAACAGGCACGTAATATTAGTGTAACATTTATAACAGTTACAACAAGGAGCGATACAACCGTGCTAATTGTAGCTATATTTTTCTGCCTCCGTGGATGTTCGGAGATGCTGCCGTGTCCCAGTGGGGTCGCGTTGGTGTCGAAATCTATGTGGCACAATACGAATATAACGTAGGACAACATTTAACATTTAATGGAACATTTGGAAGGATGGAAAGGAACTTAAGGAAGGGAATCAAAGGATTAGACCATTCTCTCGGCAGAAGCGGTGTATAATCATCATATACCTCAAGTCCTTGTTAGCCAGTACGTCGCGGATCGGAGCACCCGGTTGCAGTCCGATACCCCGGATTGCCCTCAGCAAGTCAGGTCTGGCGGGTTCGAATTCCACGCAGTGCCACAGAAGGTGATCCACATCGTGGAATCCAACCCCGCAGCTACATACTTTCGTGTCCGACAGGTTTATGCGCTGTAGATGTGCATCCAGTGCAAAATGGTTCGACATAAGCCGAGACATCATGCGGATAAACGCACGATCCACAGAGAGCCCACCAAACCAGGGCCGCAGGGACACTTGCGGAGAGATCGAGAAAAGGAATCTCCCGAGTTCATCCGCTTCCCACATGCTCTGCCAGCGAGACAGACAAAGTTGCTGTGGGGAGCGAAGGTACTCATGGGTTGAGATTGATCTATCGTAAAATGCGCCTTCGGTTGCGCCTTTTTTGGCCAGTGAGTCGGCCTTTTCATTGCCGGGAATTCCACAATGAGAAGGAACCCAAATTAACGAAACTCTAAAAGCTTTCTCAAACAATGAGCCAAATACTTCCATAATTTTGTGGATAAAATAGTCATGGCTCTTAACAGCCTTCTCTGTTTTTAGCGCTTCAATTGCGCTTAAACTATCAGTGAAAAGGAAGTACTGACCAGAAGGGCTCGCAGCTATGATAAGTAGCGCGTAAAATATTGCGGCCAACTCAGCAGTGTATACACTGCATGGTTGCCTCAACTTGAACGCGACCTCCGTTGTTATGCCAAAAACACCGAAGCCCGTACCCTCCCCAGAAGACGATCCATCAGTGTAGAACTGTTTTGAAGGGTCTAAATGGCCATACTTTCTCCTAAAAATGCCCGGGACGACCTTCGGGCGAAGATCATTAGGAATGGTCTTGATTTCCTCTCGCAACGAGGAGTCTGTACATACAAAAGAACTGTAGGCCTCAGGAAGGGCAGCACGGTTTATTGCTTGTGAAGCGCTAGGGTGTACTTGTAGGGAGACAAAATCATTATATACATCAATGATTTTGCTCTTTGAACCTGCCTCTATTAGTGCTTTGAAATTCTCTATAATCAAGGGATTTGATACTGAGGATCGGACCAGAAAACGAAGCGAGAGCAGCTCAAAACGAAGTTTCAGCGGCATCACCCCAGTCATCACTTCTAGGGACATGTTGTGAGTGGATTTCATGCTCCCTAGTACGAGTCTAAGACAACGGTACTGTATTCTTTCTAATTGTATCATCGACGTTTTGGGTGCCCACTGGAAACATATGCTTCCATACTCCAAAACGGATAGTACTGTAGTCTTGTACAATCGCAGGACATCTAATGGGTGTGCGCCCCACCAGAAGCCTGTGATTGTCCTCAAAAAGTTGATTCTCTTGGAACACTTTTGGACCAGATGGGCGATGTGTGTGTTCCATTTCAGTCTAGAGTTGAACCAAACACCTAGGTATCGAAAATTGTCGGATATTGATATCTTTTCCCCGTACAAAAAGACATCAGGTTTTGGTTCAAATAGTCCTCTCTGTCTGTTATTAACCGTGTCGCTAAAACAGGAAAAGACTACCATTTCAGTTTTTGACGCAGAAAACGTGATACCTAGGCTATCTGCCCACTTGGTGAGATTATCCAAAGTGGATTGCAAAGCTTCTTGTATATCGATGGTGCGTCTGCCCGCGACTGAAATAACACCATCGTCTGCCAATTGTCTAATGCTGCAGTTGGCCGCCAGACAGGTATCTATATCCTTGACATAAAAGTTGTATAGCAGGGGGCTCAAACAGGACCCTTGTGCTAGTCCATGGAAGCTGGTCCGTTTCATTTTTACGTGACCATTATCGAAATTCATTACTTTTTCCGACAAAAGATTGAAGAGAAAATTGTTCATCTTCGGACCCAGCCCCGCATTTTCTAGCATTTGACACAGTTTCCAAGGAGAAACTGAGTCAAAAGCCCCCTGTATATCCAAAAAGATACATCCCATGTTTTGCTTGCGAGCACGAGCAAGTTCAATTTCTGTTGTAAGAAGCGCTAAGCAGTCATTTGTACCCTTTGCTTTGCGAAAACCAAATTGGGTAGCTGAAAGAAGGCCGTTTGATTCAAGCCATTCTTCTAAACGAAAAAGAATCATCTTTTCAAAGAGTTTCCTCAGACACGAAAGTAACGAGATAGGGCGGTACGATTCGTGTCTTGATGCCGGTTTACCAGGCTTCAAAATGGTGGCAACTTTCACCTCTCTCCAGTCTGGCGGGACGATGTTAAACTCCCACAGTTGGTTGAATAAATCCAACAATCGTTTCTTGCCCACGTCTGGTAAGTTCTGAAGCAATTTGCTTTTCACCTGATCCAAACCTGGGGTAGAATTGTTGCTAGATAGGAGAGCGAGAGAAAACTCCATCATGGTGAAAGGTGAATCCATCCTAGGATCACTACCAGGCGCATGTTGAGAATAGTTTTGCGCAGGAACGAAGTCAGGGCAGAACTTGTAGGCAAAATCCTTTAACCAGTCGCCGGTAAAACCTTCGCTCTCGTTAGTATGTTTACTACTCCGCATTCTTCTAGCCTTTCTCCAAAGTGACTTTAATGAAACGGAGGGCTTCAGTTTTTTGACGTAATTTCGCCAGTAGCATTTCTTTTTTGCTTTAAGAAGATTTTTGCACCTTCTCTCCAAACTCTTGTACTGTATATACAAGTGTCTGGAGCCAGTGTCTCTAAAAGCCTTAAAAGCCGTCCGCTTCATGTTAAATACCGCTTGACAATCCTTGTCCCACCAAGGAGTGGGAGGTTTTTTAAATGTCCTTGCTTGGTGGGAGCCCCTTGTTTGGGCGGCAAGGGCGCACTCGATTATCAATGATTCGAGTTTTTTATATTCCTTTACAGGACATGAATCGGGTTTATCAAGGAAGAGTGAAGCGGTCATAAGTTCACCGTATCTCACCCAATTGATATTCCTCGTTAAGTCACATTTAACGATCGAATTATCTACTGAGTATCCTCCCTTAATGTAAGAGATTGCTATCGGCAGATGATCACTGCCGATAGGGTCCTGGATCACCTTCCAACTAAAATCCAAGGACAAAGCTGAGGAGCATAATGACAGGTCCAGTGCACTTGCCCTACTCATTGCTGTTTGCATCCTAGTTGCCTCCCCTGAGTTAAGTATTGCAAAGTTATGTCTGTCGCAGAATTCTCTGATTAAGGGAGCGCGAATATCATCCTTTACACATCCCCAGTCTAAACCATGGGAGTTGAAGTCTCCCAGGATTAAAAGTGGCCCAGGCAGAGCCACTGTTAGATTTCCAAGATCCTGTTTGATCTTTTCAATCCTGTTCTTTTCATCCTTAGCTATCGGGGGGATATAAATAGAGGCAATTGTCACGTGAAGATCGCCTATCTTTGCCTTTATAGCGACAGTTTCGATTATATCCTGTCTGGGGGTTGCTAGTCTTGAGAAAGTGTGACTCTTTTTAATACCAATCAACACCCCTCCTCCTCGGTTGATTCGATCTTCACGGATTAAATTATATCCCGGGAAGGTTAATAGTGTATTGGGCGATAGCCAAGTTTCACAGAGGGCGAAGACGTTACAATTATATTCGCCAACTATGGCTTTAAAAGAGTCTATTTTTCCAATCAAACTTCTACAGTTCCATTGTATGATGGTAGCCATTTTGATTTAATCATCAAGACGGACCATCATACTCAAGTATGGCCATTGTGTCAGCCACTGTTTGATCATCCCCTTTAGGTACGGGAGAGCCCAAGTAGCGATCATTTGTAGTGGGATGGGAAGATTCAAGGACATAACAAGGGACTCTAGGATTTCGGTCAAGGAAGGGGTGTGAGCCCTCGAGAAGCTCCTAGGTTCAGTGGTGAAGCCAGGAGTGTCCACAAGGGCCTCGGCCCGAGGGGATCGCTTCTTCTTGGTCTGCTCCCGGGGAGCTTGGGATGATTTTTTCAAGGGATCAGCGCCACGACTAGGACAATTGGATGTGGGGAATGGCGTCTTTTTCTCGGCGCGACGCTGTGGTGCCACAGGGTTTCCCTTTTTCGATAAGACCTTCCTTTGGACCTTTTTGTAGGAATATCTCAATAATTTTCTTGGTCTCATGACCACCCGCTCTGATGCAGTCAGATTTAAAGATGGTACATTTGGCGCACCATCGGCCAGCACTTCAAACGAATTTTGAGCACTCCTAAGAGCCTCACTAAACGTGCCGCGTGCCCGCTCGGCTATTGTTTTTGATTGCTCTTTTTTTATTTTTTTATAAACAGGGCACACTACCACCTCGTGCCACTCGTCCCGACAATGCGAACATTTAGGGGTCAAGGTTTTGCATTCCTCGGTGGAGTGTTGCCCCCTACATTTACCGCAGCTTATTTTGCCAGTGCAAAACGCCTCGGAGTGGCCTATACGACTGCACTTAGAGCAGGTGGCCACCCTTGGAATGTATGGCCGGTGGATGGGTATTCTTAGACCCTCGCAAACGAGTGCCTGTGGGAGTACCATTCCCTCAAACGTAATCCGGAGGGAGGATGTCGGGACGAAGGTTTTTCCACCTTCCTCGGATACCACTGCTTTAAATAATTTTTTAACCTCCAAAACACGCACTTTTGGAGTATCTGGCGACGGAAAAGTTCCGAGACCATTTTTTAAAATGTCCTCCTCCGGATAGTCGAAATCTTCGACCACGCCGGTTACCTCCACCGATCCACCAGGGATAAACACCCGGTAAAGCTCCGCATACTCCGTATCGGCCGCTATGGCATTGGCTTGAAGCCGGTCCTTTGCGGTGACCTTGATCTTGTTCGGGCGCATTCGATAAATATCGGTTACACCCGGGTACTTGCCTAAGATCGATGTGGCGATCGATCTCACATCCAACTGGCGCGTACTGGCGATTTTGTTTCTGTTATTTTTTTGGTTTTGTTTTTAATTTATTGTTTCTGACAGGCGATTGATTTTCTGTTTTGTCGTTTTTCCACCGTTTATCTGCAAGCATGCGATACGTCATGCATACGTCAGCAGTTTATTTTCTTTTCCTCTCGTGTTAACTGATATGCGATATGGATATAATTAATAACTGGCTGGTCGGCGTGTGCGGTGTTCGTTTCTCTTTATTTTCTCAAATTTTGGACAACTGATTTAATGAATGTTTTTGGTGGATACTTCCTGTTTAACAAGCGCACTTCTTTGACACCTTCGAATATTCGTATCTGTTTGGATGACACAACACTCAAGTGGAGATTAAAAATCGCTTAACGTGATTAAATGTGTATTTCCTGTCTCCCTGTCGGTGGCCATCATTCTAATTGTACGTATGCTTCTCTCGCATCTTTCACCCCCCCAACAGCAGAAAGTTACCAATATCAGCTCCAGTCCATGTGGCAGAAGTGCTGGAACAGCCAGAATCTGATCCACCATCTGCGCTTTCGCGAGCGTGGCCCGCTAAAATCCTGGCGCCCGGAAACGATGGCCGAGGCGATCTTTAGCGTGCTGAAGGAGGGACTGTCGCTGTCGCAGGCGGCCCGCAAGTACGACATCCCCTATCCGACGTTCGTCCTGTACGCGAACCGTGTCCACAACATGCTCGGACCGTCGATCGACGGTGGTACCGATCTGCGGCCGAAAGGGCGCGGACGACCCCAGCGCATCCTGCTCGGTATCTGGCCCGATGACCACATCAAGGGTGTCATCAAGAGTGTCGTCTTTCGCGATGCCAAAGAGATGAAGGAGGAGCCCATGATGTACGGAAGACACTCTGTAAGTAGTCGCTCTTGTAGTCTTCGGTTTTCGGGAGGGGAATGGTTGCACACACGATTTTGTTGTACTGTTCCGATTTTAACCAAAAGCACTCTAGACTGAGGTGGTTCTAACGCTACTGGTAGTGTGGTTTTAGAGGGATTATTTAATTAAATTGCTTTACAAACTTTGATAAGTATGAAATGGTATCTAAACTCCTGAATTATTCAGATCTTTGTAGATTTAGCTAAGTATTCGTTGAATGCACAGTCGTCTAATGTGAAAAAATGATTTATTTATTAGAATTTTAAGTTCCTTTATTAACTACTTCTTCATCTTTGGTGTTGGATTTTTTTATTAGATTAATCTGTAGTTTACGTTAATTATTTCAAGCGATTGCAAATTGTATCTAACCGTTTTATTTTATTTTGCTTTCGCACAATTGAACGATTGGCCGCTCGCCGAAAGCAACCGTACCATTCCCCTATGCGATGATAATTTCCATTTATACGTCTTTTTTAGTAATTTGTCGAATCCTTCCAGCCTTTTCCCTTTCAAGACAACCCCCTGAGCTACGCACCGACTGCACCGAACGGTCAGCTGCCCGCCGCCACCGGCACGGTACCGGACGGCATGTCGCAGGACGCGCTGACCGCCGCTACCGTCGCGGCGGTCCGCCAGCAGATGTGTAACATGGTGGCCGCCGCCCAGCACCATCCGGATGCGGCCAATCTCGTGGCGGCCGGGTTCAATCTACCGTCGCACTGTGGCACACCACCGAATCTGAGCATCCATCCGGCGAACGCAGCGGCTGCGGCGGCCGCGGCTGCCGCCGCTGCAGCCGTCGCCTCGAACCAGGGCAGTGGGCCGAATGCGGGCGGCGGATCGAGCGGTGCCATACCCCTGCCGAAGATGGGCTCACCGGCCGTTCCGTCGACCGGACACGGCAACAACAATGGTGGTTCCGGCGGTATCCAGATGCCACGGCTCGGTTCGTCGGCCGGCTCGAGCGGGTTGGCGAAGGACCACGAACTTCAGCACCACGGGGGAGGCGGTCTCGGGGGTGGTGGCGGTACCGGCACCGGTGGCGCGGGTGGTGGTCTGGCGCGTGCCACGCCACCAGGTGCGCGGGAACGTGCACTGACGGCCAGATCCAACCTAACCGCGAGTGAATCGAGCCGGAGCAGTTCGGCCGGCGGTAACGTGCATCGGTCGTCACCTTCCAGCAGTACCGCAGCGTCCCTCAACCATCACCACCATCAGTCACATCTGCCGCACCATCATCACCATCAGCACCACCAGCCCCACCACGGCCATGGTCACCATCTGCCCCACCACAACCCACTGTCCCATCTGGTGAGTTCCGGCGGTTCCGGTGGTCTCAGCATAACGAAGCTCGGATCGCCCGGTTCGGCCCACGATCTGCGCATCAGCAACAGCCCGGACGAGAGCCCGCTAGCATCGCCGATCGGGATGGTGCTGGAACCGGCCGTCAACCTAGCACTCGGGGCCGGTTCCCAGCCGCCGGAAGACGTGCGCCTCCACGTTCCACCGCCGTACGGTAGCAAACCACCGTCCCGGGGCGGTGTGACCGGATACGGCAGCAGTGCGTCCCCACCGCGACCGGAACACCTGTTCCAGGACCAGGACATTGCGGCCCTGGTTGCGACGAGCCGCGCCTGTCCACCGTCCCGCGTGCCCGACTACAAGGATACGGCGGTACGGCCGCCGGCATCGATCAAGGTGGAACCGCTGACGGAGTGCAGGGGGGATTAGGTCGGTTGGCCACGCAACCAAACAAGACAACTAACCGTCGCGCGGCATTGGGTGGAAGGGATACAGAAGTACACTCAACCTTAGCACACACAACCACACGAAACACACACACTCTCACAACACAAATTGCTGGCTCCATCTATCGGTCGGTCTTTTAAGTTAGAGACAATTTTTTAATATGTGATATACTTAAGCTGGAGCGTTCCAAACTCCGGGATAACCGTTCAAGCGAATGGAAACGAGAAAAGGAGTAACCCACTGGTGACACTTTTCCTTTCTCGCATATTCCCCTTCCACATGTAGCATTAAATGTAGGTGTGACTTATATAAAAAAAAATTATATATATATATATGTATACTACACAGTATTTATTTTGAACAGTTTCAAACGGAAACGCAACTTACGATGGCAAAAGCTTCCAACTGTGTGGTAGACGTAGTACGCGAAATGGCAGGTGGCAGGGCGTGGAAGATCGAGTAGACGATCAAGGGTGAATATTCGTGTGCAATAATAGGTCGAATGAAGGATCGCCACAAAAAGGGACAACGCTTCGAAAGCATTAAACCAGAGTCAGCAGCAACAAAACGGCGTGGAAAAAATGGAGTCTTACATTCCACATTACAGCATCGCGCTAATCGAATGGCAAACGCCGGTGAGCTAGATGCACAACAACCTTCGCGAATGTGCAATGAATGTCCTCGCGCCAGACGCCAGAGTAATCATTGGGATGAGATCGCGTTTCGAACGGCTTGCTAATTGCGTGTACAAAACAAAGAAATGGAAAGTTTTAAAGAAATTCAATACAAAGGCAACGCTCGAAAGCCACGCGGAAGAGAGAAAAGCATTATTTTACAATGTCTCTAGTTGTGGAATAATTAACTAACAGGAAGCAATCGTCCGAAGGCTCCAATCTAAACATAACTCTTGCATGCAATCGACTGATTTCAGTTCGATTGAGTTGTCCCACAGTCTAGGCAGCTTAATGGTGCTGCAGGAACGACGACAACAAACCGTTTCTGGTCGTGTGCAAAAATTCATTGGCAAAACTTCTTCTGTGTAAGGGGTTGGGCGAAGCGTTAGGAAATATTTTGTAAAATAGAGACAGGGTGACAACAAATTTTTAAATTTGCCAAAACATTCGGACTCGAAGCGATGCACCTATCTCTACCCGTTTCGGCTACATTATGAATGGACGGATATGAAGACAAACGGAGAGAGTATAGCAAAAGGACAAAACAGAGTAAACTATGGTTCTGCGTACAAATGTGGGCAGAACAGGAGTGAAACAAATACAACCCTTTTAGGCCTTTTAGATTGTGAATTTTGCTGCTAGTGAGCTGAAGCAACCTCGAAACGGTAAACGGTAATACGTTTAATTCATTGAACCCTTTAGTTTTTGATATAATTTTTTTTATCAGTTTTGTTTAACGAAACGTGTGCCCAAAAAACACACAAGCACACACTGTGAAAGGTGACACGGAAATTCGTTGTGGATGGAAAAGATAATGAGGAAAAAAAAAGAAACAGAAAACCCGAAAACCATCAAGCGAAAGGAAAAGTTTATACAAAAACCGAGCCGTAGCGTTAGGTAACGCATGAGAAAACAGATAGAAGAAGCGGAACATACCGGACAAGCTAACGTACAACCAAAAACAAAGGAAAAATGGAAGGAACCAAGATGGTGGAATTGGTACAATCAAGGAAAACAATCGTTTCTTACAACAGCTACCAACAGATATGCTGCAGCATATTCGCACACGCAGTGGAAGGGTACGTGCCGAGTGGTTGATCATTGTTCGGTCAGATCAAAAGCTCCTCTTTCCAGGCGGATCTCTTTAATCCTCCCCCCCCCCTCCTCCCTCCCCTTCCCCACGAAGCATCCTACACTCCCTTTCCCGCTAAAACTTACCCCATTTTGGCAAAGAAAATGAAACAATTTCAGGAAGCAACGTTTAGGCAAATTAATGAGTAGAGAAATTTTATTAAATACACAAAAAAGAGAGAAGAAAAAAAACAAAGTAAACGTAAAACCTTTCGGCCTATGTGTTCAAAAACGCAAAACAAACTGTTTAGGAACTGCTTGAAACAAATCAAGAGGATAACAAAATTTTATGCAAAATTTAACAAAATTATTACGAGCTGAAGAAGCAAAACAAGGAAAAAGATACAAAATTATAGTAGGGTGAAAGTATATTTAAATTTCGTGCAATGCAAAGAGTTAATACAAAAGAGAGGGAGAGAAAAAGAGAGAGAGAGAGAAGAAAAAAAAATAGAAGAAAGTAAGGAGTAGCCTTGGAAAAGAGCGCATTGGAGAAACGAAGAGAAAAGAGAAAAGTGCCTTCCACTTCCTTTTTACGAAGCGTGTAAAAACAAACAAACAAACAAACAAACAAACAGCAAACAAAAGCTAACCAACCGGACAAAACGGTGAACTGAATGGAGAGAAGAAAAAAAACAAAACAAAAGAAAACCACAACATGAAAACGAGTGGCTGGTGTAGTTGTTAGTTTTATAGTGACAAAAAAAAAGAAGGAGCAAAACAAACGTAAAAACGAAACGTTACAAAACTTTTTGGCAAAGGATAAATCTATGTATTCGAAATTAAGTCAGATGTAAGGTATTCGAGTTTTTTCTTTGTTTGTTGGTTGTGTTCAGTACACTGGAAAGGTGAGGTGAAACCTTTAGACAGCGCGGAAACAAAAGCAATGAGGATCAAACAAGCAAAAAAAAACAAAACAAAACAAACAAACACAAAATTCTAGCAATTATAGCAAAACTCTGGTACCCTGCCGTGGGTAATGTATTGCTATCCGACAAAGTTTGCTTCAGCAACCGTTCAAGGCAAAATTTTAAAGTCCATTTACAGAAGCAGATCATTCTTTGCTTTGAAGGAACAGGAATCTTTTTTCTTGAGGAGGATATTTAACGTAGAAGATTATTTTAATGCAGCGAAACTTAAAGCATTTACCATGGGCTCTGTACAAATGGGAACTGCTGTAGAAAAAAAAGCAGGCAAAGGATGCTAAGTTATAATTTCGACTAACTTGGTCAACATCAAATGCACAGTCGGCTTACTGAAGGTGACGAAAGCTTCAGTGAAAACATCCAGAACATCCGGGTTACAACCAAACAAACCAACGTAACTTCATGGTGAACGAGTGATACAAAACGGCAGTTCAGCAAATTAAATTTCAACGACGACCCACAGTTATTACACTGTTTGTAGGGTAGCTTAAGTTTACACGCATGCCGTATTGAGTCTTACAGTGGCGCTCACTAGTGGCGTCCCTGTGTACTATCCTTTCTCAGCTGTGTTCTAAAACCACCGAGCACGGGGAAGGTAAATCACGCCCGGATGTGGGGGATACGGGGAAAACCAAAAATTATCGCATAGGTAAATACGTCATTAATCGAGCTACACACACACACACAGTCGCAGAGGAAAGCGAGAGCAAAACCACGCGAACTCCACACGATAAAACAATAGCCCAATAGTTTATGCGCGTTATGTGACCCGAATGATCTCAAAAGCTAAAAAAGAATTCATGCCGTTGAACAATCTCCCCGCTAGTTGGGGCTTTATTTGTTTTGCAATTCTGCGCCAATATGTCTGTTCCATACACAAACAAGTTCCAAAACAATACAACAGCGGAGTAAACTCCACCAACAGCAGTCTTGCACCATTTCCAAAACAGGCAAACACACACACGTTTTGGGCCAACCATAGTAGCTAAAGTCATAAATGTATGTGTAAAATGGACTAGAAATACTTAATACTGAACAGAAATAGACGAGTATGAAAGCGGAGCGGACGAGGAAAGCATAACTGTAGCTATTAAGGCATCGCAAAGTGGGGCGAGATGAAGTTAAGAATACACACACATACACACAAACAGCCACAAAACTAAGTGCAACCAACTGTCAAATCTTATCGAGCGTCCGATTGGTACTTCCTTTCGGACCGTCTGGATTGCTGGGTGCGGAAAATATAAGTAGAATGAAATGCTAGCGAAAACAAAAAAAACGGGATTAATTTCTTGCCGGTTGCACTAAAGCACTCTCAACAGAGTTAGAATGCAACCTGCGCTCACAAACTGAACTGGAGACATCTTTTGTTTACAGTCGATTTGGTGGCTTTTCCAACTGTTTCAATGGTTAAGTACTCGTGTACATTGTACTAAGTTTTAGTACAAGTACTAACACCCGACTACAACTAGCACTACACAACCCAGAAGCGACAGAAACAGCTTTAGTAAAGGAAGGAAGAAGAAAAAGAAAACCAACGGCCAGCCAGGTTTACAATGATAAATGCAAATACTGTATGTGCTACAGAAAGCTGTAGTTGTAATTAGGATTGTGTTTAGGTTAATTTAAACAAATTACCACTGCTACTACTACAATAGACAAGCGACGCGCTAACGAGAGGCAACACGTGGTACGATTCGGTTCGGTAACGTGCAATTTATAGTGAAAGATAATATAATTTAAACCCTCCCCTTTGTAAGCTGCTCCATTCAATTGCCGGCTACTAGACCGATCTTTTCTTATTCCTAATCAATGTACAAAGGTAGTTCTGAACACGATCGATGATTGGAACATGCTAGCAATCCTGTAATTGTTTAAAGTATGATTGTTTTTTTTTTTGTTGGTAATGTTCATTTCATTTTATAGCATCGAATGAGAGAGAGAAAGAGAGAGAAAGAGCTATGAAAGAGCCATCGATTTTTGGTTTCTATCTTTTAACATACAGCTAACACTAGAGTCTTAACCGGGTGGGAATGGGAAACCTTGTGGAAGGACACAATTTTTATCTGTAGAGAGAGTTTATTTATTACACCACGCTAGTTTTGCTTTAGTATCGTACTGCTGATGGAAAAACACGTTAAGCGGGAATGGCAAATGTATAGCCGACATAGCTAATAGAATGGATTAGAATTTTCCCCAAACGAATAACAACCACCCAAAACTGCAAACTACCATCACAATCATAACCAACAGGGACGGATGGTAGCGCAAGTGCCGCACAATGGCTGTAGGGCCACCACTGCAGCCTTCTCATTCGTCCTGTTTGGGTGCGATGGTGATGCGAAGCTTGATGCTGAAATTTATTTATGTGTCTGTTGAATATTATTTTCTATTGCCTAAGTTATAATGTATTTTGTTTTATCGACTACTAACTTTAAAGCGCACCTTTTTATTGCTCGAAAGCAGAGCACTCAGCTCAGCGCGTGCGCGGTAACGGTGGTAACGATGATAAAGAAAGATGTGTGATGTAAAGTGTAGGAGGAGCGCAAAAAGCTAAGCAGAGTGAACGAGAATCGATCTGTTTCGATTCGATGGGTAGTAACTATTTTTACCATTGCAAACATTTACCCCTAACTGTGCGGATTGTTGTGTTTATTTTTTCCTTTGCGTAAACGAATGAATGGTGACGCGGTTCACCTACACCTTCCCCCCTCCCCCCTCTCCCCACCAAACGGGCGGACAGGTTAAGCAGCTAGTGCAAAATCAACTAATCGATCATTAGGTACGAAACGCAACAGCACACAGAAACCACAATCAAATATACCATACATTTCATCAGCGAAGCAGGACAAACAGTCACACACACACAAACAAACACAGCGGGAAGGAGTTATGCAATGTTGGCGAAATCACACAGAAACAAACAAACAGTTTATCATAATCATTAGTTGGCTATTTGTCACAGTGTACCAATTTATTCGATATAAAATATAGTTTAAAAAAATACCACAAAACACATGTTTTGGCCGATGTCGTTGGGTTTTTATTGAGAAATTACTACACCGAGCTTTATGGATCTCGCTGAAGCTAATTAGTCGAACGACCAACTTCAAAGTTTCTTTGCCGCTCGTTAAGCGCTGCTTAAAAGATGTCTTATTTACAGGTAAAACGAGTGTATGGCGGTGCTCGTTTGGAGCTGCTTAAGAGAAGGAACTTTAAATTAAATTGAAGTGAGCAATTAAATATAGAATACTATCTTTATAAAGTGAGAGAGTATCCTTATAGAGTGAAAAATAAGGACATATTAAGAATCCAGCATTATTTCGTTTTAAGTTGCCATGACGACAGAAGTTCCAAGCAGAGCACCAGACAACAGCTGTACCATTAGGTGCAGAATATGCTAAGATGAAAATCGAATCCAAAGGGATTTGTTTGTTTCTCCTGAAGGTTTAAATAATCGATCAAACAGTGAAACTCTACTCATATCAATTGAACTTTGTAATGCAAAAGTCTCTGCCGGCAAAAGACCAGGCGCATCTGACGAGACCTTGCGCATCCTAGATCATTATCTGGTCCATCCACCGTCTATGATTACAAGTGCCCATTGAAGAAAAGTCAATCATTTACAAATAAAATAGACAATTAATTGGACCCGCACATTTGTGACATCACACGATCATCCAACCCAAAGAGAACAATTAGACTTCCAACGGCCAAAATTAAAGAGTGCTCTTTCTAACCGCTGTTGCTCTCCTGCTTGCTCTCTCGCCGAATCGAAAGCTCGCTCGATGACTGAACGATATTCTCATGCTGTTCGCTTCTTCGGCGTCATGCGCTCTCGCTCGTGCTCATTATTGGATATTGCGCACACACATGTGCATTTTCTTCGTCAAATTTGCCGTGTGAAAGAGTACATTTTTGCACCGGTTTTTGATATGAGGAACTGGATGATTTTGCAAGCGCGCTGATGTTTCGGATGAAAATCCTGTCATAAGTTATATGGCACGATATGTAGAAGAAGGTTTAATGTATAATTTTTACTATTCCAATCATTTATGCTTGTAACACTAAACGGTGCCCTTATTACAAAGAGGTCATTATGGTAACGAACGGTACCGCCATGTATATCACAAAAGGATCGGTTGCTTTAAATTGAAGGATCTGTATTTTGCATCATCCGAAAAAACAAGACACTACACAAGCAACCAACTCCAGTGATTACATCGCAAGTGTTCAAACGTTTTTATTTTATCAACATGAGTGATTTGAACCGCGAACGCCGTACCGGTGTTTTTTTACAAACAGGTGGCTAAATTCATAAAGGTGGACGCGGCCGAAGAAGCTGACCCGTAAGCCCTAGCCGGAATGGCAAGTTCTACTATTGGGTGATAATGTGTCGTGTAAAATAAGGGCTTCGCTTTTTCAGTTCCCATCGAAGAGGTTGTGGAATTGCTTGGATTGATGGATTTCGGTCCAAGTCGATTGACGAAGGCATCCGTTACTGAGCGCTAACAACGAAACGCATCACAATTTCATGCATGTGCACGTTGAACTTATTCATACTGCTTATGCGTTTAATACTTCTGCATGCCAAAGTCACCGGAGCAAACCATAACCTATCCCTCAGCAGAAAAAAATTATTTCCAAAGTGATCATCCGTCTACGGTTCACTTTGCAGACGAACGGGGGAACGCATGGTTTCTAACCACGGACGGCACTATCGACTAGCTGCAGTCTGTCTCGGATGGCACGGATGGTATATGACACGAACAATATGCCCCGTACATATCCGTACGTATCCGATGCCTCCCTACTCCATTCGTTTCAGAATGCTGGGAATTGAAGATCTAAAATCACTCCTCTCACATACGCAAGCTATTTTCATCGCTAAGATTCTCCTCAACAAAATATATGCCCCATCCTTACTATCTATATTCATTCCGGCGGGCCTTACCCTATACGGCCAAAATTATCCTTTTCTGCGAGCTATGAAATCATTCAACTGCTTTTTTATCATTTCGATTATAGCATCTCGATATCTGCTTTTCGAGTCCGACTAATTAATGGCTCCTTATAATCCTCTATGTTTGTTTCCTCCTCTGACGCGTTATTAGATTTCATATTAGACTATAAGATTCCTCATGTTAAGCTTTATGGGCAGACAAATTATTTTCCGTATATGTCTGAATAAATTATTTCCTCTTAACACTACACAATCATTGTATATCGAGCAAAGGATACACCCGTGACCTGTCGAATGGTGCTGATCTTCTGTGTTTTACCAGTTGACTATTATGTCACTGCTACACACTTTTCAGGACGACTGAAGGGACGTCCTCAGTCTGGTATTTGGCGGTCAACTGCAGTGGCGGAAATAACATTAGCGTCTTACGTATTTCCTGGTCAAACATGTCATGTTACTTTGCGCACAAATATGTACACATTTACATTACCTATATAGCGCAGCACTAATTTCGTGAGCACACCATTCATCTGTCGCTACATTGTGACATGTAGAAAATAATAAAATTATTTCGGAGATTGTTATATCTCAAACCACAACAACTACAAAATGCAATTGTTTTTTGTTCAACTTCCCATAGCTGGCGTATAATAAATAGATGACAGAGTTCAGTTATCTGTTGTTTTCTGAAAAATGGTTTGCTGAACAGCAAATCGATCGCCTGATGCAAACCGGTAGAATATCGTGCCATAGATGTCGTTATGTAGCTGCGCGCTTCGTATTATACCTTCCAAGGAATATTGACGCCTGCGCGAGGAATTTACCGGCGCAAAAACTTCTCTACTTGTGGCTTGTACTCCGGATCTACCGGTAGTCCTTGATCTAAATCCTCTAGCTGTTCCTCCGTTTCTAGCCGTGCTAATTCAAAATCCGAATGAGGGAGAAGCCCTTCATCTGGCCAGGTTGGTGCTGCAAATTCCTGAATCGCCTGTCTTTGCCGAGCAGCGTCTCTTTTAATATGGTTGTTCTAGAAACGTTCCATCTTTACCGTTTTGATTGCCATATCGACAATTTCATAAAACAATTCACAAAAAACAAACAACTCGAAACCCAAGGAAGGCACTAAAAAAACACACCAAAAGAATATCATTAGACTAACTAAAAAAATCGCAACATATTATTGCGCACACCCATTACGCAACGTTTTGATGCATCCTCGAACCAAAACCATGACTTCAACGCAGCAGATTAGGATTAAAGTTTCACGCGCTGCGCGTAGAATAAAACGCACTAGTTAGTAACTCTCTGACACGCTATCGCCGTAGCATCATCTTCAGACGAGCGCCGCAACACTCATGGTAAGAATCCGTTCAATTCCGTTTTCTCTTCAGAAGTTTCCTTACAGAAATACAGACCTGAGCAGGTTGGCAAATATCACAATAATGTCTTCCCTTCACTTTCCCCACACACAGCTGATATGTGGTAGCAGTAGCAGGACGATAGAACAGCACATTCCAAGCCAAAGAATAAATACTAGGGCGAAGAGCAGTGGAAAAAGGACAAATAGTACTGATAAACACGTGTACCACCACCACCACCTTATTTTATTTTTTTGCCTTTCGCTAAATTTCCGTTCGTTAAATTTTGCAAAAGCTAAAAAAAAGCGCTTTAGCCAAGCCACACACCTCAAAACGCGACCGAGTTGAGGTCAAACCTGCTTCCTTTGGAACATAATCAAGACCGAAACGCGACGTCTAAAAACGGTCGCGATTAGTTCCAAGTTTTGGGTCGCGCGACTGTTTGGGCAACACTGAATTTCATTAATTTGAATTACCATTTATGCGATAGCACTCATCTACCACGTGTATCTACGTGCCCAAAGAGAACAATTAGACTTCCAACGGCCAAAATTAAAGAGTGCTCTTTCTAACCGCTGTTGCTCTCCTGCTTGCTCTCTCGCCGAATCGAAAGCTCGCTCGATGACTGAACGATATTCTCATGCTGTTCGCTTCTTCGGCGTCATGCGCTCTCGCTCGTGCTCATTATTGGATATTGCGCACACACATGTGCATTTTCTTCGTCAAATTTGCCGTGTGAAAGAGTACATTTTTGCACCGGTTTTTGATATGAGGAACTGGATGATTTTGCAAGCGCGCTGATGTTTCGGATGAAAATCCTGTCATAAGTTATATGGCACGATATGTAGAAGAAGGTTTAATGTATAATTTTTACTATTCCAATCATTTATGCTTGTAACACTAAACGGTGCCCTTATTACAAAGAGGTCATTATGGTAACGAACGGTACCGCCATGTATATCACAAAAGGATCGGTTGCTTTAAATTGAAGGATCTGTATTTTGCATCATCCGAAAAAACAAGACACTACACAAGCAACCAACTCCAGTGATTACATCGCAAGTGTTCAAACGTTTTTATTTTATCAACATGAGTGATTTGAACCGCGAACGCCGTACCGGTGTTTTTTTACAAACAGGTGGCTAAATTCATAAAGGTGGACGCGGCCGAAGAAGCTGACCCGTAAGCCCTAGCCGGAATGGCAAGTTCTACTATTGGGTGATAATGTGTCGTGTAAAATAAGGGCTTCGCTTTTTCAGTTCCCATCGAAGAGGTTGTGGAATTGCTTGGATTGATGGATTTCGGTCCAAGTCGATTGACGAAGGCATCCGTTACTGAGCGCTAACAACGAAACGCATCACAATTTCATGCATGTGCACGTTGAACTTATTCATACTGCTTATGCGTTTAATACTTCTGCATGCCAAAGTCACCGGAGCAAACCATAACCTATCCCTCAGCAGAAAAAAATTATTTCCAAAGTGATCATCCGTCTACGGTTCACTTTGCAGACGAACGGGGGAACGCATGGTTTCTAACCACGGACGGCACTATCGACTAGCTGCAGTCTGTCTCGGATGGCACGGATGGTATATGACACGAACAATATGCCCCGTACATATCCGTACGTATCCGATGCCTCCCTACTCCATTCGTTTCAGAATGCTGGGAATTGAAGATCTAAAATCACTCCTCTCACATACGCAAGCTATTTTCATCGCTAAGATTCTCCTCAACAAAATATATGCCCCATCCTTACTATCTATATTCATTCCGGCGGGCCTTACCCTATACGGCCAAAATTATCCTTTTCTGCGAGCTATGAAATCATTCAACTGCTTTTTTATCATTTCGATTATAGCATCTCGATATCTGCTTTTCGAGTCCGACTAATTAATGGCTCCTTATAATCCTCTATGTTTGTTTCCTCCTCTGACGCGTTATTAGATTTCATATTAGACTATAAGATTCCTCATGTTAAGCTTTATGGGCAGACAAATTATTTTCCGTATATGTCTGAATAAATTATTTCCTCTTAACACTACACAATCATTGTATATCGAGCAAAGGATACACCCGTGACCTGTCGAATGGTGCTGATCTTCTGTGTTTTACCAGTTGACTATTATGTCACTGCTACACACTTTTCAGGACGACTGAAGGGACGTCCTCAGTCTGGTATTTGGCGGTCAACTGCAGTGGCGGAAATAACATTAGCGTCTTACGTATTTCCTGGTCAAACATGTCATGTTACTTTGCGCACAAATATGTACACATTTACATTACCTATATAGCGCAGCACTAATTTCGTGAGCACACCATTCATCTGTCGCTACATTGTGACATGTAGAAAATAATAAAATTATTTCGGAGATTGTTATATCTCAAACCACAACAACTACAAAATGCAATTGTTTTTTGTTCAACTTCCCATAGCTGGCGTATAATAAATAGATGACAGAGTTCAGTTATCTGTTGTTTTCTGAAAAATGGTTTGCTGAACAGCAAATCGATCGCCTGATGCAAACCGGTAGAATATCGTGCCATAGATGTCGTTATGTAGCTGCGCGCTTCGTATTATACCTTCCAAGGAATATTGACGCCTGCGCGAGGAATTTACCGGCGCAAAAACTTCTCTACTTGTGGCTTGTACTCCGGATCTACCGGTAGTCCTTGATCTAAATCCTCTAGCTGTTCCTCCGTTTCTAGCCGTGCTAATTCAAAATCCGAATGAGGGAGAAGCCCTTCATCTGGCCAGGTTGGTGCTGCAAATTCCTGAATCGCCTGTCTTTGCCGAGCAGCGTCTCTTTTAATATGGTTGTTCTAGAAACGTTCCATCTTTACCGTTTTGATTGCCATATCGACAATTTCATAAAACAATTCACAAAAAACAAACAACTCGAAACCCAAGGAAGGCACTAAAAAAACACACCAAAAGAATATCATTAGACTAACTAAAAAAATCGCAACATATTATTGCGCACACCCATTACGCAACGTTTTGATGCATCCTCGAACCAAAACCATGACTTCAACGCAGCAGATTAGGATTAAAGTTTCACGCGCTGCGCGTAGAATAAAACGCACTAGTTAGTAACTCTCTGACACGCTATCGCCGTAGCATCATCTTCAGACGAGCGCCGCAACACTCATGGTAAGAATCCGTTCAATTCCGTTTTCTCTTCAGAAGTTTCCTTACAGAAATACAGACCTGAGCAGGTTGGCAAATATCACAATAATGTCTTCCCTTCACTTTCCCCACACACAGCTGATATGTGGTAGCAGTAGCAGGACGATAGAACAGCACATTCCAAGCCAAAGAATAAATACTAGGGCGAAGAGCAGTGGAAAAAGGACAAATAGTACTGATAAACACGTGTACCACCACCACCACCTTATTTTATTTTTTTGCCTTTCGCTAAATTTCCGTTCGTTAAATTTTGCAAAAGCTAAAAAAAAGCGCTTTAGCCAAGCCACACACCTCAAAACGCGACCGAGTTGAGGTCAAACCTGCTTCCTTTGGAACATAATCAAGACCGAAACGCGACGTCTAAAAACGGTCGCGATTAGTTCCAAGTTTTGGGTCGCGCGACTGTTTGGGTAGGCGCTGGTAAAATCTAACAAGTACTTATATCTCTAATTAATTAATCCCATTGCTATCCCAAGAAAAAATATGTATAAATGATCCAAATTAGTCTAACCCAAATGGAGCTGCAGTGGAATCTCATCTGATTCGTGCATTTCTCACGGCGGCTAACATCTTCCACCTGATCACGTTGACAGGCGGCTCTCCTTGACAGCTGTCATTCTTTGTGCCGGAATTCGTTGGTTGGGAACATCATCCTGATTTTCTCCATTTTATTTGCCAACGAAAAAAATATCGTGAGAAGAAAGATTTGTGCAAGATTCGCTGCATTATTCGCATCCCACGGAATTTTCTCCCGCATAGAAAACATCGCCCTCCTTCATAGTGCAGCAGGTACATTAGAGATTCTTACTGTGGAGTTCATCCGCCAGCAGGGACCGATAAAAAATAATCCCGAAAAAACGAAGGTAACCAACAATGTACGGCGCAGCAGTGTGACTCATATTGCCGAAAAGCGAAAACCCACGACAAATAATCGTGCTGTTACTGGAAACGGCGTAAACCCGGGTTGGGAAAAGCAAAGTTCTTCGTCCTGTGTGACCGGGCACGGTAGGGTAGTAATATTTTTGCTCTTGTTGTTCTTGTTGGCGTAGTGTACCGAGGTGTTCCGTTGATGCATAGGGACGTATCTGTGCCTTGCCGATTGCATAGATATGCCTGCAAAAGAGCTCTTTTCACCCCGCCCTGGTGACATGCACACGTATTGATTATGGCACGGTGTTCTTTGGAGCGATTGATACGGCCAACTATCGGAGAGAAGGTGTGCTGCATGAAGAACTATTGTTGATGTTGTTCTTGTTCCTAAAATACCTTTGCATCGATTCCCTCGCGGCGGGCCCAGCCAGCTAGGATCGATTTTTACACAGGAACCAAGGTCAACTAGGTTCGGTAATAATCGAATCCGAGCAACCGGAATCAATCACCAACCCGACACGCATTTCATGACTGAAAAGTGTACGTTTTCGGCCTGGCGCTTCCGATGATCAGGTGTGAGTGGTTTGGCAAAACGTCCCACGCACAAAGGGACCTATCTTTTCACTGCCTCGTGTACTCCACCATACGCGCATATGCGCCTGTGACATACCTTCGGAGAAGCAACAGGGACAAATAGTATTGAATCTCTGATATGCTAAAATTACAACGGCCACGCGGCCATCAGTTAGTTGATTGCCTGCACATAAATCGAAAGAAGACGGGTGTTGTTTTTTTCTATTTGTTAACCATCCCTTGTCTATTTTCTGTTTTCTAGCACGAAAAACCACAAATACATCGCCACCGTGTCGTTACTCTTATCGCTCCTTGAACGTCGGTGCAAGTGTGTGCTCGTCTGTTTGCTTGTGCGTAATATTGTGCTGTGGCGGAACGGTCACCGACGGTGGAGTTTTGTAAGTGAAGCGAAAGTAAAGTGTGGAAAAGGTTCTTGTGGTGTTTGCCAACAGAAGGCAAAAGCAAAATCAGTTGACCGGAGGAAAAGAGGTTGTTTTTTAGTTAAAAACAAACACCCTCACTGCTCTAAGCGATAAGCTGTTTGGGTTACGGTTGCTACATCGACATCACCTTAGTAAACACGAACGTAGCAGACCGGGAGCGACACTACACCAGCGCATCTAATAGGAGTACCCAATGAAACAATCACTACGATCGTAGAAAAAGAATCAAAGGATTCCAGTGGATGGTGTCCATAACATCCTCTGAAAGGGAATAAGCAGCTCAGCATCTTGGAGAGGTTTGCAACATTGCTGCCATAATCGAACCTAGCTCAACCGTGCCCGAAGGTTCATTTTTCCACGTTCATATTTGTAAAAGTTGTGATCTTTGTTAAGGTTAGTAGCGCAACGTCTCTGCCATACAGCCTAATTCTTGCCGTGCGTATTCCATCTTACATGAGATCCCAGCAGCAGTTATGAACCGCCGTTTTTTTACTGCATCGCCCTTTGTGTCTGGATTGTTCTGGTTGGTTGAGTTGCTTAACAACCGAGCAACAAGCGTGAAATGCCTACTATGGTAGCTAAAACATCTTACCCGGGTATCAAGTAACACAATCCAGAGTTTATGCATCTATCGGCCCCTGTAATGATTGCACCAATGCGTTGTTACAGTTCCTGGTAAACAATACGAAATGTTAAGGGAAGGAAATTCTATCCTTCGTTGTAGTGATAATCGTGTAATTGGCAACTGTAACAATTTTCTTACTGTCTGCCTTTTCATCACTCTATTACTTCTATCTTCGCTTATCTGTAATTGTCACCAAAATACTTTCATACTAGATACGCATTACCGTAATTTTACTCCCCGAGCGCCGCTGTCTTCTCGTACTCGCTCTCTTCCGTAAGTTGTGCGTTGTCTGTCTTTGATAAAAATATGAATCGGCCCAAACGGCGTGTGTTCGGTGACATTCCCTCTTGACGTCAGTACAAACTACGCTAACAAAAGCAAACATCGATTCGCTCGGCTCATTCAAAGTTTTCCGCGCAACGAGATCGATGGATCCCTCGAGAGACACGAATGGTGGTCGTATCGGGATCCCTCATCCAGTGTTTTTGTCACGATCCTCTCTTAATTTTGACGGGTTATGTCAAAATGTGATTCAAGCAAAAGGTAGTTTTTGTATGATTTTCATCTTTTTTGGCAACAAACCCGAAATGGAATAATGATCCAACGAGAAAATCGGTATCAGCTTGCCAGAAATATTGACTGCATTGACCGAAGTAAACAAAAAATAGCAAGAAGGCACACTTGCTACTAGCTATCATTGGCAGCGATGGGATCGGTTCCCCGGGGTAATGAATTTTCCTACACCTTCGACATACTGAAGGTTGTTGTTGGTTGGTGGGACGGATTCTGGCGCTTGGGTAGAGAGCATGTGGCAGAAGCTCTGTGTGTTAAAAATAAAAGATATGAGACGATTGCCTCGGCCACATTCGATGAGCCGCGGATTGAGCAAACGATGAATGTCTATGTAAAAACATAAGCTATTCACACCATTATACCGGTGCACTGCATCTTTGGGGTTAATTGAGGTTTTTTTTCTCAAGTGTGTTTGTGTGAAATATTTATTAAACTTCGATTAATAGGCACACGTAATAAAAACGTTTCTTTGTTTCTTTCAGTGCTGTGTTATCAACGATCGTTTGTAGGGCAGAGAAGGAAGACAGACCTCGTACGTAGCATGTTTGCATAGTACACTGGATAAAGTGCAGTAGAACATTGTAGTACATCAGCGCTCACGCTAGAACCAAACCTTGTACACCTCAACACTAACGAAACCACCAGTGAAAAGCTTTATTGCTGTAGAAAAGACCGCAGCGAAAGCAGAGCTAATATAGTTCTGTGTGCGTTCCATTCGGGGAACAAGCTCGCTGTGTTCGATCGCGAATTGTTGCCACCTTTAAAGTACGGCTTACCGAGGCTAAACACTTTTGCAATCGCTCGGACGATTGCCTTGTACTTCGCTCTACATCCGTCAAAATACGATTCAAAAGAGGCATCATGTATTGGGACTCGCTAAGTACGCAGTCCGACGTTGACGCACTGCTCAGCAAAGAGGTAAGAGTGGCGTATCCGTTGAGCTTTTGGAAGGTATGTTATTGATTGGTGTGTTCCCATTTTTCCCCCCTCAGGGTTTAACCCTGGAAGAGGTCCTGGATTATGAAAACGTTCTACAAGAATGTAAAAGTCAGAATTCCAAGCTGTTGCAATAGTAAGTTCTCGTTTGCTGTCCGAATCCGCGTGTGGTACAATTGATGTACGTTCATTTCTTTTCCCTTCTCTGCTAACAGCTTAAATCGCACGGAGATATTCGATGCATTGATCGATCTCATCATTCAGGAACCGCCCGCTGATGTCGATGACAATATACGCTTCATGCATTCCAACATGGCGTGCGAAATACTTACCAGTGATGTACCGTCCTTCAAAACGCATCTCGTCGAGAACCAGAACTTTCTGAACAAGCTGTACAGTTTTCTCGTGAAGGAACCGCCGCTCAACCCACTGCTGACCTCGTTCTTCTGCAAAACGTTCGGCATGCTGATCACGAAGCAGAACGAGCAGGATTACTTTTCCTACAAATCTGTGTGCCTGCAAGTATTAGAGTTTATCAAATCGAAGAAAGGTTTCCTGCCGACGATTTTGAAGCACTTTGGCAACCAGGTCATCAGCGATCTGCTGCTGTCCCACATCACCGACATCGAGGATGCTGAGTTAAAGTCTGAACTGCTGGAAGTAAGATTTGCATTCGTTGCGTACTCGCATGTTGTGCATCGTATTGATGGCCCCCGTCTGGCTTTTTCCGCATTTTCAGTGGCTGAATGAACAGAAGATGGTAGCCGAAATCATAAACTTGCTGAAGCAACAGGGCCAGGTGCAGAAGCATTACAACGCATCACAGTTTCTAATCGAGCTCATCAAGATCAGCCGGTGTAAACGACAGAACGAGCAACAGGACAAAGGTATGTCTGAACGATAATTACACGCATTGGATCTCAACGTTTCCTATTTTTCGTCCTTTAGACGAACGTTTTGCAATGTTAAGAATGCAATGTCATCCGGTTTGTTTCTATTGCTTTCGTTTCGTTTCCTTATTCCTGGGTTTACATCCTAGTTGTGAATTAATCAATCCGGTGTAGGTTACCGCTTGTATAACTACATCGCATCACCCCAATTCAATCATCGTAACGCTGTATCTCTTCAGTTAGTGTCTTACATTCATGTTTGGTTTATGCTCAGCAGATTCGCAATTCCGTAAAACAAGCTGTTATTATCGCTTGTCGTTATGGGCATTAGTCGTAAACTCTGTTAAACACACCATTACATTCTTGTTAAACATCACTGTTTCTTTTCTTTTTTCTTCTTCTTACTGTCTTTCACTGATTCTGGTTGTTGAATTATTTTATTCTCTGAAAATATTCCAATCCTGACACATCAACTAAAATGATCTGATGCGTTAACATTGCCTAACAACAATAACTGAATATGAAATCAATTGCGCTCTTTCATCGGTCAATACTATCAGAAGGAACGTTCAGGCTTCAAAGTACTTGTAAGAGGATAGACAATCTGAAATCTAAAATTCTCCCTAACGAACTGAACAATATTTTCAACTTCAACCTAAGCAGTACCATACCGTCGATTCTGGGCAAGATTTCATCTCGCTTCCAAGGTAATATACACGTACACAAATGTTCCATTATCTTCGGTCGATTCACAACATTTGTTTGATCTACTTTCACAGTCTTTAGCTCAATTTTACATATAACCCATGCGCCTCGGTTCCATGTGACACGTAATTTTGCAATTACGCGTTGCGGCTTGGTGCTGTGCGTATCTTTTACAATTGTTTTTTCTATTAAATTGCGCACTGTAGTACACCTAGATGTCGTCCCAAACCTCTCGTCTCGTTTGTTATATTTTGTTTGCATTGTATTTTTGTTTTATGTTAGCAACACAAAAAAGTGAGTGCCGGTTTAATATTTTCATTTGTTTGTTCCACTCCTTTCCCTTTTTGATTTTGAAAATCGTGTCCATGTTTTGCTATAAGTTTATCTTGTTTCGTATATTAATTTTTAAGAATAGATTCGAAAAAATTCTACATTCCTGGCTTTCAATTCTTTCTAGGAGAATGAACATAGTTTCAGAGAAAATCTGTCCTTTAATCATATTTATAGCTCCTGAATTGAATTGTGAGCAAGAAATGTGTCTACTCAAATGCTATAATATAGTGACGTCCTGTATATGCTACCATACTGAACCTTTTGAACTGTATTATTTGTTTTCCAGTCACTTCGGACCCTATTCTAGATACTCTGGAATGTGAAATGACAACGAAACAATTGCTTGATATCATCCTTGAGGAAAATGGCGAAGAAAGTGCAATCGTTGCAGGAATTCAAATAATCTTAAGACTGCTGGAAAACGCGATAATGTAGGCATCGTTTCTCGCTCAGAACGAAACATGTATGAAGATATGGACAGTTTTACTAATTTTGCTATGTTGCATTTACAGACAAGAACCTGTTTCAGACACAGCACTGCAAAATGTAATCGATGCTGAAAAAGAGCACCACGACATGGTCGTAAACCGATTGGTTAACGTGATCAAACCCCGAGTCGCCGAATTTGTTGAGATTTTAAAAAATCCTCCCGTGGTACGATGAGTTTGTTTTTTATCTGCTTTTTGAAAAATGTGACCTCCATACAAATTTATTTATTACTTACTTAATATTTCAAGAAACCGGACATAATTACCACCTTCGGCATACTGTCACCACCACTGGGCAACGTGAGACTTCAGATATGCAATTTATTTACAGTATTAATAGAAACAAAGAATAAGAATGTAATCCAATCGTAAGTGTAATAATACCATCCATTAGGTTTTGCTTAGCTATTGTATGTTTTATTCCTATTTTCTTTTACTACCAATGTGCAGCATTTGTGAGACGGACTATTATAACACCTTGCTCAACTTATTCAAGCAATACCCTTGGAATAATTTCCTCCATAGTCGTGCAAAAGTGTGTATCAACTATGCAATTGGTTCGTTCGAGACTGACAATGAGGCAGAATTAGAAGCCCATCTGCTTACCACTAATTTACAGCGATACGTAAGTTTATTGGGAATATAATTGCATAAAATATGCATTGATACTAATTGCTCTCAATTTGTATTATTTTTTTTTTTGGGCGTAACAGATAATCTCAGATTGTAAGGTGGTACCTAAAATGTTAGAATTATATTTAAATAATTCACAATTTGAGTTTGGAAGGCTTGGTTACATGGGCCATCTGATTGAAATGTTCGATTCATTGTCTACTACCTTGAAGCTCTCGGAAGAAATCCGTGCCTTAGTACAATCAACGCTTACAGAGGAAGAAAAACAAAGCCTGTCAACGCTCATTGATGGAGATGACAGTCAACTTGCGCAAACTCTAGCTGTGCAGAAGAAATTTTTGGTATGAGTAAAATTATCTGTGAAATCGTACAGCTTAAATTATATTATTTTCTTTCTCTCTCTCTCTCTTTCTCTTTCACAACACAGGCTGATATGGATCCTCATCGTATTTGTCCGAGGTAATTATAGCATGATGGAGCAACATATATGAATATGTTATAATGAACGCTTTCTTTTTGTTTGAACGGCAGTGATGGATCGCGTTTTGATTGTGGTGGAATGGTTGTTACCGATTTACCAAAAATGTCAGTGATCGAATTAGGACAGATGATGGACAGTATCAACAATGCATTAAACAATTTCGTCTTGGGAGACTTAGGAGACATAGAGGCATCTGATTCCAATCGATGGGCAGATTTTAGTTCTACAGACCAATTGCTGGATCTCGGCAACGAGCCATCTCGGTTCGGCGGTGATGGATTAACCGAGGACGACAGTGATCCGTTCGGTTTGCGGATGTTTGGGATTGATAGGGAAAAGATAGACGATGATAATGAGGATAGCGATCCCTTTGCACCGGTACAGTCTGCAACTAACGCTCAGGATGCGATCCTCGCCAAAGATATGCTGATGGGCGACGGCATGCTGTGAGTATTGCTAACAAAACAAATTTTTTGCACGACTGTAATTCCTTTCTTCTGTTTTGTTGTTCGATAGGTTTCAGAAATCAGATTTGGATCTTTCTTCGCTCGCATCGTCCGGCCTTGTTGACAGTGAAAGTAATAGTGATATGCCCCTTACCGGAGGCATGGATCACAACATTTTGAAATTTTTACAAGCAGTCAACGAAGCGGGTCCTTCCTCAACGGCAATGTTGGAGGATAATTTTGCCGATTTCGAATCAGTGCTTGGTGTGACTGGTGTTTCGAGTGCTGTCGGCAGTAAAAGTGAATCAGAAATCAGCGGCCTTCCCTCGTCTGTAGCTACTTCATCCGATCCCACGATCAGCTCCTTTAATCGACAGTTTGAGAACATATTCAAAGAAGATACACCACCAAGAGGGGACCAACCAGTAAGTGTTGAGACAGGAAAGGCAAGCGATGGCATGCTGGAAGAGCAATCGGAATTGGAAGTGAAATATAGGGACGAGAAATCTGATGAACATATCGAACAGGCTTCTTCAACTCCTGAGGTTGTTAATGATTCAAATGAAGTCAGGTACGTTACACAACGGACAAAAGCATAGCCTAATCATTAAAACAAAAAAATGGACTTTTTGTTTCATTTTTTAGTGGCACACCTGTTAATGGTAAAACGATCGATGCAGTACCGGATGATTCGTCCGTCGCAAACCCCGTAACCGAACATAATTCATCCATCGCAGCGTCCGATAAACTTCTACCTTCGTCTACAGCTACTTCATCCGATCCAGCGATCAGCTCACTTAATCAAAAGTTTGAGAACACATTCAAAGAAGATACACCACCAAGAGAGGAGCATGTTTCGTCCGTCGCAAACCCGGTAACCGAAAACAATTCATCCTCCGTAGCGTCCGATAAATTCTCCGAACATACTGATCGCAGTAAAGACGCAAAAGTTGAAACAACTGAGAGCGCTACTATTGACCAATCTGAAGTAATCAATGGTAATGAAAGCAGTACTGTAGATAATACTACTCCAAAAGAAGATGCTAGCAGGTCCACGCTACCGACTGGTGCTTCTGCTTCGGTAGAAAGTATCGAAAAGGACGCAGTTGATTCAAACGCTACTTGCGTAAGCTCCGTTGCCGATGCGAATGATTCGAGTGGAACGCCGGACAATTGAGGGTGTCCGCAATCCTGTCGGTGCCTTCAGCATCAGACAACGCGCCAATCGTGCCCATCGTCCGTACGCCAATCAAAAACACAGACAGAAACGGTTCAGCCAAAGCAGCGCCATCGACGCCGCCGTCAGAGACGGCGACAAATACAGCATACATCCAATGCGAACGGTACCATCGTTCACTGCTAAATCCACTGCACTCGGTCCACGGCTGTATATCAAGATCGAACGCTGAGTGACACCGTGAGTGGAAGAAGGGTGGTTATTAAGGTAAGAGCTTATTTGATAATCGCAAGCGAGAGAATCAGCGCGATCCTCCGATGCACAGAGTAATGCGAACATAATCGTTCAATTAAATTGACGTATTGTGCTGATAGAAAAGTCTGCACTGTAAAGGCATTTCTGGAGATCAAGAAAGATAATCAGTTTTACTACTCAGAGCATAGTTCTGGTTATGTTGTTTACACGCCAACAGAGAATCAAAACAAACCCAGAGAAAACGTTATACACAAGATTTTATAGTTCATATCCTTTTTTTTTTACATAAAATTTGTAGTAATTTCTGCCTGTTCTTTTCATGATCTTGGAACGTGTTATGTTCATTCATCTTCATGCCTTACGCAAATGTGATCCAAGGTACCGCAACACATAAAGAGCCGAACTCTGTTACCTCAAGTTAGAAATCGCCTACATTAATGCTTCATAAGATCCACCATAATACTTATACCATTACATAGCCGCACTGATGCCGAATTACTTGCCATAATTCTTGCCACGATGGCATGATGCACCCATCCGGTGGAAAAAAGTATGTACCGCATTGTAACTCATTTTCGCACGAATAATTCTTTCTTGACTAACGGCGATAAATACCACTGTCGTGTGTTTGATTAGAAACTCGAGCAATAATTAGTTCAAAGAAAGGAACAAAAAGTGAGCTTAACATTTACGTTTGGTAAGATTTTCATTGAATTAATAGAATGCTAGCTGGGCAGCTCGCACGTTTAGCTCCTGTGTACATGGTTTAAATGTATGTTGAACGAAACAAAATCTTTTACGACGCATGGGTGAGTGGGATTTAATAAAATAGCTTTTATACGTTTCCCAATTTTACGAAAGCTAGTTTCTAAAGCACAGATACATTCGTAGGTGTGGTAATTGCGGCACACGGAACAATACTGATCGTAGTGGAACCTCGTAGCGACACACAAAGTGCGAGGTACTTCGGTAGTGCAGGAGTTGTAGTGACACGTCTAGCATAAAAGTTATCAAATTGTGCTGTGAAACTATAGTAAAACTTGCTTTGTGTACTATGCATATGACTGGTTGAAGGTGCATGGGTGCGAATTGAAAGCGTAAAACTACGTAATATACGGCACAGTTGAAATTGTCCCATTGAGCTACAGAAGAAAAAAAATGTTCGAAAACTCGCTAAAGCGCACTTTACCTTTTTGGGCGTAATTAATTTAATTTCATACCGTTTTATGAATAGTGCTTAGGTAGACACAACCAATCGTTTTTATGGAAAAATCCGTTTGTTGAGTCGATGTTGGGTTGCGATGGGAGATCAAATCGTCGGAACATGTTGTGCTTTTGGTTGAGTTTGGATGCCTTTTTCGTCGATTTAGGACAGTCGCTTGGGGGGAAACGGTGGCTCTGAATGTTAGGTGGGTAATTTATGTAAGCAAACCAAAACTAAAACTATTGATGTCATATCAAAAAAGAACACACACACACACACACAAATGGTAGTCACTTGAGGTATAACATATTATGAAAATATAGGGGATGCAAAAAAGCAACTGTAGCTTAGCTTGACCGCGTGTATATTTATAGATAACACAATAGAAATGCTGTCCTCATGTACTAAGGTCAGGAAATTATGGCAATGGATAAAATCAATGGTTTTCAAGAATGCTTTGAACACGTTTTTTTATAACGCAGTTCGTTACGAAGGTAGCAATTAGGGAGGACAAATGCTCCACTCAGTGAGGATGTTAACTTGGCCAAGGTAACAGCGAGGACATTTTTGCGTTCTAAACACGCGTTAAATAAATCCTGCAGAATGCAGGATAATTGCACTGTGTTAGTCGACTGTCACACATGCACACACTTTCGAGGAAGCACAGTACGGCCGAAATTCAGTCAAAGTAATTAAAAAAAAGCATGCTGTCCTGATAGTGAAGCGACACACCACTTGATCGTTCCCGTTGTAGTGTGTTTGTAGTAAGCGACAATAAGTTCAACTGTATGTAGCGCCGGCAGATGTGTTCATTTGATTTGAATTGCTACCGTTTTGTCGAAGGGTCTTTGTTAAGCTGTAGTAGTGTCTGTTAAGTTTGATTATTTTTGTTTGTTTGTTGTGTATGATCGTACGATCGAGCTAAATCAAACGAAGCGAACAATCAATTACGCATGGTTTTATGTCTTGACAGTGCGCGGTATATGTTCCGCGCTGCTTTGTATGTGTTTTATAGAGCAAAAAACAAAGGGTAATTTTATGTGGAACATAGCAACAATTAGCAGTGAAGTGGTAAAGCGAAATGCGCGCCTAACCCAGCTGGTAACAGTACGTCCAATTATGTTTGGTTTCAGTAACATAAAACATGTTTTCCAATCATGCGCTTTATGCTGAGTGATAGCAACGCGAATGCAGTTCGTTGCTTATGATGCATTATCACCCCCAGAGTGCGAGGAATCGGAAACATAACATATGATACGTATCAAGGCAGGCAAATGGTTTTGGTCAATTTGTACGTAATTCGTTTAAATTAATCCCTAGCTATGTTGCCCACCAATGGGACGAAAAATAAAAATAGTTACGTCTTTCATTCTTGAAAAACTAAAGGAAGTGTATGAACAGAGTATGAATATCGACCTATAACGAAATGAACTAATTCGTCCATCATTATATTACTTCATTGCAAGCTCGTAAAATAATATGTCGTCAGACACGAGGACTGTGAGTTCTGTCCCAAAGCTTTCCTAAGCTGCAGGAAAGCATAAAACATATTTATGTATAATTTTACTATAGACGGCAAACGGAACCCCGATGCGCGTTGCTTGGTGTCGACGAACATGTGCAGTAAAACGCGCATTATCACAGGTAGTGTTCATATGTTTTTCTTTTGTTTGAGTTTCCCTTTTGAACCAAGTGCCCCGATTGAAAATGAAAATGGTAGCTACTATCAATTACGGAAAGCAAAACCGCGATCGTACGATGATTGTAAATTAGCATATGGTCGATACATAATGTAACGATATATAAATATAAAGAAATACTTGGCCTCCTGTCTGTGAGAAAAGTAAATGAACAAGGAAAAATACATATATACACTTATACAGATATATATATGAATTAATGATATTTACATTGTAAAAACAAAAAAAAAACTAATGGGTCTTCCGAGGGAACATCATTTCACACAACACAAAAGTCTGTGTCTTTTAAGCTGGTAAAACGTTAGAGAGCTAGTACGGCGCCCCCAGTAACTAAGGCGCAACAAGGCTTCTCGTTGGCGCGGAACGCTAGTGCATTGAACAGTTAGTCCCTAACTCCCTTCAATTCTTTGTACATTGTATGTGTAACGATATATTGCGTGTATCATCTCTGTGTGTTACGGTACTGTAGATAAGTTAAAGCGAGTCGCATAAACACTCTCATTCCTAAATGGCGGCATTTGTTGGTAGCGCACAATGCTGACGCGAAGGACCACAATACATAATCTAATCCCCATGTAAGGGATCGCTGCTAGACATGCGTTAACAGAGAAAACAGGAAACAGTGGTTTATTGTGTATGGTGTATACACAAATAGTATTACAGCTCCTAAATAGCATAGTACTCTAGTGGTAAAGCTATCGGACTTTACTAAAAACCAACAGCAACACATTTTGTAAGACAAAAACACTAAACATTCTCGAACAAACGTACAAATCTTGTGGACTCACACACACACACACCCGCACACACACCTACGCGCATACAATCCTGTACAGAGGACATCCAAAAGGCTACACTAAACATTGACACTACTTATATTACTGATAGTTGCATCCTGTGAACGCGCCGCACCGTATAGAGCGCATCTGTGTGAATTCGAATCGATAATGGAGATGGTGGACTGTGTGGACCGAAAACTTAACTGAAATTCTACGCGAATGCCAATGAAAATGCCACAAGTTATTATACGCTTTCGATGGTTCTTTGTCGGTTTGTTCCTACTCTACGCTAGCTAGCACACACCGGGAATAAAGCGCAAAACATGTTTCGCAAACGCATCAGAGGTGGTGTTACCGTTACGAGCAAACACGAGTCCAATGCGCCATTGTTTTGCGTGCTGCTAAATCTTACATCCTGTGCCAGTAACGTACACCGAAACGAACCGGCCCAATCGGTGACAGGTTTTATGTTTGTGTTTTGTTCAATGCACATTCTGTCTCTGGCCACACTCGGTTGAGTATTTCGAACAAATTGCTCAAATTGTGCAATTTACCTCGGTTCACATCAAGCAGCGGTGTGCTTGATCCCGCGCCGCACTGTAGTGAATAAGATAGCGTAAGCGATTTTTATGTATAATAATGTATAAGCTAGTGGCGAAAAGTGTGCTTTAAAAAAAAAAACGAAAGGATTCCCCCGGTGTGCGGATGTGTCGTCCATCGGACGGCGACGATAAGAGCTTTTTTTTTCGAACCAATGACGACGAAAAATCACGTCATAAACCCGTGCTAAATAAGCCTTAAACCAAACTAACACTTATCGATTATTAGGATCCGTTCCGTTGCGTGTAAGAGAATGTTCCATTACCTTGCGATACATGTAAACGATCCAGGATGCACACACCGTTAGCAATTTCCCGTACGATTCGTTTGGGGTTGGGAGGCGCAAGTTGGGAATGGAAACGTCATTCGGACGTCAAAGGTTTATTATGATTAGCCCGTACGGAAGCAAAATGCAAAGGAGTTTTGTTAGCGCACAACGCATATACATATTATATAGTGATCACTAATTCATACATGCACGAGTGAGTGAATCGTAACGCAAGTGGAAACAAATACAAACAAAACAAAAAGGAATCTAAAACATAACTATGTACTGGAAAATAATAGCAAACGAAGAGAAGCAATATTTGCAATCGGAACAATGAAGGTAAAACTAGCAAAAGTAAAGTGTGCAGGAAAATAAAACAAGAAAAAAAACAGAAGAAACACGTATGTTAGACTAATGAGAGGAAGTAAAACATAATTACACACCCGTAAGCAAATGCTAAAGTAAATAATATATATAAATATATAACATACACACCATTTTACACTCAACTGAAGAAAAACAAAACAACTGAAAACCAACCAAGAGACAATGATTGAACAACAGTAGATAAAAGAGGTTAGCTAAAGGAAGGGAAGGAAGGAAATGAAAAGACAATGAAAATTATGATAAACACAGTTGAAATGCTCTGTGCGTTTGTTTCAAGCTGTTTTATTTCCGATCGCATTTTTGGTTTTGTCCAAAAGATGCAAACATAAAACACACATGCCTAGGACAGATTGCTCATCAATGCGTTTTTCCCCCCTCCCTCGGTGCCTGTTAGTGAAAAAGGGCGAACGGTTGAATCTTAGTGGAATTGGACTGTGGTGGTATGGTGCCTCTTGTTGCAGATGGCTTGGTTGTGGGAGTGTTTTTTTTTATGTTTGGCGTTTTGTTTGCTGTATTAAACAGCATTTTTGGTAAAGGCAGAGTGTGTGTGTGTGTGTAAGAGAGTGGGTATATGTATGTGTGCGAGTGCGTGTGTGTCCTTTTAGTAGACAAATGTGCAGAAGAAGTAAAGTGTACTCAAAATTAAACGAAAAAACGCTTCTGAAGGAACTTCATACGATGGTAGCGAAAAGGATCGGAAGGGAGAGAGAGAAAGAGAGAGAGAGAGAGAGCGGGAGAGAGAGAGAGAGAGAGAGAGAGAGAGAGAAAAAAAAAATAACCACTGTGTTAAGCGAATATCGGTTGTGGTCCGGTAATCGGATTTCTGAACTTTTGAATTCCCAAAGTACGTAGAAGACACGATCCCCGTTGGTTGTTGATGCGCCAGGCAGGACTCTCTGCAAACCCCTAAATGTGCAGTGCTTATCGTTACACTCTGTTACTAAAAGGCTAGCGAGTTAGGAAAACGGTTAGATGGGTACGTTATGTTTTTTTTAAACAATATTTTCTTACACACTTTTTTGCATTATTTAAGCAAGCAAACGGCAGCGGCGGGTGGGTGATGGACAAGTGTGTTCGCAGGGAACGAGAACAATGCAGGAATCAAGGTTTGCTTTTGAAATGTTTGTCTAAAAAACCAAAAAAAAGGGCCGAAAATAAACAACAGAAAATATCTAGTAAATTTGCTACTGTGTGCTACTGTGGCTTTGATAGAGAACTGAACGTGTAGTGTAACGGCACACCTGTTATTTGCATACTTTTACTCTGTAGGTGCGGTATCTTTCCAATCAGTTGTTCGTGATATATCACAATAATTTGTTAAACACCTGTAATTTATAGAAGAATCTATTGTCTAAATCTTCAGCGAAGAGTTTTTCGAATCATCGGTCGTATTTCTAGAAATTTATGGAGAATTTATGACTCTCTGAAGATTCATAAGCGAAGCTGGGGCTGTACATAACTTAAATAGTTCCTGTGTTCACATACTCCTCTAAGCCATGGATATTGTTCAAAGCTCATCCCTATGTTGCAAGAAGCTCAGTAGACTTTTTAGAATCTCAGTAGAGGAGACTCAGTAGACAAAGCTCTAAGGACTTTACGATAAACTGAATATCGTACAGCGGGTTAGACTCACCACGCCCCAGTGATCATATTACAAGTATAACACCGAAGGACCCAGCTCGTGAAGTACTTTCAGATCGTCCAAATGGACGGAGGTCAATTCAATGGACCAATTCTAGATGAAATGATCAGTGGTGGAGCATGTTCCAAGAAAGTCATAAACAGTATGGGAGGTGGGTCCTTCAAGGGCTTGGCAGTTGGGACAGATTTCCCTGGTGGTGCTCCCAGATTGGTGCTCTTGGCTCCCTGCAATTCGAAAACATTTACGATCGCTTGGTTTAGAACTTATTACTATATAGAACTTATGTAGTTCCAGTACTCACATACGCCTCTAAAGCCTGAACTTTGTCCAAAACAGACGAAACACTCACAGCGTTCGCGAGGAAGATGCTCAGAAGGATTTGTGGCCCCGTATGTGTGAAAGAACAGTGGAGGAGCTACTACAATGACGAGTTCTACGAACTGTACGAAGAACTAACTGTCGTACAGCGGAGTAGACTTGCCAGGTTCCGGTGATCATGCAATTGAAATAATACGGAAGAACTCGCCTGGTAAAGTAATTTTAAGTCGTCTATATGGACGGAGGATATATGGACGTGATAGGATGAAATGATGAAATGGCAGATCAAGTTCCATCAAGAATCAAGCAGACTAATAATAGCAGTTGGGACAGGTTTTTCCGGTATAATTGAGGCTCTTGACATCCTGCAACTCGACGTCATCCGCATCTGCTTTGTTTGCGAGGTGGATAATAGGTCGTAAGGGCGCGCCCTTAGTAATGATAAGTTCTCCAGGCATTGATATTGAATTGGTAACCGACGACGCTTGACCATGAGCGTTTTTGAGGACTACTACAACAGGTCCGTATCAGTAAGAGAGAGAGAGGATAGAAAATCTTCGGGAAATTTTTATAAATTCGGGTGGTACTTCTGTTCCCGAATTCTATAAATGATTTCCCAAGCTGATTGCAATATTCCACAACCCTTACTGTAAAAGCTAATATATAAACATGCCTTAGATCAAGACTCTTTAGACATTCAAGAATCATCAACAAGTTTTGAATTTGAAAGGAAGCAGTATCTTTAAAATAAAGATTCTTCGACATCAGATTCACCCAGCATTAGTAACAGAATTCAGTGCGAGTAGGACTAGATCTAATACAATCCGCTTGATAGACCAACGTGCAGACGAATCGACTACACCTGCACCAAGCTCGACTAGCGATGTTCGTTAGGTACGATCACCTTCAAATCTGCGATCACTCACCTCTGTGCGGAAATCATCGGGTCGGAAACCGGTTTGCACGGAGACCCCAAACACTAAAGTGTGTTGCGTGTACATCACACCCCAACGGATCCAGGAAATGTTTCACGTTGCGCAGGGAGCAAACGCAAACGCTACGTACTAGCCACACTCACGCAGGTGAGCACGAGTGAGTCAGCCCCGCTGGTTGGCACTATTGAAAATTGCGCTGTCATCGTTGCCTGGTTCCCAAGGAGAAACCATCAGTGAGTGCTCCGGATGGGCTTCTTTTGGGTGGAGTCCGCTGTCCGCGTATCCATTATGCCCGTAGCAATGGTGAGATCATGCCGCTTTGTTGCTTTGCATGGCCACTTCAACCACAGGTCGCGTTCAATCAACTGCAAAAACGGTGGACAAAAAAAAACAGTTCCTGCACCCATCACAGGGTGGCGAATTCCGTCTGTGCATGGGTGCCCATTCAATGCCCTTCCTTATAATGCGTGTTTTGTTCGGGCTTAAAGTTACCCTGGGGCAAATGCTTCCACACTCGCTTGTGGATGTGATATGTGTCGATGGTGAGGGATTGGGGGTCTTCAACCCGATAGCTAGCTTAACGTCAATGTGGTCGCTAGATAAACTCGGCAGAGCGATACTATTATCAGTTGCTGATAGGGGACCCTTTTTTAAATCCTTTCCTCTCGTGAGGCACCCCACGTTTTGGGGGGGTGTTGAAAACGTTTACTAAACTCGTGGCTCAGAAATCTTGAAATTCCCCCATTATCCCCCAGCTGAAGCAGCATCTCGTCGTGGTTTGTTCGAGTGTTGGGTGATGATTTAACAACAACAAAAAATGGGAACACAGTTTCCGAGCTCCACCCAATAAACTTTCGCTAAGACACTGACCGTTTGGCGCGAACGCATTGCGCGACCACCACGCGCGATCCGATCGGAGTGAACCATCGATCGGAGCCCGTACCCGTTTGGAGCGAAAGCGCGGTGTAGTACTAACCGGTGGCCGACATTAGCGGTGGCCCGGATTGTTGATACAGGTTAGTTTGGCTTTTGCTGCCTCGATTCCTCTCCAGTTCTGATGCATCCGATGAGCAAACAAAATATCCGCTGAATTCTGTGTGAAACGTTTTGATTCGTTTCATCCAATGCAATGCACGGTGGAGATTGTGCTCTCCCGTGCGTCTGTTTAACGGTGGACCCACTGCGGTGCATTAATGATTATGTTTGTTTGTTGAAAACCCGTTGCTGTAAGCGTACACGTGGTATATATATATATAAGTAAGATTATTATATTTGTTATTTTTAAATTAATGTTAGTTAAGTTAGTATAAGCTATAATATTCGTTAGATACTAAGTATCTCACGCACATATAACATGTATAAGTAGTTGTAAGCATTAAGCCGCCACTCGTCCCGTCTCAGTAAAGATTGAGTATTACTATAAACTGGTTATCATAATTTATATTTACATACATACATATATATTTATTATATTTAAATATAATAAATATTATTATATTATTATTAATAAATATTATAAATATTATAAATATTTAATATATTTATCACCGTTATCAATGCGCATCGAAAAATCTAAGACCAGCCAAGATCGACCTGCTTTGCCGCCGCTCATTCCAGCCTTGTTGTGGGAGCGAGTGGAGTGTGAAGACTTGTCCGAAATTTCCCTTCCCGCCTGAGGAATTCGGTACACGTTAGGAGGGGGGGGGGGGGGGGGGAGGTGGCGGGGTGGGCAGTGGGGTTGGGTGGTTTAATAGATGTTAGGCTACCCAACCAGTTTCGCCTGCGCGTCGACCCCTGTGCGCGACGAGCGAAGAAAGTCAGTTCCGTGCCGAGGCCCCAGTACAGTGCAGGTGGTCGTATCGAGTGGTCGCGTGGTCAGTCCGTTCGTCCGGTGCGTATGGAGTGTTAAGTTAAAACGGTGATCTTTACGGTAATACACAGCATATTACCCCAATCCATTGCTTGCCCACCGGAAAGCTATCGGAGATAGTGACGAACCAGCGCGCGTGTAGCAAAAGAGCACTATGGCTATGAGCAAAGCGATGCGGTTCTGTGGCCTGCTCGGGCAGTGGTCTAGTGTACCGACGCGAATAGTTAAACCGCATCCCGCGGCCGTGTACTACGGTGCGTCGGCAGCGTTTCCGGATGTGCGTCGGTTTAACACCAGCAGCGGCCTGCGGGAAAAGTTGGCCACCAAGAGCGTCCAGAAGCACGACTGGAATCGGGCCGTCAGTGAGGCGGAAAAGATCGTTGGCTATCCGACATCGTTTCTAAGCCTCCGGTGGTTACTGAGCGACGAGATCGCGAACGTGGCGCTGCATCTACGGAAGCTGGTCGGCAGCAATCATCCGCTGCTAAAAACTGCCAAGTAAGCCATACTACCCATCGGAACTTTATTTAGTGTGAAATCTTACGACTGATGATGATGATGATGCTGATGATACAGAGTTGCTAAAACTCTCTCTACCATAAAATATGTGATCGTGATCGTGATCGTGTGTATAACGCAGTGTTTCTCATCAGAAGCGCAGAAGTGTTCCAAAAAATGAAATCCACAGTTCCAACAACGAAATGGCGCATCTTAGCATTTGAGATCATCATTTTGAGAAAGATGGCGGCAAAAGTTCGAGAAACAATCGGGCACATTGGTCCACCGTTACGCCATTAGAAAACAAAACGTGTTCCATTCGCTTCGTGTTGGAACGCGGTGCGCGAACATAGCTGGTGTATCTTATGCTTCTCGAGTAATAAAAAACCGGTTCCGTAGTAAAACCCATTCCCACCCGAAAATTATTCGTTGTGATTTTCATTCACCAGATGTTTGGTGGGAGAGCTTTACCACCACACGGGTGAAAATGTTTGCCTTCGGTGTGGATGGTTTTCTGGATCCGCTACAAAAGTTGACCGCAATTTACTCATCCGACGAGTGAATGATCATCACAAAGTTTGTTAAGTTGGGTATTTAAATCGTGCTTCTAAACTTTGGCAATCCTTGGAGAGTCTTAAACTTGGACAAAATAGTATAAATAAAAAGCGAGATTTAAGCTTTTCTTGGCCATGAAAGTTAATTTAAAGTGATCTCGTGTTGTGATGTGCACAATGATTCAGTATGAATGAATGAGTTAAATCTTTCTAGGGAGTGAGTTAATTCAAATCTCCAAGAAGAGTATTTATAACTCATTTTGTGATGTAACTTATGCGCAGAGAATTAAGTCATTCAAAACAAACAATATTTAATTCTTCACAGCGACCTTCTACTCACGATGTAAATCATGACTTTAAGGTTCATCTCCCTCCCTAGTTTGCTTGTTAGAAATTGTTAAATTCTTTGTGAGTCAGTTAAAGAGCTAAATCTATATTATAACTCTATATAACTCTTCAACTCCAATTTAAATCCTTGAAATTAATTAATTTTCCCATCTCTCGCCTTGAGTGCTTCTTTGCGACTAATGAAGTGCTAATGATCAGTTATAATTTTTTCTTCGTCTTAAAAACATCTGAACGGTAGCAACCGTTTTTAGCTCCACATTACAATATCTTCAGTGAAGGAAAATATTAATTATCTCGTTTTTTCTACTTCATTACCAACATCACCTGTATCTGCTTACACTGCTTCATTAGCGAGTACTCTCGTTGTGGTATTTTTTTAAAGTCTTTTTTGTTTGTGATTGTAACCTATCCATCAGCGCATTGCAGCAATTAATCACTTCCCGATGGCGAAGTTGACTGCCTGTATTTTATGCTCCGTTCGTTGCGTTACAAAGTTTCACCGCTTGCTGACACTCAGCAAGCGAAAATTTAAATCGGTCGTGAAGAGCTGGTCGCGAAGAATACAAATTTCTTCGTTAAGCCTCACGGCCACTAGACGACACAACGGTTGCAGCTCTGTAGAAAGTGTTTAAACATACGTCCATCTATAAAGCGCGTTGGAATCTTACATGGTCATCTACGGGCTATGATTGGTATGCTGTTGGGTTTTGTTCCCCCCACCGCCGTCTGATCTGCTCGATGAAGCAAGAGATAAAAACAAAGCAAACGACAACAATTGCTGGATGACTCAACCGGGCCATATTTGTAATGCAGTGTTTACTGATGAGAGTCCGAGTTTTAAAGTTTCTTTGCGCACCTTAATTTCGTTCCAGAACATTGATCTATAACGACAAAAATCAACAAGCATGGGGACTGATTGTGCTGCTCGTGTCGAAAGCGGCCGGACACGTTGCCACCATTCCCGACTTGGAACAAGACAAGAGCGCCGGTGTACTCCATTCCCAGCGTGCCCTCGCCGAAGTCACGGAGATGATCCGCACCTCGCATCTCGTCCATCAGGGTATGATCAACCTGCAGTCGTTCGATAATGCCGGCAATGATCTGAGCGGTGACAGTGACATGATCTTTGGCAACAAGATCGCACTGCTCGGTGGTGATTATCTGCTCGCAAACGCTTGTCAGCAGGTGGCAACGTTAAGGTAATTGGAAAGTGTGTCCCACACTGGCTATCGGACTACAATTAATGGACGGTTTGTTCATGCAGGAACCAAGATTTGAACGTACTCATTTCGAGCGCCTTCCGCGATCTGGCAGAGTCGAGCTTTATCGGTGAACGGGACGAGCAGAACAATCCGCTGCCCACGATGCCGAGCGCAAACGCAAAGGAACTCGCAACCGACGTGAACAGTCTGGATGATTTGGGTTTCGGCGATCTGGAGGACAATACCGAACCGATGAAGATTGATGGTGTTGTCGGTTGCCCGGAGAAGGAATGGTCGCTAAGGCACGTGCTCGGTGGCGGTAGTCTGCTGGGGAAAAGTTGCCAGGGAGCGCTAATGCTGGGCGGTCATCCGGAATCGCTACAGAAGCAGGGCTATCAGTTCGGCAAGCATCTTTCGTTGGCTTGGCAGGCGTGTATCGATATACAGCCATTCCTGTTGCCGACGCTTCCGATGGGTAAGGGAGAATAGCGACTACGGCCGTATAGCTAACACGTTTCTAATAACCGTTCCTCATTTCCCATTCCAAAGGTGCTCAATTTAGTTTGGTGTCTGCTCCGGTACTATTCCACCTGGAGCACGATAGTGCATTGTACGAGGAGATTGAAAAGGGTCGCAGATCTGTCGACAACATCGACTACAACAAAGTCCACGCGGCGGTCCTCGAAGGACCCGGACTGGAGAAGACCAAGATTCTCCAACGCAAGCACAGCTTAGCGGCAATGAAGGTACTGAACGAACTGCCGGCCACAGACGCCAGGAGAGCTTTGCAGAATATTATTCTAGCCATGCAAGAGCTGTAACGCGAGCCGACAAATTAAGATCCACGTGACAATGGTAAAGAATTTCAAATGTACAGTACACCGTAAGTCTACAATAAGAAGATTTAGTCCAAAGTTGATGTAGTTGGCCAGCGCGATCATCCTTGCCGCCGTTAACCAACAGTAGGTGAGTTTACTATCCTTCCCTGTAATTATTCAACCTCCAGTCACGTTTTCGATACCTTCAACATTGCAAAACAATGTGAACTCTATCATGGACTAAAACCAATGTTTCTATTATTTATTTCACAGCACGCTAGATGGCGCTACTGCTTTACGGCAGTATTTTCATCGGGCCACCGAAACGCTCGGCCTGCCATTGACAGCTGTCAAGCGATTGCAAAACAATAACAACAGTGCGTAAATAATCGCTCACATGCTGTGCGGCATTTTTCAAAAAGAATAATCATTGATACAGATTGTTACCTTAAAACATATGTGCAAAATCGATATAATGGCGTTGTGCGAACGTGCAACACGTGGTGAGTGAAAACGGTGCAACTGCTACTGGTAAATAAGGTTTCCGTGCGCGCATATTTTATGCAATTTAATCCAAATCAAATCATTCACCAGAACGAACGTGATTGTAGGAAAGGTTTAGTGATTCTGTTGATGAAATGAAGTAAAATGTGAAACGATGTACCTCATAAATGTTTAAACACCGCAGACGAAGCGGCCAAAGTGTTACGGCGGTGAAATCGTGAACAAAAATGACATTTTCTTCGAGGAAGAGAATGCCGTTCGTCGTACCGAGTACCGAGGAGTAGAGAAAGTTACATCATCAAACGTTTGTTTTGCATCGTATATTTCGCGGGTCTAGCAGTGAGAAACCTGTTTCTTGTCCAAGGGAACCGAACAATTCCAGACCTTAGGCGGCTTAGGATAAAAGTCGATGTCGTTGCTTTGTATTTCGTCAGTCACGTCTTCGTTCCGGTTCATGCAAAGTGCCGCCTCGATTGCGTAAATATTCCCCACGTTTGGGATCATCTAGGGAAGGATTTATTTAACGGTGGACTATCCCACTGCAGCGAGTGCATGCAATGCAAATCGTGTCCATCCGTGTCCAACACTAGCAGTGAGGCCAAGCCCCAGAGTGTGTGCTAATAACGATCGCTTTGCCGCAAAGTGAAGTGGAATTGATTTGTAAAAGTTTCACTTTTTCCTATTTAACCAATTGATACAACAAGCGGGCAGGTGGTGGCCGTGAGAGATGCGATCAATTGTCCGCGCCTGGATGAGCAGAGAGCCAGTGAAAGCCGAGCTGCAGCAGTGTAGTGCCGTGGCCGTACGTCGCGAAGCATAAACACAACCGCGTGAGCATAAGCGCAAAAGCAGTACGATCGCGCTCCTGCCCAAGATGAGCGCGGAGAGCACCCTTTAGCGCTGCCAAGTATCGCATTCGCATTGTTCCGATTGCAAGAAGAAAAGTTGTGCCACTTTCACGTGTGTCACCCAGCAGATCAGTGCGGTGTTTTGTGGTGTGTCGTTTGTCAAGACGTTTGTTGCCTGTTGCATTGGAAAATATTGGTGATCGTGGTTGGAAACCCTCGCATACACGCCCGACTCCATCGAAGAAAAGATGTCGCTCGCTAGAATGTACGCAATGCAGGCCCGCCTGCGGACACATTTGCAGAAGAGTGCCGTGCAGAAGCTAGCCACGACCATCCCAGGCCAGATGCTAGAAACGACGGTTCCACGACGGTGTATCGCTTCTGGTTTGATAAGGCACGAGAAGCAGGCACCGAAACCTGTGCCCAAGCACGACTGGAATCGGGCGGTCAGTGAGGCGGAAAAGATCGTTGGCTATCCGACGTCGTTCCTCAGTCTTCGGTGGCTGCTGAGCGATGAAATTGCCAACGTAGCGCTGCACCTGCGGAAGCTGGTCGGCAGCAACCATCCACTGCTTCGTACAGCCAAGTGAGTAGCATGTAAATTTTAATTTTCTTTTAAGTTGTATCAGTTTACAACGAACGCACGATGGAATGCTGTTTGGTCGACATTTTTACAGGTTTTCCCTTCTCTGTGTTTTTCCCATTGTAACACTGACATCATAAAACCGGTTTTGAAATTTAAAATTTTGGCGTAGTGTGGACATACATCAAAGCCGTATCTGTTGAAAGCGATCGTATTTTGACGTCATAAGCAATCGGTAGATCTTCACCGTCCTTAGTTTGGCTGATTTGTGGAATGACGCAAATATTTGCTATCTGTCTTATGTTGTGCATACGAGGAACAAAGAATAATCTAATGTTTAATGAATCTTTTGAGAAGCATTTTTTGTTTGAATGTTCAGTAAGGAGTCACGTAACTTATGAGTCGACTCTTCCAATATTCATGAAACCTAATAGATCCAAGAACTCCTCAGAGATTGATTAACCCTCCAAGGTTCCTGAAGCCTCTTAGATTCAAGAAATCCTAAAAGATACATGAACATAAGACTTTACCGGTAGATTCAATCGATTCGGCGCTAGAGCTTGATGGATAGATCGAGTGCGTCAAAAAGTGTGTCAAAAGCACGTAGCGTCGACTTAATAGAACAATCAAGGACATGAATGCTCAAACCGGATCCAAGATTCTTGTGAGATTCATGAATCTTCAAGGATTTATCGGGTTCAGGGACAGATTTATCTACACTAGAGTAAACTTTAAATCTTCATTATTTGAGGAACTAACATTGTTGACACTTAAAATGCAAATATTGTGCAATTTTATTAAACTTAATACGTTTCAACCTTATTGTATCACTTGATTAGTTCCTTAATAAGGCAAAAACACACACATTAATAGAACTGTCTTTCTTTCAGAATACTGATCTACAACGGCAAAAACAACATGCAAGCCTGGGGACTAATTGTTTTGCTCGTCTCCAAAGCGGTCGGGCATGCACCGACGGTACCGGATCTGGAACAGGATAAAAGTGCCGGCGTTCTGCAGTCGCAGCGTGGATTGGCGGAAATTACGGAAATGATCCGTACCGCCCATCTCGTCCACCAGGGACTGGTCAATCTGCAACCGTTGGACGGTGCCGGCAATGAGCTGGGCAGCGACAGCGATACCATCTTTGGCAACAAGATTGCCCTGCTGAGCGGGGACTATCTGCTCGGGAACGCTTGCCTGCAGCTGGCCGGTCTCCGCAATCAACCGCTCATCGAGCTTATCTCATCGGCCGTACGGGATTTGGCCGAATCGAACTTCTTCGGCGAACGGGATCAACAGAACAATCCGGTGCCATCGCGTCCACTAGAATCACCGGTAGCTGGTAGCATTGGTAGCAGCGGATCGAATGTGGATCTTAGCTTCGGTGATGCAATCGACAACACGCAACCGCTCAGCTTGGCCGGTGTGATGGGCAATCCGGAGAAGGAGTGGGCCCTGCGGCACATACTCGGGGCGGGAAGTTTGCTGGGGAAAAGCTGCCAGGGTGCGATGATGCTGGCCGGACAGCCGGAAGCCTTGCAACGGCGCGGCTACATGTTTGGGAAGCATCTCTCCCTAGCATGGCAGGCCTGTATCGATCTGGAACCGTTCAACAGTGATCAGCTTCCTTCGGGTAAGAACATCAGAAAGACGGCAATAAAACGGGAGAGTTTGTTAACATTGTTCTATGTTTCAGGTGGACAATTTAGCTTAGTGTCCGCACCGGTTCTGTTCCATCTCGATCACGATCCCTCACTGTACGACGAAATTCAAAAGGGGCTAGTTTCGGTGGATAGCGTAGATTTTGGCAAGGTCCATGCAGCAGTTTTGAAAGGACCGGGCTTGGAGCGGACACGCGCACTGCAGAAGAAACACAGCCTTGCCGCGATGGATGTACTGAACGAGCTGCCACCGTCGGACGCACGAACCGCGCTGCAAAACATTATCCTTGCCATGCAGGACATCTAGCGAACGTCGCGGTACCATCAAGCACTAAATGACGCATCGCAACTCACGTCTTTTCAGGGCTCTTTTCGTCCGACGCCCGTCTGTACCGCCAATCGGGAAATCAATGTCACGGAAAAGAGTTAGCTGATGAGAGCGAGCAAGGGTATTTGATCGACAATGACTGTTTTAGCAAGCAGCTAAAATGCTACACAGCAAAACGTACCATTCCGTCCAGAGTGTGAATTTTTATGATTATGGTAGATAGAATATGAGGCAGTGTTTTCAAAGCGGGAATTTAGTTCATTAGAGCAATTGATGTGTGTAAGTAAAAAAAAACAGGAAAACTACTTTACAAGAAAAAGTAGCTTCATTACTCTACCTTTAGAGCTGTTGTTGTTCCCAGATGTATTGTCTGCATCGTGGCAACAACCAGCGATTCAATACGTTTGTAGAAACTGTTAGAAAATTGTTAACAATACGTATGCTTTCGTTACATCGATGACAAAACATCAATCCATGCACAATCCATGTGTAGATTTGTAAATTTGTAAAACAATCAGACTAAGCTTTTGGCGCCTCACACTCACCTGCAATTCGAGGAGAAACAGTTGTTAGGTTTGAACCGCACTAGTTAAATGGTGGTTCACAAGGGATCGCTGCAGTGTTTTGTTTTTAAGCTGTTTAGGACAAATCGTACTCGGTCCAGCGGACCTCAATAATGCTAAGTGGGCTATTGGTTGTGTTTTGTTATGGTTGTATTTCTGTTTCGTTGCCTTTCCTATGGTTTACTTTCGCGCGATACCACGTGCTCGCCAAACGGTTTCACCTCTGTATGTGTTTACATCTTTGTTATAATGTAGTTAACTATTTAAAACACTGTTGATGGAAAAGATATAAACTTAACAAAACCCAACGTACGATCGCTGCAGGTCGGGTGTTAGTTGTGCTTCCCTGTAGGATGACATAGCAAGACTAAATCGGGCATTGCCTCAACTATCAGCTTCTCGACGCCCGCTGCCTGTACTCCTCCGTTGGCCCGCCTCCCCATCTTCTTCCCCATCATCATCATCATCATCGTCATCCTCTGACGTGGTCGACTGGTCAATGATCTGTGTGCTGTTATGCCGCGCCTGCAGATGGCGCTGTAAATCCCTTCGACGGGCCAGCTTTTTGCCGCACAGATTACACTCATACAGCGAACCATCGTGCTGCCGATGCAGCCGGATGTGTTTGTTCAGATTGCTCGGATCGCCGAACGGTCGCAGACAGTACTGACACTTGAGCGGCTTAAACCCGGTATGCGTTCGTATGTGAATTTTCAAACCATACTTGCGCGAGTACAACTTGCCACAGTAGATGCACACGTGCCCCTGCTTCGAGGATCCCATATTGCTGACGATCGTTTCCAGGTGGGCGGCAGTGACCAGATGCGCACCGGTCGGCTCATCCGCCGGTACCGGTTCGACCGGCGGTGGATGATGAAGTCGGTGGCGGTGCGGCGAGGGAGGTGAAATGTGATCCATTTTGACGACGTGCGCATTAAGTACGGGCCGAAAAGCGGAATTTCGCCACGGCTGGAAGTCATACAGCGGACTGAATGGACCACTGTAACGGGTCGCAAGTGCTTGATGTAAACGGTGCCAGAGGATCGAGATCGGTTCCCGATTGCAGCTGGTGGCCAGATGGATTTTAAGCGGGTTGGGATATTCGTACGACTTCTGGCACAGGTGACAAACGTAACAATTTTGTCCTAGTTAGGGAAAAACGGCCAAAGGTAGACAATGTTTGGGGAGTTAGCTTTATCGTACGGTATGTATGCATTATTTCCCGTTCAGATCACTTACTTTGAATGTTAATTGGCGTAAGGAAAGGTATTTGCATGTGCGCTATCACGTCCTCGGAGAACCACAGCTTCAACTCCTCACCGTTACTCACATCCCCGGTGAGTCGTACGCGTAGCAGATGGGTTGTGGTGAGCTCTAGCAGTGCGTTGAAACTTCGCACATCACTAGCCAACCGGATCGAGCGGATCCAGTTGGAGCTTTTCATTGCCGTGGCTGATTCGTTCGTCGTTAGCAGTCCCGTGGAAGACGATTTCCGTATCATTGTCGTGCGTGGGTTCGCTGATGCACCGATCGTGGAATGGTGGGCCACCTTAAGGCACACCTCCTCCGCCACATAACCCTTCGACACGGAATCGATCGGTAGAAATCCGAGCGCACAAACGGATGTCGAGGGTGATCCGGCGCGCGTTGGAATCGTTGCGGATGTGGACGATTGTGAGGACAGCTCGGCGTAACCTTCGTATCCATCGGACATCGGTTCGGGACTAGCGTTCAGGTGGAGATCAATCTCCGGGCGAAACTTTCGCCCGAATGGTGGCGAACCTTCGGCACCCGGTGTCGTCGCAAAGGTGGCCGATGGAAACATTTGGCACCACCGGTTGGGAGAGACGCGAAATAACTCAATAGCACGAATCGAAGGTAACTCCGCAACAGGTAACAGCTCGCAAGGCAACAGCGCTAAAGTATGCTGGATGCATGTAGCATCCTTTCCAGATATTCACTCGCTGTGGAATTCCGAACAACACAATCACTAACTAATCCTTTAAAATCTTCGCCAGGATACGACAACCTCGCGTGGTCACGTGCCAACTCGTTCTGCAGCTCAACACCTCCCGTACGCCATGTTTTATATAGAATCGCTGCAAACACTCACTCAGGACTCAGGCCGCCCCCTTCCCAGTGCAGAGGACAGGTCCGAATCCGGGAATCGGGATCAGGTGGTACGCTCGCACGGCCGGTTTCTTGTCGGGTGTTTGCGGCCGGTATAGCTTTTTGCCAAACGCATTAGCAAGTGTGGAAACGTACACCCGCCAGCGAGGGAAAGATGTCCTGTATCGCTGAACCGTACGGAGACCCCGTCCCCTACGAAAGCGAACCGGAACGAAACCCGATCAAACACGGTGACTCCTCCCTGCGTGACTCCCGGAAGGTTTGCCAAAAATGAGACAAAATGCGATGGGAGGGAAACCAATACGAAGTCACGCTAGGGAGTGGCTGCGGGCTGCTGGCGAAAGTGGCCCGAAATACGAGGACGAAACAAACAGCCAGCAAACCTTGCGGAGCCGCAAAGGACGGTGATGCGGCGACAGCAAGTGCTAAAAATCTCACGACATTCCGAAGGGTCACGTACAGCACCGCATAATAGTTTTTAAATGAATTGATAAAGATCAGCTACTTCTGCTTGTTGGGCAATTCGCTCTTCCCTTCCCTTCCCTTCCCCTCCGTTCAATGCGTCGGTCAGTTTCGCTGCAATAAAGCCCTCTGCAGGGTAAATGATTCGGCTGGAAGCAGAGCAGAGAGGCGGATAAGCCCTTACGCGCACCCTCCTTTCCGGACATCGAAAAAGGGCGCTTGCTGCTTCCTGCTGCGGTTAATCGATGGCATGCGCCGGGGCACACTTATGCTCTTTAAATGACTACAATCCGGTATCCGATCCCGTGGGGTTGACCCTCTCGTCACCCAGGCAGGAGGATGTTAGAATCTTATGTTTTTTTTTGTTTGCCGTTCGACAGAAGAACCTGTGGTACAACCTGTGGCCTAGTACCGCACTACCCACCCTTCTCATCCGCACCCTTCATCGCAACCCTCAACCGGACTTTATGAGCGACAAAAAGCCATTCAGTCAGCTTAGTCCGTGCCCGACGGGCATGGCACAGGGAAAAGTGGGCTGCAGGGAGGTTTTTGAATTGTTTTTCTTCCGAATGGTAGCTCCGAATGGTGGTGCATGGTAGGCCAGCAGCAAACGATCCCGCGAAAAAAGGGGTTTGTGCGGGTTGGCACCCCTTTCAACCGGCGCATCGTTCAATCATCCCGGAAAAAAGGGGTTCATTTCGGTTCATTCTGTTTACATTGCATTACGATTCAATTAGGATGCGTTTCGCGCAGCGAGAGGGTGCTGTTGGTTTTATGTACGCTTTATCAGCGGGTTTTTTCCTTTCGGTCCCTGGGCGGCTGTGGATGGGTTAGGTGTTTGATTTTTCACGGGGAAAATCGCCCCCGGCCGAGGGGTGGTTAGCGTTGCACTTTTTTGTACATGAAAAAAAACAACAACGCAACAATAGAACAATTAGGGTTGATAAAAGTCCAATCGAAGACGGACGATCATTAATTATAGTATGTTTGTTCGGTGCGTTGATGATCTTGTTTTATTCACTCACTTTTGGCGGTGTACAACCAAATGGTTTATTTTCTTTTCATGGGGCAGGAATATCAGAATGTCTGGGCCTTAGCCTACCATTTCAAACTTTTCTGAACTTGTTAGTTTCTTGCACCTACTAATTCCATCAGTCGATCGATACCTTCAGGGGACATCCATTTATTACGCAACGCTGAAAGGGCTGGGCTGCTCAACTTGTTGTTACGTTACGTAACGTAGTGTTTTTATGATGAATTATCGCATTTGAGGGACTTTTTTATACTAATTCCCTGTTATCTATCTACTTGTTGAGGTTCTTGAGGTCAAGATTCTTGTTCTGGATACCTTCTGATGTCCACTCCGTTGTCGGTTTCTAGATTCAGGTGTATAGTGGTGGCTCCAGTTTACAGGCATTGCCACAAATCGAATCATAAAAAAAAGTATTGCGGATGAAGAATCCTTACGCATTTCAGCAAATGTGGCACCCATTTTATAATCTACTGCAGCGGCGGATCAAACGGTAGGTGGAGTAGGCGGTCGCCTAGGGCCTCGCCGTGTTGGGCCGGCCCCAAAAAATTTGTGCCGATTGTGCGATTATTGGAAATTTAACAGCAGAGTTAATTCATAGCAAAATATTTAATTAAGAAAGCTAAAAAATTATCAAAAATATCTTCCTTGGTTATATAGCGCTATAGCTTGTAATGCTGGCACATTTTATCCCGAAAATCGAAAAAGAATCGAAGAACACGCCTGGAGGTAATATCAGTGGAGGATCAATCCCCTTGGAGGCCCAGGGCGGAATTATAGTTGGGGCCTCTAATTTTTAAAAATTAGCTCACGTCGATGTTTTAGGTGATAAACAAAAATTAACGCTTGATTTCTGTGGTGAGCTTCTACCTACTGAACTTTTTCAACAATTGATCATGTTTTATAGCATTCTTTGATCCATTAGGTGCAGGGCCACGAGAGTTGCCAAAATGCTGACAAATTTGTCCAATGACCAAATCAGCTGGTCAACTGTGAAAACCACTATACCGTTGCCGCGCACACAATTGTTTTCAGATTTCTGATACCAGGAGAGCATGTTTTTCAAGAGGTGACATTTGCAGCTTGGGACAAATTTGCCCATCACATTGCATTGCATACTATCAAACCCGTGAGAACGTTCGCTAGTGGAAGGAAGAAGGTTGAAACGGAAAGCTTCCTTCTACTCGCTCAAACTTTCTATCGGCTGGTACGAAATTCCATACAAACCAGCTGTTTTCAGATTTCCGATACCAGGAGAGCATACCAGAGAAGAGGTAGCACCTTGAATAGCAATTTTGCTCGAAAACCACCGAAAAACTGCTTCAAAAACTACCAGTTTTCGAATGTATAGTACCAGGAGAGCATCCACGGAAGAGGTAGCAGCTAGTACAGCAATTTTGGCTGAAAATCGCCTAAAGGTATGCAATGTTTAAACACTAACTTTCCCGTTTTTCTTGAAAATTTTCTTCGAAAACTACCAGTTTTCGAATGTATAGTACCAGGAGAGCATCCACGGAAGAGGTAGCACCTGGTACTGCGCCGTAAGGTATGCAATGTTTATACACTAACTTTGCAACCAACATGCAATGCAATGCGCCGTAAGGTATGCAATGTTTATACACTACCTTTCCATACAAACCAGCTGTTTTCAGATTTCCGTTACCAGGAGAGCATGAATTTCAAGAGGTAACACCTGGTACCAGCAGAGCAAGATGGCGCCCAACAATTCATGAAATGTTTCATGAAATATTTCATGAAATATTTCACGAAAATTTCATGAAAATTTCATGAAATATTTCATGAAATATTTCATGAAAATTTCATGAAAATTTCATGAAATATTTCATGAAATATTTCATGAAACATTTCATGAAACATTTCATGAATGAAATTTTTATGAATGAAATTTTTATGAATGAAATTTTTATGAATGAAATTTTTATGAATGAAATTTATATGAATGAAATGTTTCATGAATGAAATTTTTATGAATGGAATTTTTATGAATGAAATTTTTATTAATGAAATTTTTATGAATGAAATTTTTATGAATGAAATTTTTATGAATGAAATTTTTATGAATGAAATGTTTCATGAATGAAATTTTTATGAATGAATTTCATTCATTTAAATTTCATTCATAAAAATTCCATTCATAAAAATTTCATTCATGAAACATTTCATTCATATAAATTTCATTCATAAAAATTTCATTCATAAAAATTTCATTCATAAAAATTTCATTCATAAAAATTTCATTCATAAAAATTTCGTTAATAAAAATTTCATTCATAAAAATTCCATTCATAAAAATTTCATTCATGAAACATTTCATTCATATAAATTTCATTCATAAAAATTTCATTCATAAAAATTTCATTCATAAAAATTTCATTAATACAAATTTCATTCATATTTCATTCATAAAAATTTCTTTCATACAAATTTCATTCATAAAAATTTCATTCATAAAAATTTTATTCATTCAAATTTCATTCATAAAAATTTCATTCATAAAAATTTCATTCATAAAAATTTCATTCATGAAATGTTTCATGAAATGTTTCATGAAATATTTCATGAAATATTTCATGAAATTTTCATGAAATTTTCGTGAAATATTTCATGAAATATTTCATGAAACATTTCATGAATTGTTGGGCGCCATCTTGCTCTGCTGGTACCAGGTGTTACCTCTTGAAATTCATGCTCTCCTGGTAACGGAAATTTGAAAACAGCTGGTTTGTATGGAAAGGTAGTGTATAAACATTGCATACCTTACGGCGCATTGCATTGCATGTTGGTTGCAAAGTTAGTGTATAAACATTGCATACCTTACGGCGCAGTACCAGGAGCTACCTCTTCCGTGGTATGCTCTCCTGGTACTAAACATTCGAAAACTGGTAGTTTTTGAAGCAGTTTTTCGGTGGTTTTCGAGCAAAATTGCTGTACTAGGTGCTACCTCTTCCGTGGTATGCTCTCCTGGTATCGGCAATCTGAAAATAGCTGGTTTGTTTGGAATTTCGTACCATCCGACGGAGAGTTTGAGCGAGATAAAGGATACTTTCCGTTTCATCCGTCTTTCTTACACTAGCGATCGTTCTCACGGTTTTGATAGTATGCAATGCAATGTGATGGGCAAATTTGTCCCAAGCTGCAAATGTCACCTCTTGAAAAACATGCTCTCCTGGTATCAGAAATCTGAAAACAATTGTGTTGTTCATCGCCTAAAACATAAACAATAGCGAAACAGGTTTCTAAGAAATTTCTCTGATCGTTACCGTAACGTCAACCGATTGAAAACTGTACCTTGGGCGAAAAATCGTGAAAGGTGTTGGACTAATCGGGTATCGTAAATGTACGTAAATCGTAGAAAATGTGATCCAAGTAGTGGCATTGTATATATAGGCCCGTTTACAAGGCTACGCAACAGAACTCTGAGGTGTATGCAAAGGAGCTTTCTTTCCGAGACTTTGCTGGTGTTGTTAAATCATGTTTGAAGTACACCTCCCTAACACCGATAATGCCGTAGCAAAATTATAGGCCCTCCTTCAAAAATTCCGCCCAGCTCCAAGGGCATTGATCCTCCACTGGCGTTATGGTTCTCCACCGTTATGGATTAGGGCGGACCAAACGGTAGGCGGAGTAGGCTCCTTCTTACTGCGCTTTTCGCTTTGTCTCATTTTTAAAGGGTCTCAATGTCCTCCTTAATCGTTTTGGAAATTAGAGGCCCCAACTGCAATTCCGCCCTGGACCTCCAAGGAGATTGATCCTCCACTGGTCCCATCAGGTTCCCGTGTACGCTGGACGGACTCTGCTGCTACGTATTCTTGACCACAAATCATTCTCCACTTGATCATGTTCCTGATTCTGCTGCTTATGGTGCAATTGCTTTACAGTACAGTACAGTTGTTACCCTGTTACACCTTATCCCATGGCATTAATCTATGGTGCCCGAGCTAACGTCACGGCTGTGTCAAAGCAAAATTAGATATGAAGCGATAGAGAAAAAATACTCCTAGCACAATGATTCATCTGCTTCATTATACACCACAATCCGAAAACGGTAGGGATGGGGAGACCTCAAAACCCCCGAGAGACGGACGATTACAGATTACAGTCGAAACCACATTTTTGTGCGTTTTCATAGCGATTATAATTGTTTCGTCACATTCGGTTCCCTTGCGCAAATTGATGCATTGGCTTAATAATGGCAAATCAACTGACCCTAATGAAAGAATACACATACACACGCGCGCACGAATAAAATAACAAGAGAGACAGAAAAAAACAATCACCACCCTTGCGAAATAAGAACACACAAACCCGAGAGGGAAAAGCGTGAAAAGCTCGAAAATATTATCACTACATTTGCGTTGGGTGGCATTGGTTTTTCATTTTCTTCCCTCTCTATCTCTCTCTCTCTCTTTCTCTCTATCTCTCTCTCTCTCTCTTGTCGGTTGTTTGGTTTCATGTTTTCCTATATGTTTTCACTTTTATTTGGCAGTCGTTTTTTTTGGGCAACATTCCATCTCGGTATAATCTCAACAAGCAAACTGAGGGGTACCGTGTGGTGCAGCACTGCATGAGCCTGCAAATGCAAGTCAAACATCGGGGTGTGATGACGTAAGGGTGAACCGGGTGCTGACTCCCGGGATCACCCGAATGAATCGTTAGCCGTGTAACGCAGCAGGATGATGCCTTTTTCTTGTTCGACCTCGTTTTTTTTGTTTTGCTTTGAAGCCAAACGCTTGAAGCCTTGAGTTTTTTTGTTTTGCCAGAACTCTAGCACGAATGGTCGGAGCACGTATGTCTCGTACGTACCATGTCGACCAGATATATAATGCCGTTCAAGTTACCGACCAATACAGGCACTGTGACCCGCTCCGATACTAACCCGGTGCAGCCAATGCAGTAAAAAAAAATATCGGAAAGAGGATGCTAGTGTGTGTGTATAAGGTCAGTGGAGGATCAATCCCCTTGGAGGCCCAGGGTGGAATTATAGTTGGGGCCTCTAATTTTAAAAACGAGGCAGGAGGAAAGGGGAACATTGAGGGGACTTGAAATGAGACAAGGCGAAAAGCGCAGTAAGAAGGAGCCTACTCCGCCTACCGTTTGATCCGCCGCTGGGCCACCCCTAATCATCTTCATCAAATGGTCCGCCAGGGCCATCACCATCTTCGACTACAATAACGGAACCGGCTATATCACTACCAACACCAGTTACTACTGTATCTGTACTCTTCTAAATGGAGCTACAATCATACGTGCGCCAATTTCGAGAAGCAGCACGTGGTGGAATTTACAACTACAGCATCCAAGGAGCACTTTGCCATCGAATTGGTTCGCTCGCAGTGCTTCCAGGATATTCGCCATGCAACACTCAGTTGCCGCGGATACATGAGGGCACAGTATCAAAAATCAATGATCATTGTTTGTGCTTTTGGGCAAACCAGATCTGTTAATCACCGTGACTTGTAACCCGAGTCTTGATAACAGGAATATAGTCCAGTACGATTTGCAATACAGAATGAGCGAGTTACTAAGTTGTGTATTTCGATTCTTTTATTTATTTGTTATTTAGTGGATTGTTTAACATTGTGTATCCCATTAAGCAAACAACGCAAATTTTGTATAAGAATAATAGTAATTTGTGATATGCACAGCCGGTTAGATTTGCATAGCTTTTAGCATTTGAAAACTAAAATCAAGACAAGTTTTTGTGTTAAAAGTCTACCTCCATGATCAAACAAACATCAGCAAAGTATCAAAAACAAAGTTCCCTTGCTTACAACTCAGAATTCTATTGCGTAACCCTGAAACCGGGCCGTTAAGCTAGTCTATATATAAACGTTTGTATGAGCTAAGGAGAACCATAACGCCACTACTTGGATCACATTTTCTACGATTTACGTTCATTTATGATTCTTGATTAGTCCAACGCCTTCTACGATTTTTTCGCCCAAGGTACAGTTTCCAATCGGCTTACTTTTTCGGTAACAATCAGCCAAATTTCTTAGCAACCTGTTCCGCTCATGTAGATGTTTTAGGCGATGAACAAAAATTAAAAGTTGATTTCTGTGGTGAGCTCCTACCTACTGAACTTTTTCAACAATTGATCATGTTTTATAGCATTCTTTGATCCATTAGGTGCAGGGCCACGAGAGTTGCCAAAATGCTGACAAATTTGTCCAATGACCAAATCAGCTGCTCAATTGTGAAAACCACTATACCGTTGCCGCGCACACAATTGTTTTCAGATTTCCGATACCAGGAGAGCATGTTTTTCAAGACGTGGAATAAATTTGCGCTGCAGGTAAAATAACCTGCAGCGTGGAATAAATTTGCCCATCACTATTGCATTACATACTATCAAACCCGTGAGAGCGTTCACTAGTTTAATGAAGATGGATGAAACGGAGAGCATCCTTCATTTCGCTCAAACATTCCGTCGGCTAGTACGAAATTCCATACAAAACCAGCTGTTTCCAAATTTCCAAATTCAAATTACAAATTTCCGATATCAGGAGAGCATCCACGAAGGAGCACCTAGTACAGCAATTTTGCTCGAAACCACCGAAAGCTTTGCAATGTTTAAACACTAACTTTCCCGTTGGTCGTGAAAAATTTCTTCGAAAACTCCAGTTTCCGAGTGTATAGTACCAGGAGAGCATCCACGGAAGAGGTAGCATCTAGTACAGCAATTTTGGTCGAAAACCGCCGAAAGGTATGCAATTTTTAAACACTTACTTTCCCGTTTTTCGTGAAATTTTTTTCGAAAACTACCAGTTTTCGAATGTATTGTACCAGGAGAGCATCCACGGAAAAGGTAGCACCTGGTAATTTTGCCCGCCTAAAGGTATGCAATGTTTAAACACTAACTTTCCATACCAACCAGTTGTTTCAGATAACCGATACCAGGAGAGCATGTCCTGCAAGAGGTGACCCTCAGCCGCTCAGGCACCTGAGCCCCTGAGCCCCTGAGTGCCTGAGCCCCTGGATTACAGAGCTACTGAGTCACCGGCGCTTATGAGTGACCGGCACTCATGAGTGACCGGCACTCATGAGTGCCTGAGTTCTGTCAACTAGCCGTCGATAAGCCGTCGCTTAGCCGTCACTTTGCCGTCAATTAGCCGTCAATTAGCCATCGATAAGCCGTCAATTAGCCGTCGATTAGCCGTCAATTAGCCGCCGATTAACCATCAATTAGCCGTCGATGAGCCGTCAGTTAGACGTCAAATAGCCGTCAATTAGCCGTTAATAAGCCGTCAATAAGCCGTCAATAAGCCGTCATCTCCCCCCTCGTAACATCTCCCCCCTCGTGTCATCACCCCCCGAGTGTCACCTCCCTCATCGTGTCACCTCCAACCTCCCACGTGTCACCACCTAAATCCCACGTGTCACCTCCTATCTCCCACGTGTCACCACCCACCTCCCACGGGTCACCAACCACCTTCCACGGGTCACCACCCACCTCCCACGGGTCACCACCCACCTCCCACGGGTCACCACCCACCTCCCACGTGTCACCACCAACCTCCCACGGGTCACCACCCACCTCCCACGGGTCACCACCCACCCATCACAACGGGTCACCAATAACCTCCCACGTGTCACGCCATCTTGGCTGCCATCTTGACTGCCATCTTGTCCGCCATCTTGGCCGCCATCTTGGCCGCCGTCTTGTCCGCCATCTTGTCCGCCATCTTGGCTGCCATCTTGGCCGCCATCTTGTATCCGCCATCTTGTCCGCCATCTTGTGTCCGCCATCTTGGCTGCCATCTTGTCCGCCATCTTGTCCGCCATCTTGTGTCCGTCATCTTGGCCGCCATCTTGTGTCCGCCATCGTGTCCGCCATCTTGTCCGCCATCTTTTGTCCGCCATCTTGTCCGCCATCTTGTCCGCCATCTTGGCCGCCATCTTGGCCGCCATCTTGTGTCCGCCATCTTGTCCGCCATCTTGTCCGCCATATTGTCCGCCATGTTGTCCGCCATCTTGTCCGCCATCTTGTCCGCCATCTTGTCCGCCATCTTGGCCGCCATCTTGTGTCCGCCATCTTGTCCGCCATCTTGTCCGCCATATTGTCCGCCATGTTGTCCGCCATCTTGTCCGCCATCTTGGCCGCCATCTTGGCTGCCATCTTGGCTGCCATCTAGTCCGCCATCTTGTCCGCCATCTTGTCCGCCATCTTGTGTCCGCCATCTTGGCCGCCATCTTGTGTCCGCCATCTTGTCCACCATCTTGACCGCCATCTTGGCCGCCAGCTTGGCCGCCATCTTGTGTCCGCCATCTTTTCCGCCATCTTGTCCGCCATCTTGGCCGCCATCTTGTCCGCCATCTTGTCCGCCATCTTGTGTCCGCCATCTTTTCCGCCATCTTGGCCGCCATCTTGTGTCCGCCATCTTGTCCGCCATCTTGTGTCCGCCATCTTGGCCGCCGTCTTGTCCGCCATCTTGTGTCCGCCATCTTGTGTCCACCATCCTGGCTGCCATCTTGGCTGTTATCTTGTCCGCCATGTTGGCCGCCATCTTGGCCGCCATCTTGTCCGCCATCTTGGCCGCCATCTTGTCCGCCATTTTTGTCGCCATCTTGTGTCCGCCATCTTGGCTGCCATCTTGTCCGCCATCTTGTCCGCCATCTTGGCCGCCATCTTGGCCGCCATCTTGGCCGCCATCTTGTCCGCCATCTTGTCCGCCATCTTGTGTCCGCCATCTTGTGTCCGCCATCTTGCCGCCATCTTGTCCGCTATCTTGGCCGCCATCTTGGCCGCCATCTTGGCCGCCATCTTGTCCGCCATCCTGTGTCCGCCATCTTGGCTGCCATCTTGGCTGCCAACTTGTCCGCCATCTTGGCCGCCATCTTGTCCTCCATTTTGGCCGCCATATTGTGTCCGCCATCTTGTCCGCCATCTTGGCCGCCATCTTGTGTCCGCCATTTTGGCCACCAACTTGGCTGCCATCTTGGCTGCCATCTTGTCCGCCATCTTGGCCGCCATCTTGTCCGCCATCTTGGCCGCCATCTTGGCCGCCATCTTGGCCGCCATCTTGGCCGCCATCTTGGCCGCCATCTTGTCCGCCATCTTGGCCGTCATCTTGTCCGCCTTTTTTGTCGCCATCTTGTGTCCGCCATCTTGGCTGCCATCTTGTCCGCCATCTTGTCCGCCATCTTGGCCGCCATCTTGGCCGCCATCTTGTCCGCCATATTGTCCGCCATGTTGTCCGCCATCTTGTCCGCCATCTTGGCCGCCATCTTGGCTGCCATCTTGGCTGCCATCTAGTCCGCCATCTTGGCCGCCATCTTGTCCGCCATCTTGGCCGCCATCTTGTCCGCCATCTTGTCCGCCATCTTGGCCGCCATCTTGTGTCCGCCATCTTGTCCGCCATCTTGTGTCCGCCATCTTGGCCGCCGTCTTGTCCGCCATCTTGTGTCCGCCATCTTGTCCGCCATCCTGGCTGCCATCTTGGCTGTTATCTTGTCCGCCATGTTGGCCGCCATCTTGGCCACCATCTTATCCGCCATCTTGTCCGCCATCTTGTCCGCCATCTTGTGTCCGCCATCTTGGTCGCCATCTTGTCCGCCATCTTGTCCGCCATCTTGTCCGCCAACTTGTCCGCCATCTTGTCCGCCATCCTGTGTCCGCCATCTTGGCTGCCATCTTGGCTGCCAACTTGTCCGCCATCTTGGCCGCCATCTTGTCCTCCATTTTGGCCGCCATATTGTGTCCGCCATCTTGTCCGCCATCTTGTGTCCGCCATTTTGGCCACCAACTTGGCTGCCATCTTGGCTGCCATCTTGTCCGCCATCTTGTGTCCGCCATCTTGCCGCCATCTTGTCCGCTATCTTGGCCGCCATCTTGGCCGCCATCTTGGCCGCCATCTTGTCCGCCATCTTGGCCGCCATCTTGTCCGCCATTTTTGTCGCCATCTTGTGTCCGCCATCTTGGCTGCCATCTTGTCCGCCATCTTGTCCGCCATCTTGGCCGCCATCTTGGCCGCCATCTTGGCCGCCATCTTGTCCGCCATCTTGTCCGCCATCTTGTCCGCCATGTTGTCCGCCATCTTGGCCACCATCTTGTCCGCCATCTTGTGTCCGCCATCTTGTCCGCCATTTTGGCCGCCATCTTGTGTCCGCCATCTTGGCTGCCATCTTGTCCGCCATTTTGGCCGCCATCTTGTGTCCGCCATCTTGGCCACCATCTTGTCCGCCATCTTGGCCGCCATCTTGTCCGCCATTTTGGCCGCCATCTTGTGTCCGCCATCTTGGCTGCCATCTTGTCCGCCATTTTGGCCGCCATCTTGTGTCCGCCATCTTGGCTGCCATCTTGTCCGCCATCTTGGCCGCCATCTTGGCCGCCATCTTGGCCGCCATCTTGGCCGCCATCTTGTCCGCCATCTTGTCCGCCATCTTGTCCGCCATCTTGTCCGCCATCTTGGCCACCATCTTGTCCGCCATCTTGTCCGCCATCTTGGCCGCCATCTTGTCCGCCATCTTGGCCGCCATCTTGTGTCCGCCATCTTGGCTGCCATCTTGTCCGCCATTTTGGCCGCCATCTTGTGCCCGCCATCTTGGCTGCCATCTTGTCCGCCATTTTGGCCGCCATCTTGTGTCCGCCATCTTGTCCGCCATCTTGTCTGCCATCTTGGCCGCCATCTTGTCCGCCATCTTGTCCGCCATCTTAACCGCCATCTTGTCCTCCATCTTGTCCGCCATCTTGTCCGCCATCTTGTGTCCGCCATCTTGGCCGCCATCTTGTCCGCCATCTTGTCCGCCATCTTGTCCGCCATCTTGTCCGTCATCTTGTCCGCCATCTTGTGTCCGCCATCTTGGCCGCCATCTTGTGTCCGCCATCTTGTCCGCCATCTTGTGTCCACCATCTAGGCCGCCATCTTGTCCGCCATCTTGGCCGCCATCTTGGCCGCCATCTTGGCCGCCATCTTGGCCGCCATCTTGGCCGCCATCTTGGCCGCCATCTTGGCCGCCATCTTGTCCGCCATCTTGTCCGCCATCTTGTGTCCGCCATCTTAGCTGCCATCTTGTCTGCCATTTTGGCCGCCATCTTGTATCCGCCATCTTGGCCACCATCTTGTACGCCATCTTGTACGCCATCTTGTGTCCGCCATCTTGGCCGCCATCTTGTCCGCCATCTTGTCCGCCATCTTGTCCGCCATCTTGTCCGCCATCTTGTCCGCCATCTTGTGTCCGCCATCTTGTCCGCCATCTTGGCCGCCATCTTGTCCGCCATCTTGGCCGCCATCTTGTCCGCCATCTTGTCCGTCATCTTGTGTCCGCCATCTTGGCCGCCATCTTGTCCGCCATCTTGTCCGCCATCTTGGTCGCCATCTTGGCCGCCATCTTGGCCGCCATCTTGTCCGCCATTTTGGCCGCCATCTTGTGTCCGCCATCTTGGCTGCCATCTTGTCCGCCATTTTGGCCGCCATCTTGTGTCCGCCATCTTGGCCACCATCCATTGTGACCACGTCATTGTGTCTTGTCCGCCATCTTGTCCGCCATTTTGGCCGCCATTTTGGCCGCCATCTTGGCCGCCATCTTGTGTCCGCCATCTTAGCTGCCATCTTGTCCGCCATCTTGGCCGCCATCTTGTGCCCGCCATCTTGGCTGCCATCTTGTCCGCCATTTTGGCCGCCATCTTGTGTCCGCCATCTTGTCCGCCATCTTGTCTGCCATCTTGTCCGCCATCTTGTCCGCCATCTTGTCCGCCATCTTGTCCGCCATCTTAACCGCCATCTTGTCCTCCATCTTGTCCGCCATCTTGTCCGCCATCTTGTGTCCGCCATCTTGGCCGCCATCTTGTCCGCCATCTTGTCCGCCATCTTGTGTCCGCCATCTTGGCCGCCATCTTGTGTCTACCATCTTATCCGCCATCTTGTGTCCACCATCTAGGCCGCCATCTTGTCCGCCATCTTGGTCGCCATCTTGGCCGCCATCTTGGCCGCCATCTTGGCCGCCATCTTGTCCGCCATCTTGTCCGCCATCTTGTGTCCGCCATCTTGGCTGCCATCTTGTCCGCCATTTTGGCCGCCATCTTGTGTCCGCCATCTTGGCCACCATCTTGTCCGCCATCTTGTCCGCCATCTTGGCCGCCATCTTATTCGCCATCTTGTCAGCCATCTTGGCCGCAATCTTGTCCGCCATCTTAACCGCCATCTTGTCCGCCATCTTGGCCGCCATCTTGTGTCCGACATCTTGTCCGCCATCTTGGCCGCCATCTTGGCCGCCATCTTGTGTCCGCCATCTTGGCCACCATCTTGTCCGCCATCTTGTGTCCGCCATCTTGGCCGCCATCTTGTCCGCCATCTTGTCCGCCATCTTGTTCGCCATCTTGGCCACCATCTTGTCCGCCATCTTGTGTCCGCCATCTTGGTCGCCATCTTGTCCGCCATCTTGGCCACCATCTTGTCCGCCATCTTGTCCGCCATCTTGGCCACCATCTTGTCCGCCATCTTGTGTCCGCCATCTTGTCCGCCATCTTGGCTGCCATCTTGTCCGCCATCTTTGTCCACCATCTTGTCCGCCATCTTGTGTCCGCCATCTTGTCCGCCATCTTGGCCGCCATCTTGGCCGCCATCTTGTGTCCGCCATCTTGTCCGCCATCTTGGCCGCCATCTTGGCCGCCATCTTGTGTCCGCCATCTTGTCCGCCATCTTGGCCGCCATCTTGTCCGCCATCTTGGCTGCCATCTTGTCCGCCATCTTGGCCACCATCTTGTCCGCCATCTTGTGTCCGCCATCTTGTCCGCCATCTTGGCCGCCATCTTGGCCGCCATCTTGTGTCCGCCATCTTGGCCGCCAGCTTGGCCGCCATCTTGTGTCCGCCATCTTGTCCGCCATCTTGTGTCCACCATCTAGGCCGCCATCTTGTCCGCCATCTTGTCCGCCATCTTGGCCGCCATCTTGGCCGCCATCTTGGTCGCCATCTTGGCCGCCATCTTGCCGCCATCTTGGCCGCCATCTTGTCCGGCATCTTGTCCGCCATCTTGGCCGCCATCTTGTGTCCGCCATCTTGTCTGCCATTTTGGCCGCCATCTTGTATCCGCCATCTTGGCCACCATCTTGTACGCCATCTTGTGTCCGCCATCTTGGCCGCCATCTTGTCCGCCATCTTGTCCGCCATCTTGTCCGCCATCTTGGCCGCCATCTTGTGTCCGCCATCTTGTCCGCCATCTAGGCCGCCATCTTGTGTCCGCCATCTTGTCCGCCATCTTGGCCACCATCTTGTCCGCCATCTTGTGTCCGCCATCTTGGCCGCCATCTTGTCCGCCATCTTGTCCGCCATCTTGTCCGCCATCTTGGCCACCATCTTGTCCGCCATCTTGTGTCCGCCATCTTGGCCGCCATCTTGTGTCCGCCATCTTGTCCGCCATCTTGTGTCCACCATCTAGGCCGCCATCTTGTCCGCCATCTTGTCCGCCATCTTGGCCGCCATCTTGGCCGCCATCTTGGCCGCCATCTTGGCCGCCATCTTGGCCGCCATCTTGGCCGCCATCTTGGCCGCCATCTTGTCCGCCATCTTGTCCGCCATCTTGTGTCCGCCATCTTGGCTGCCATCTTGTTTGCCATTTTGGCCGCCATCTTGTATCCGCCATCTTGGCCACCATCTTGTACGCCATCTTGTGTCCGCCATCTTGGCCGCCATCTTGTCCGCCATCTTGTCCGCCATCTTGTCCGCCATCTTGTCCGCCATCTTGTCCGCCATCTTGTCCGCCATCTTGTGTCCGCCATCTTGTCCGCCATCTTGTCCGCCATCTTGGCCGCCATCTTGTCCGCCATCTTGTCCGCCATCTTGTCCGTCATCTTGTGTCCGCCATCTTGGCCGCCATCTTGTCCGCCATCTTGTCCGCCATCTTGGTCGCCATCTTGGCCGCCATCTTGGCCGCCATCTTGTGTCCGCCATCTTGGCCGCCATCTTGTGTCCGCCATCTTGGCTGCCATCTTGTCCGCCATTTTGGCCGCCATCTTGTGTCCGCCATCTTGGCCACCATCCATTGTGACCACGTCATTGTGTCTTGTCCGCCATTTTGTCCGCCATTTTGGCCGCCATCTTGGCCGCCATCTTGTATCCGCCATCTTAGCTGCCATCTTGTCCGCCATCTTGGCCGCCATCTTGTGCCTGCCATCTTGGCTGCCATCTTGTCCGCCATTTTGGCCGCCATCTTGTGTCCGCCATCTTGTCCGCCATCTTGTCTGCCATCTTGTCCGCCATCTTGTCCGCCATCTTGTCCGCCATCTTGTCCGCCATCTTAACCGCCATCTTGTCCTCCATCTTGTCCGCCATCTTGTCCGCCATCTTGTGTCCGCCATCTTGGCCGCCATCTTGTCCGCCATCTTGTCCGCCATCTTGTGTCCGCCATCTTGTCCGTCATCTTGTGTCCGCCATCTTGGCCGCCATATTGTCCGCCATGTTGTCCGCCATCTTGTCCGCCATCTTGGCCGCCATCTTGGCTGCCATCTTGGCTGCCATCTAGTCCGCCATCTTGTCCGCCATCTTGTCCGCCATCTTGTCCGCCATCTTGGCCGCCATCTTGTGTCCGCCATCTTGTCCACCATCTTGACCGCCATCTTGGCCGCCAGCTTGGCCGCCATCTTGTGTCCGCCATCTTTTCCGCCATCTTGTCCGCCATCTTGGCCGCCATCTTGTCCGCCATCTTGTCCGCCATCTTGTGTCCGCCATCTTTTCCGCCATCTTGGCCGCCATCTTGTGTCCGCCATCTTGTCCGCCATCTTGTGTCCGCCATCTTGGCCGCCGTCTTGTCCGCCATCTTGTGTCCGCCATCTTGTCCACCATCCTGGCTGCCATCTTGGCTGTTATCTTGTCCGCCATGTTGGCCGCCATCTTGGCCACCATCTTATCCGCCATATTGTCCGCCATCTTGTCCGCCATCTTGTGTCCGCCATCTTGGTCGCCATCTTGTCCGCCATCTTGTCCGCCATCTTGTCCGCCAACTTGTCCGCCATCTTGTCCGCCATCTTGTGTCCGCCATCTTGGCTGCCATCTTGTCCGCCATCTTGTGTCCGCCATCTTGTCCGCCATCTTGGCCGCCATCTTGGCCGCCATCTTGTGTCCGCCATCTTGTCCGCCATCTTGGCCGCCATCTTGTCCGCCATCTTGGCTGCCATCTTGTCCGCCATCTTGGCCACCATCTTGTCCGCCATCTTGTGTCCGCCATCTTGTCCGCCATCTTGGCCGCCATCTTGGCCGCCATCTTGTGTCCGCCATCTTGGCCGCCAGCTTGGCCGCCATCTTGTGTCCGCCATCTTGTCCGCCATCTTGTGTCCACCATCTAGGCCGCCATCTTGTCCGCCATCTTGTCCGCCATCTTGGCCGCCATCTTGGCCGCCATCTTGGTCGCCATCTTGGCCGCCATCTTGCCGCCATCTTGGCCGCCATCTTGTCCGGCATCTTGTCCGCCATCTTGGCCGCCATCTTGTGTCCGCCATCTTGTCTGCCATTTTGGCCGCCATCTTGTATCCGCCATCTTGGCCACCATCTTGTACGCCATCTTGTGTCCGCCATCTTGGCCGCCATCTTGTCCGCCATCTTGTCCGCCATCTTGTCCGCCATCTTGGCCGCCATCTTGTGTCCGCCGTCTTGTCCGCCATCTAGGCCGCCATCTTGTGTCCGCCATCTTGTCCGCCATCTTGGCCACCATCTTGTCCGCCATCTTGTGTCCGCCATCTTGGCCGCCATCTTGTCCGCCATCTTGTCCGCCATCTTGTCCGCCATCTTGGCCACCATCTTGTCCGCCATCTTGTGTCCGCCATCTTGGCCGCCATCTTGTGTCCGCCATCTTGTCCGCCATCTTGTGTCCACCATCTAGGCCGCCATCTTGTCCGCCATCTTGTCCGCCATCTTGGCCGCCATCTTGGCCGCCATCTTGGCCGCCATCTTGGCCGCCATCTTGGCCGCCATCTTGGCCGCCATCTTGTCCGCCATCTTGTCCGCCATCTTGTGTCCGCCATCTTGGCTGCCATCTTGTTTGCCATTTTGGCCGCCATCTTGTATCCGCCATCTTGGCCACCATCTTGTACGCCATCTTGTGTCCGCCATCTTGGCCGCCATCTTGTCCGCCATCTTGTCCGCCATCTTGTCCGCCATCTTGTCCGCCATCTTGTCCGCCATCTTGTCCGCCATCTTGTGTCCGCCATCTTGTCCGCCATCTTGTCCGCCATCTTGTCCGCCATCTTGGCCGCCATCTTGTCCGCCATCTTGTCCGCCATCTTGTCCGTCATCTTGTGTCCGCCATCTTGGCCGCCATCTTGTCCGCCATCTTGTCCGCCATCTTGGTCGCCATCTTGGCCGCCATCTTGGCCGCCATCTTGTGTCCGCCATCTTGGCCGCCATCTTGTGTCCGCCATCTTGGCTGCCATCTTGTCCGCCATTTTGGCCGCCATCTTGTGTCCGCCATCTTGGCCACCATCCATTGTGACCACGTCATTGTGTCTTGTCCGCCATTTTGTCCGCCATTTTGGCCGCCATCTTGGCCGCCATCTTGTATCCGCCATCTTAGCTGCCATCTTGTCCGCCATCTTGGCCGCCATCTTGTGCCTGCCATCTTGGCTGCCATCTTGTCCGCCATTTTGGCCGCCATCTTGTGTCCGCCATCTTGTCCGCCATCTTGTCTGCCATCTTGTCCGCCATCTTGTCCGCCATCTTGTCCGCCATCTTGTCCGCCATCTTAACCGCCATCTTGTCCTCCATCTTGTCCGCCATCTTGTCCGCCATCTTGTGTCCGCCATCTTGGCCGCCATCTTGTCCGCCATCTTGTCCGCCATCTTGTGTCCGCCATCTTGTCCGTCATCTTGTGTCCGCCATCTTGGCCGCCATATTGTCCGCCATGTTGTCCGCCATCTTGTCCGCCATCTTGGCCGCCATCTTGGCTGCCATCTTGGCTGCCATCTAGTCCGCCATCTTGTCCGCCATCTTGTCCGCCATCTTGTCCGCCATCTTGTGTCCGCCATCTTGGCCGCCATCTTGTGTCCGCCATCTTGTCCACCATCTTGACCGCCATCTTGGCCGCCAGCTTGGCCGCCATCTTGTGTCCGCCATCTTTTCCGCCATCTTGTCCGCCATCTTGGCCGCCATCTTGTCCGCCATCTTGTCCGCCATCTTGTGTCCGCCATCTTTTCCGCCATCTTGGCCGCCATCTTGTGTCCGCCATCTTGTCCGCCATCTTGTGTCCGCCATCTTGGCCGCCGTCTTGTCCGCCATCTTGTGTCCGCCATCTTGTCCACCATCCTGGCTGCCATCTTGGCTGTTATCTTGTCCGCCATGTTGGCCGCCATCTTGGCCACCATCTTATCCGCCATATTGTCCGCCATCTTGTCCGCCATCTTGTGTCCGCCATCTTGGTCGCCATCTTGTCCGCCATCTTGTCCGCCATCTTGTCCGCCAACTTGTCCGCCATCTTGTCCGCCATCTTGTGTCCGCCATCTTGGCTGCCATCTTGTCCGCCATCTTGTGTCCGCCATCTTGTGTCCGCCATCTTGCCGCCATCTTGTCCGCTATCTTGGCCGCCATCTTGGCCGCCATCTTGGCCGCCATCTTGTCCGCCATCCTGTGTCCGCCATCTTGGCTGCCATCTTGGCTGCCAACTTGTCCGCCATCTTGGCCGCCATCTTGTCCTCCATTTTGGCCGCCATATTGTGTCCGCCATCTTGTCCGCCATCTTGGCCGCCATCTTGTGTCCGCCATTTTGGCCACCAACTTGGCTGCCATCTTGGCTGCCATCTTGTCCGCCATCTTGGCCGCCATCTTGTCCGCCATCTTGGCCGCCATCTTGGCCGCCATCTTGGCCGCCATCTTGGCCGCCATCTTGGCCGCCATCTTGGCCGCCATCTTGGCCGCCATCTTGTCCGCCATCTTGGCCGCCATCTTGTCCGCCTTTTTTGTCGCCATCTTGTGTCCGCCATCTTGGCTGCCATCTTGTCCGCCATCTTGTCCGCCATCTTGGCCGCCATCTTGGCCGCCATCTTGTCCGCCATATTGTCCGCCATGTTGTCCGCCATCTTGTCCGCCATCTTGGCCGCCATCTTGGCTGCCATCTTGGCTGCCATCTAGTCCGCCATCTTGGCCGCCATCTTGTCCGCCATCTTGTCCGCCATCTTGTGTCCGCCATCTTGGCCGCCATCTTGTGTCCGCCATCTTGTCCACCATCTTGACCGCCATCTTGGCCGCCAGCTTGGCCGCCATCTTGTGTCCGCCATCTTTTCCGCCATCTTGTCCGCCATCTTGGCCGCCATCTTGTCCGCCATCTTGTCCGCCATCTTGTGTCCGCCATCTTTTCCGCCATCTTGGCCGCCATCTTGTGTCCGCCATCTTGTCCGCCATCTTGTGTCCGCCATCTTGGCCGCCGTCTTGTCCGCCATCTTGTGTCCGCCATCTTGTCCGCCATCCTGGCTGCCATCTTGGCTGTTATCTTGTCCGCCATGTTGGCCGCCATCTTGGCCACCATCTTATCCGCCATCTTGTCCGCCATCTTGTCCGCCATCTTGTGTCCGCCATCTTGGTCGCCATCTTGTCCGCCATCTTGTCCGCCATCTTGTCCGCCAACTTGTCCGCCATCTTGTCCGCCATCTTGTGTCCGCCATCTTGTGTCCGCCATCTTGCCGCCATCTTGTCCGCTATCTTGGCCGCCATCTTGGCCGCCATCTTGGCCGCCATCTTGTCCGCCATCCTGTGTCCGCCATCTTGGCTGCCATCTTGGCTGCCAACTTGTCCGCCATCTTGGCCGCCATCTTGTCCTCCATTTTGGCCGCCATATTGTGTCCGCCATCTTGTCCGCCATCTTGGCCGCCATCTTGTGTCCGCCATTTTGGCCACCAACTTGGCTGCCATCTTGGCTGCCATCTTGTCCGCCATCTTGTGTCCGCCATCTTGCCGCCATCTTGTCCGCTATCTTGGCCGCCATCTTGGCCGCCATCTTGGCCGCCATCTTGTCCGCCATCTTGGCCGCCATCTTGTCCGCCATTTTTGTCGCCATCTTGTGTCCGCCATCTTGGCTGCCATCTTGTCCGCCATCTTGTCCGCCATCTTGGCCGCCATCTTGGCCGCCATCTTGTCCGCCATCTTGTCCGCCATCTTGTCCGCCATCTTGTCCGCCATCTTGGCCACCATCTTGTCCGCCATCTTGTGTCCGCCATCTTGTCCGCCATTTTGGCCGCCATCTTGTGTCCGCCATCTTGGCTGCCATCTTGTCCGCCATTTTGGCCGCCATCTTGTGTCCGCCATCTTGGCCACCATCTTGTCCGCCATCTTGGCCGCCATCTTGTCCGCCATTTTGGCCGCCATCTTGTGTCCGCCATCTTGGCTGCCATCTTGTCCGCCATTTTGGCCGCCATCTTGTGTCCGCCATCTTGGCTGCCATCTTGTCCGCCATCTTGGCCGCCATCTTGGCCGCCATCTTGGCCGCCATCTTGGCCGCCATCTTGTCCGCCATCTTGTCCGCCATCTTGTCCGCCATCTTGTCCGCCATCTTGGCCACCATCTTGTCCGCCATCTTGTCCGCCATCTTGGCCGCCATCTTGTCCGCCATCTTGGCCGCCATCTTGTGTCCGCCATCTTGGCTGCCATCTTGTCCGCCATTTTGGCCGCCATCTTGTGCCCGCCATCTTGGCTGCCATCTTGTCCGCCATTTTGGCCGCCATCTTGTGTCCGCCATCTTGTCCGCCATCTTGTCTGCCATCTTGGCCGCCATCTTGTCCGCCATCTTGTCCGCCATCTTAACCGCCATCTTGTCCTCCATCTTGTCCGCCATCTTGTCCGCCATCTTGTGTCCGCCATCTTGGCCGCCATCTTGTCCGCCATCTTGTCCGCCATCTTGTCCGCCATCTTGTCCGCCATCTTGTCCGCCATCTTGTGTCCGCCATCTTGGCCGCCATCTTGTGTCCGCCATCTTGTCCGCCATCTTGTGTCCACCATCTAGGCCGCCATCTTGTCCGCCATCTTGGCCGCCATCTTGGCCGCCATCTTGGCCGCCATCTTGGCCGCCATCTTGGCCGCCATCTTGGCCGCCATCTTGTCCGCCATCTTGTCCGCCATCTTGTGTCCGCCATCTTGGCTGCCATCTTGTCTGCCATTTTGGCCGCCATCTTGTATCCGCCATCTTGGCCACCATCTTGTACGCCATCTTGTACGCCATCTTGTGTCCGCCATCTTGGCCGCCATCTTGTCCGCCATCTTGTCCGCCATCTTGTCCGCCATCTTGTCCGCCATCTTGTCCGCCATCTTGTGTCCGCCATCTTGTCCGCCATCTTGGCCGCCATCTTGTCCGCCATCTTGGCCGCCATCTTGTCCGCCATCTTGTCCGTCATCTTGTGTCCGCCATCTTGGCCGCCATCTTGTCCGCCATCTTGTCCGCCATCTTGGTCGCCATCTTGGCCGCCATCTTGGCCGCCATCTTGTCCGCCATTTTGGCCGCCATCTTGTGTCCGCCATCTTGGCTGCCATCTTGTCCGCCATTTTGGCCGCCATCTTGTGTCCGCCATCTTGGCCACCATCCATTGTGACCACGTCATTGTGTCTTGTCCGCCATCTTGTCCGCCATTTTGGCCGCCATTTTGGCCGCCATCTTGGCCGCCATCTTGTGTCCGCCATCTTAGCTGCCATCTTGTCCGCCATCTTGGCCGCCATCTTGTGCCCGCCATCTTGGCTGCCATCTTGTCCGCCATTTTGGCCGCCATCTTGTGTCCGCCATCTTGTCCGCCATCTTGTCTGCCATCTTGTCCGCCATCTTGTCCGCCATCTTGTCCGCCATCTTGTCCGCCATCTTAACCGCCATCTTGTCCTCCATCTTGTCCGCCATCTTGTCCGCCATCTTGTGTCCGCCATCTTGGCCGCCATCTTGTCCGCCATCTTGTCCGCCATCTTGTGTCCGCCATCTTGGCCGCCATCTTGTGTCTACCATCTTATCCGCCATCTTGTGTCCACCATCTAGGCCGCCATCTTGTCCGCCATCTTGGTCGCCATCTTGGCCGCCATCTTGGCCGCCATCTTGGCCGCCATCTTGTCCGCCATCTTGTCCGCCATCTTGTGTCCGCCATCTTGGCTGCCATCTTGTCCGCCATTTTGGCCGCCATCTTGTGTCCGCCATCTTGGCCACCATCTTGTCCGCCATCTTGTCCGCCATCTTGGCCGCCATCTTATTCGCCATCTTGTCAGCCATCTTGGCCGCAATCTTGTCCGCCATCTTAACCGCCATCTTGTCCGCCATCTTGGCCGCCATCTTGTGTCCGACATCTTGTCCGCCATCTTGGCCGCCATCTTGGCCGCCATCTTGTGTCCGCCATCTTGGCCACCATCTTGTCCGCCATCTTGTGTCCGCCATCTTGGCCGCCATCTTGTCCGCCATCTTGTCCGCCATCTTGTTCGCCATCTTGGCCACCATCTTGTCCGCCATCTTGTGTCCGCCATCTTGGTCGCCATCTTGTCCGCCATCTTGGCCACCATCTTGTCCGCCATCTTGGCCGCCATCTTGGCCACCATCTTGTCCGCCATCTTGTGTCCGCCATCTTGTCCGCCATCTTGGCTGCCATCTTGTCCGCCATCTTTGTCCACCATCTTGTCCGCCATCTTGTGTCCGCCATCTTGTCCGCCATCTTGGCCGCCATCTTGGCCGCCATCTTGTGTCCGCCATCTTGTCCGCCATCTTGGACGCCATCTTGGCCGCCATCTTGTGTCCGCCATCTTGTCCGCCATCTTGGCCGCCATCTTGTCCGCCATCTTGGCTGCCATCTTGTCCGCCATCTTGGCCACCATCTTGTCCGCCATCTTGTGTCCGCCATCTTGTCCGCCATCTTGGCCGCCATCTTGGCCGCCATCTTGTGTCCGCCATCTTGGCCGCCAGCTTGGCCGCCATCTTGTGTCCGCCATCTTGTCCGCCATCTTGTGTCCACCATCTAGGCCGCCATCTTGTCCGCCATCTTGTCCGCCATCTTGGCCGCCATCTTGGCCGCCATCTTGGTCGCCATCTTGGCCGCCATCTTGCCGCCATCTTGGCCGCCATCTTGTCCGGCATCTTGTCCGCCATCTTGGCCGCCATCTTGTGTCCGCCATCTTGTCTGCCATTTTGGCCGCCATCTTGTATCCGCCATCTTGGCCACCATCTTGTACGCCATCTTGTGTCCGCCATCTTGGCCGCCATCTTGTCCGCCATCTTGTCCGCCATCTTGTCCGCCATCTTGGCCGCCATCTTGTGTCCGCCATCTTGTCCGCCATCTAGGCCGCCATCTTGTGTCCGCCATCTTGTCCGCCATCTTGGCCACCATCTTGTCCGCCATCTTGTGTCCGCCATCTTGGCCGCCATCTTGTCCGCCATCTTGTCCGCCATCTTGTCCGCCATCTTGGCCACCATCTTGTCCGCCATCTTGTGTCCGCCATCTTGGCCGCCATCTTGTGTCCGCCATCTTGTCCGCCATCTTGTGTCCACCATCTAGGCCGCCATCTTGTCCGCCATCTTGTCCGCCATCTTGGCCGCCATCTTGGCCGCCATCTTGGCCGCCATCTTGGCCGCCATCTTGGCCGCCATCTTGGCCGCCATCTTGGCCGCCATCTTGTCCGCCATCTTGTCCGCCATCTTGTGTCCGCCATCTTGGCTGCCATCTTGTTTGCCATTTTGGCCGCCATCTTGTATCCGCCATCTTGGCCACCATCTTGTACGCCATCTTGTGTCCGCCATCTTGTCCGCCATCTTGTCCGCCATCTTGTCCGCCATCTTGTCCGCCATCTTGTCCGCCATCTTGTGTCCGCCATCTTGTCCGCCATCTTGTCCGCCATCTTGTCCGCCATCTTGGCCGCCATCTTGTCCGCCATCTTGTCCGCCATCTTGTCCGTCATCTTGTGTCCGCCATCTTGGCCGCCATCTTGTCCGCCATCTTGTCCGCCATCTTGGTCGCCATCTTGGCCGCCATCTTGGCCGCCATCTTGTGTCCGCCATCTTGGCCGCCATCTTGTGTCCGCCATCTTGGCTGCCATCTTGTCCGCCATTTTGGCCGCCATCTTGTGTCCGCCATCTTGGCCACCATCCATTGTGACCACGTCATTGTGTCTTGTCCGCCATTTTGTCCGCCATTTTGGCCGCCATCTTGGCCGCCATCTTGTATCCGCCATCTTAGCTGCCATCTTGTCCGCCATCTTGGCCGCCATCTTGTGCCTGCCATCTTGGCTGCCATCTTGTCCGCCATTTTGGCCGCCATCTTGTGTCCGCCATCTTGTCCGCCATCTTGTCTGCCATCTTGTCCGCCATCTTGTCCGCCATCTTGTCCGCCATCTTGTCCGCCATCTTAACCGCCATCTTGTCCTCCATCTTGTCCGCCATCTTGTCCGCCATCTTGTGTCCGCCATCTTGGCCGCCATCTTGTCCGCCATCTTGTCCGCCATCTTGTGTCCGCCATCTTGGCCGCCATCTTGTGTCCGCCATCTTGTCCGCCATCTTGTGTCCACCATCTAGGCCGCCATCTTGGTCGCCATCTTGGCCGCCATCTTGGCCGCCATCTTGGCCGCCATCTTGTCCGCCATCTTGTCCGCCATCTTGTGTCCGCCATCTTGGCTGCCATCTTGTCCGCCATTTTGGCCGCCATCTTGTGTCCGCCATCTTGGCCACCATCTTGTCCGCCATCTTGTCCGCCATCTTGTGTCCGCCATCTTGGCCACCATCTTGTCTGCCATCTTGTGTCCGCCATCTTATTCGCCATCTTGTCAGCCATCTTGGCCGCAATCTTGTCCGCCATCTTAACCGCCATCTTGTCCGCCATCTTGGCCGCCATCTTGTGTCCGACATCGTGTCCGCCATCTTGGCCGCCATCTTGGCCGCCATCTTGTGTCCGCCATCTTGGCCACCATCTTGTCCGCCATCTTGTGTCCGCCATCTTGGCCGCCATCTTGTCCGCCATCTTGTAAGCCATCTTGTCCGCCATCTTGGCCACCATCTTGTCCGCCATCTTGTGTCCGCCATCTTGGTCGCCATCTTGTCCGCCATCTTGGCCACCATCTTGTCCGCCATCTTGTCCGCCATCTTGTCCGCCATCTTGTGTCCGCCATCTTGTCCGCCATCTTGTCCGCCATCTTGGCTGCCATCTTGTCCGCCATCTTTGTCCACCATCTTGTCCGCCATCTTGTGTCCGCCATCTTGTCCGCCATCTTGGCCGCCATCTTGGCCGCCATCTTGTGTCCGCCATCTTGTCCGCCATCTTGGCCGCCATCTTGTGTCCGCCATCTTGGCTGCCATCTTGTCCGCCATCTTGGCCGCCATCTTGTCCGCCATCTTGGCTGCCATCTTGTCCGCCATCTTGGCCACCATCTTGTCCGCCATCTTGTGTCCGCCATCTTGTCCGCCATCTTGGCCGCCATCTTGTGTCCGCCATCTTGTCCGCCATCTTGGCCGCCATCTTGGCCGCCATCTTGGCCGCCATCTTGTGTCCGCCATCTTGTCCGCCATCTTGGCCGCCATCTTGTCCGCCATCTTGGCTGCCATCTTGTCCGCCATCTTGGCCACCATCTTGTCCGCCATCTTGTGTCCGCCATCTTGTCCGCCATCTTGTCCGCCATCTTGGCCGCCATCTTGGCCGCCATCTTGTGTCCGCCATCTTGTCCGCCATCTTGGCCGCCATCTTGTGTCCGCCATCTTGGCTGCCATCTTGTCCGCCATCTTGGCCGCCATCTTGTCCGCCATCTTGGCTGCCATCTTGTCCGCCATCTTGGCCACCATCTTGTCCGCCATCTTGTGTCCGCCATCTTGTCCGCCATCTTGGCCGCCATCTTGGCCGCCATCTTGTGTCCGCCATCTTGTCCGCCATCTTGGCCGCCATCTTGTCCGCCATCTTGGCCGCCATCTTGGCCGCCATCTTTTGTCCGCCATCTTGTCCGCCATCTTGGCCGCCATCTTGTCCGCCATCTTGGCTGCCATCTTGTCCGCCATCTTGGCCACCATCTTGTCCGCCATCTTGTGTCCGCCATCTTGTCCGCCATCTTGGCCGCCATCTTGGCCGCCATCTTGTGTCCGCCATCTTGGCCGCCATCTTGGCCGCCATCTTGTGTCCGCCATCTTGTCCGCCATCTTGTGTCCACCATCTAGGCCGCCATCTTGTCCGCCATCTTGTCCGCCATCTTGGCCGCCATCTTGGCCGCCATCTTGGTCGCCATCTTGTGTCCGCCATCTTGTCTGTCATTTTGGCCGCCATCTTGTATCCGCCATCTTGGCCACCATCTTGTACGCCATCTTGTGTCCGCCATCTTGGCCGCCATCTTGGCCGCCATCTTGTGTCCGCCATCTTAGCTGCCATCTTGTCCGCCATTTTGGCCGCCATCTTGTGTCCGCCATCTTGTCCGCCATCTTGTCCGCCATCTTGTCCGCCATCTTGTGTCCGCCATCTTGTCCGCCATCTTGGCCACCATCTTGTCCGCCATCTTGTGTCCGCCATCTTGTCCGCCATCTTGGCCGCCATCTTGGCCGCCATCTTGTGTCCGCCATCTTGTCCGCCATCTTGGCCGCCATCTTGGCCGCCATCTTGTGTCCGCCATCTTGTCCGCCATCTTGGCCGCCATCTTGTCCGCCATCTTGGCTGCCATCTTGTCCGGCATCTTGGCCGCCATCTTGTCCGCCATCTTGGCCGCCATCTTGGCCGCCATCTTGGCCGCCATCTTGGCCGCCATCTTGTGTCCGCCATCTTGTCCGCCATCTTGTCCGCCATCTTGTGTCCGCCATCTTGGCCGCCATCTTGTATCCGCCATCTTGGCCACCATCTTGTACGCCATCTTGTGTCCGCCATCTTGGCCGCCATCTTGTCCGCCATCTTGTCCGCCATCTTGTCCGCCATCTTGTCCGCCATCTTGTGTCCGCCATCTTGTCCGCCATCTTGGCCGCCATCTTGTCCGCCATCTTGGCCGCCATCTTGTCCGCCATCTTGTCCGTCATCTTGTGTCCGCCATCTTGGCCGCCATCTTGTCCGCCATCTTGTCCGCCATCTTGGTCGCCATCTTGGCCGCCATCTTGGCCGCCATCTTGTCCGCCATTTTGGCCGCCATCTTGTGTCCGCCATCTTGGCTGCCATCTTGTCCGCCATTTTGGCCGCCATCTTGTGTCCGCCATCTTGGCCACCATCCATTGTGACCACGTCATTGTGTCTTGTCCGCCATCTTGTCCGCCATTTTGGCCGCCATTTTGGCCGCCATCTTGGCCGCCATTTTGTGTCCGCCATCTTAGCTGCCATCTTGTCCGCCATCTTGGCCGCCATCTTGTGCCCGCCATCTTGGCTGCCATCTTGTCCGCCATTTTGGCCGCCATCTTGTGTCCGCCATCTTGTCCGCCATCTTGTCTGCCATCTTGTCCGCCATCTTGTCCGCCATCTTGTCCGCCATCTTGTCCGCCATCTTAACCGCCATCTTGTCCTCCATCTTGTCCGCCATCTTGTCCGCCATCTTGTGTCCGCCATCTTGGCCGCCATCTTGTCCGCCATCTTGTCCGCCATCTTGTGTCCGCCATCTTGGCCGCCATCTTGTGTCCGCCATCTTGTCCGCCATCTTGTGTCCACCATCTAGGCCGCCATCTTGTCCGCCATCTTGGTCGCCATCTTGGCCGCCATCTTGGCCGCCATCTTGGCCGCCATCTTGTCCGCCATCTTGTCCGCCATATTGTCCGCCATCTTGGCCACCATCTTGTCCGCCATCTTGTGTCCGCCATCTTGTCCGCCATCTTGGCTGCCATCTTGTCCGCCATCTTTGTCCACCATCTTGTCCGCCATCTTGTGTCCGCCATCTTGTCAGCCATCTTGGCCGCAATCTTGTCCGCCATCTTAACCGCCATCTTGTCCGCCATCTTGGCCGCCATCTTGTGTCCGACATCTTGTCCGCCATCTTGGCCGCCATCTTGTGTCCGCCATCTTGGCCACCATCTTGTCCGCCATCTTGTGTCCGCCATCTTGGCCGCCATCTTGGCCGCCATCTTGTCCGCCATCTTGTCCGCCATCTTGTCCGCCATCTTGGCCACCATCTTGTCCGCCATCTTGTGTCCGCCATCTTGGCTGCCATCTTGTCCGCCATCTTGGCCACCATCTTGTCCGCCATATTGTCCGCCATCTTGGCCACCATCTTGTCCGCCATCTTGTGTCCGCCATCTTGTCCGCCATCTTGGCTGCCATCTTGTCCGCCATCTTTGTCCACCATCTTGTCCGCCATCTTGTGTCCGCCATCTTGTCCGCCATCTTGGCCGCCATCTTGGCCGCCATCTTGTGTCCGCCATCTTGTCCGCCATCTTGGCCGCCATCTTGTGTCCGCTATCTTGGCTGCCATCTTGTCCGCCATCTTGGCCGCCATCTTGTCCGCCATCTTGGCTGCCATCTTGTCCGCCATCTTGGCCGCCATCTTGTCCGCCATCTTTTGTCCGCCATCTTGTCCGCCATCTTGGCCGCCATCTTGGCCGCCATCTTGGCCGCCATCTTGGCCGCCATCTTGTGTCCGCCTTCTTGTCCGCCATCTTGGCCGCCATCTTGGCCGCCATCTTGTGTCCGCCATCTTGTCCGCCATCTTGGCCGCCATCTTGTCCGCCATCTTGGCTGCCATCTTGTCCGCCATCTTGGCCACCATCTTGTCCGCCATCTTGTGTCCGCCATCTTGTCCGCCATCTTGGCCGCCATCTTGTCCGCCATCTTGTCCGCCATCTTGGCCACCATCTTGTCCGCCATCTTGTGTCCGCCATCTTGGTCGCCATCTTGTCCGCCATCTTGGCCACCATCTTGTCCGCCATCTTGTGTCCGCCATCTTGTCCGCTATCTTGGTCGCCATCTTGGCCGCCATCTTGGCCGCCATCTTGTCCGCCATCTTGTCCGCCATCTTGTCCGCCATCTTGTGTCCGCCATCTTGGCTGCCATCTTGTCCGCCATTTTGGCCGCCATCTTGTGTCCGCCATCTTGGCCACCATCTTGTCCGCCATCTTGGCCGCCATCTTGTCCGCCATCTTGTCCGCCATCTTGTCCGCCATCTTGTGTCCGCCATCTTGGCTGCCATCTTGTCCGCCATTTTGGCCGCCATCTTGTGTCCGCCATCTTGGCCACCATCTTGTCCGCCATCTTGTCCGCCATCTTGGCCGCCATCTTATTCGCCATCTTGGCCGCCATCTTGTCCGCCATCTTGGCCACCATCTTGGCCGCCATCTTGTGTCCGCCATCTTGTCCGCCATCTTGGCCGCCATCTTGTCCGCCATCTTGTGTCCGCCATCTTGTCCGCCATCTTGGCCGCCATCTTGTCCGCCATCTTGGCTGCCATCTTGTCCGCCATCTTGGCCACCATCTTGTCCGCCATCTTGTGTCCGCCATCTTGTCCGCCATCTTGGCCACCATCTTGGCCGCCATCTTGTGTCCGCCATCTTGGCCGCCAGCTTGGCCGCCATCTTGTGTCCGCCATCTTGTCCGCCATCTTGTGTCCACCATCTAGGCCGCCATCTTGTCCGCCATCTTGTCCGCCATCTTGGCCGCCATCTTGGCCGCCATCTTGGCCGCCATCTTGGCCGCCATCTTGCCGCAATCTTGGCCGCCATCTTGTCCGGCATCTTGTCCGCCATCTTGGCCGCCATCTTGTGTCCGCCATCTTGTCTGCCATTTTTGCCGCCATCTTGTATCCGCCATCTTGGCCACCATCTTGTACGCCATCTTGTGTCCGCCATCTTGGCCGCCATCTTGTCCGCCATCTTGTCCGCCATCTTGTCCGCCATCTTGGCCGCCATCTTGTGTCCGCCATCTTGTCCGCCATCTTGGCCGCCATCTTGTGTCCGCCATCTTGTCCGCCATCTTGGCCACCATCTTGTCCGCCATCTTGTGTCCACCATCTTGGCCGCCATCTTGTCCGCCATCTTGTCCGCCATCTTGTCCGCCATCTTGGCCACCATCTTGTCCGCCATCTTGTGTCCGCCATCTTGGCCGCCATCTTGTGTCCGCCATCTTGTCCGCCATCTTGTGTCCACCATCTAGGCCGCCATCTTGTCCGCCATCTTGTCCGCCATCTTGGCCGCCATCTTGGCCGCCATCTTGGCCGCCATCTTGGCCGCCATCTTGGCCGCCATCTTGGCCGCCATCTTGGCCGCCATCTTGGCCGCCATCTTGGCCGCCATCTTGTCCGCCATCTTGTCCGCCATCGTGTGTCCGCCATCTTGGCTGCCATCTTGTTTGCCATTTTGGCCGCCATCTTGTATCCGCCATCTTGGCCACCATCTTGTACGCCATCTTGTGTCCGCCATCTTGGCCGCCATCTTGGTCGCCATCTTGGCCGCCATCTTGTCCGCCATCTTGTCCGCCATCTTGTCCGCCATCTTGTGTCCGCCATCTTATCCGCCATCTTGTCCGCCATCTTGTCCGCCATCTTGGCCGCCATCTTGTCCGCCATCTTGTCCGTCATCTTGTGTCCGCCATCTTGGCCGCCATCTTGTCCGCCATCTTGTCCGCCATCTTGGTCGCCATCTTGGCCGCCATCTTGGCCGCCATCTTGTCCGCCATTTTGGCCGCCATCTTGTGTCCGCCATCTTGGCTGCCATCTTGTCCGCCATTTTGGCCGCCATCTTGTGTCCGCCATCTTGGCCACCATCCATTGTGACCACGTCATTGTGTCTTGTCCGCCATCTTGTCCGCCATTTTGGCCGCCATTTTGGCCGCCATTTTGGCCGCCATTTTGGCCGCCATCTTGTATCCGCCATCTTAGCTGCCATCTTGTCCGCCATCTTGGCCGCCATCTTGTGCCCGCCATCTTGGCTGCCATCTTGTCCGCCATTTTGGCCGCCATCTTGTGTCCGCCATCTTGTCCGCCATCTTGTCTTCCATCTTGTCCGCCATCTTGTCCGCCATCTTGTCCGCCATCTTGTCCGCCATCTTAACCGCCATCTTGTCCTCCATCTTGTCCGCCATCTTGTCCGCCATCTTGTCCGCCATCTTGTCCGCCATCTTGTCCGCCATCTTGGCCGCCATCTTGTCCGCCATCTTGTCCGCCATCTTGGCCGCCATCTTGTGTCCGCCATCTTGTCCGCCATCTTGTGTCCACCATCTAGGCCGCCATCTTGTCCGCCATCTTGGTCGCCATCTTGGCCGCCATCTTGGCCGCCATCTTGGCCGCCATCTTGTCCGCCATCTTGTCCGCCATCTTGTGTCCGCCATCTTGGCTGCCATCTTGTCCGCCATTTTGGCCGCCATCTTGTGTCCGCCATCTTGTCCGCCATCTTGTCCGCCATCTTGTGTCCGCCATCTTGTCCGCCATCTTGGCCACCATCTTGTCCGCCATTTTGGCCGCCATCTTGTGTCCGCCATCTTGGCCACCATCCATTGTGACCACGTCATTGTGTCTTGTCCGCCATCTTGTCCGCCATTTTGGCCGCCATCTTGTGTCCGCCATCTTGTCCGCCATCTTGGCCACCATCTTGTCCGCCAGCTTGTGTCCGCCATCTTGGTCGCCATCTTGTCCGCCATCTTGGCCACCATCTTGTCCGCCATCTTGTCCGCCATCTTGGCCACCATCTTGTCCGCCATCTTGGCTGCCATCTTGTCCGCCATCTTGGCCGCCATCTTGTCCGCCATCTTGGCTGCCATCTTGTCCGCCATTTTGGCCGCCATCTTGTGTCCGCCATCTTGGCCACCATCTTGTCCGCCATCTTGTCCGCCATCTTGGCCGCCATCTTATTCGCCATCTTGTCAGCCATCTTGGCCGCAATCTTGTCCGCCATCTTAACCGCCATCTTGTCCGCCATCTTGGCCGCCATCTTGTGTCCGACATCTTGTCCGCCATCTTGGCCGCCATCTTGTCCGCCATCTTGGCCGCCATCTTGTCCGCCATCTTGGCTGCCATCTTGTCCGCCATCTTGGCCACCATCTTGTCCGCCATCTTGTGTCCGCCATCTTGTCCGCCATCTTGGCCGCCATCTTGTCCGCCATCTTGTCCGCCATCTTGGCCACCATCTTGTCCGCCATCTTGTGTCCGCCATCTTGGTCGCCATCTTGTCCGCCATCTTGGCCACCATCTTGTCCGCCATCTTGTGTCCGCCATCTTGTCCGCCATCTTGGCTGCCATCTTGTCCGCCATCTTTGTCCACCATCTTGTCCGCCATCTTGTGTCCGCCATCTTGTCCGCCATCTTGGCCGCCATCTTGTGTCCGCCATCTTGTCCGCCATCTTGGCCGCCATCTTGTGTCCGCTATCTTGGCTGCCATCTTGTCCGCCATCTTGGCCGCCATCTTGTCCGCCATCTTGGCTGCCATCTTGTCCGCCATCTTGGCCGCCATCTTGTCCGCCATCTTGTGTCCGCCATCTAGTCCGCCATCTTGGCCGCCATCTTGGCCGCCATCTTGTGTCCGCCATCTTGTCCGCCATCTTGGCCGCCATCTTGGCCGCCATCTTGTCCGCCATCTTGTCCGCCATCTTGGCTGCCATCTTGTCCGCCATCTTGGCCACCATCTTGTCCGCCATCTTGTGTCCGCCATCTTGTCCGCCATCTTGGCCGCCATCTTGTGTCCGCCATCTTGTCCGCCATCTTGGCCGCCATCTTGTCCGCCATCTTGTCCGCCATCTTGGCCACCATCTTGTGTCCGCCATCTTGTGTCCGCCATCTTGGTCGCCATCTTGTCCGCCATCTTGGCCACCATCTTGTCCGCCATCTTGTGTCCGCCATCTTGGCCGCCATCTTGGCCGCCATCTTGTCCGCCATCTTGTCCGCCATCTTGGCCACCATCTTGTCCGCCAGCTTGTGTCCGCCATCTTGGTCGCCATCTTGTCCGCCATCTTGGCCACCATCTTGTCCGCCATCTTGTCCGCCATCTTGGCCACCATCTTGTCCGCCATCTTGTGTCCGCCATCTTGTCCGCCATCTTGGCTGCCATCTTGTCCGCCATCTTTGTCCACCATCTTGTCCGCCATCTTGTGTCCGCCATCTTGTCCGCCATCTTGGCCGCCATCTTGGCCGCCATCTTGTGTCCGCCATCTTGTCCGCCATCTTGGCCGCCATCTTGTGTCCGCTATCTTGGCTGCCATCTTGTCCGCCATCTTGGCCGCCATCTTGTCCGCCATCTTGGCTGCCATCTTGTCCGCCATCTTGGCCGCCATCTTGTCCGCCATCTTGTGTCCGCCATCTTGTCCGCCATCTTGGCCGCCATCTTGGCCGCCATCTTGTGTCCGCCATCTTGTCCGCCATCTTGGCCGCCATCTTGGCCGCCATCTTGGCCGCCATCTTGTGTCCGCCATCTTGTCCGCCATCTTGGCCGCCATCTTGTCCGCCATCTTGTCCGCCATCTTGGCCACCATCTTGTCCGCCATCTTGTCCGCCATCTTGGCCGCCATCTTGGCCGCCATCTTGGCCGCCATCTTGTGTCCGCCATCTTGTCCGCCATCTTGGCCGCCATCTTGGCCGCCATCTTGTGTCCGCCATCTTGTCCGCCATCTTGTGTCCACCATCTAGGCCGCCATCTTGTCCGCCATCTTGTCCGCCATCTTGGCCGCCATCTTGGCCGCCATTTTGGCCGCCATCTTGGCCGCCATCTTGTGTCCGCCATCTTAGCTGCCATCTTGTCCGCCATCTTGGCCGCCATCTTGTGCCCGCCATCTTGGCTGCCATCTTGTCCGCCATTTTGGCCGCCATCTTGTGTCCGCCATCTTGTCCGCCATCTTGTCTGCCATCTTGTCCGCCATCTTGTCCGCCATCTTGTCCGCCATCTTGTCCGCCATCTTAACCGCCATCTTGTCCTCCATCTTGTCCGCCATCTTGTCCGCCATCTTGTGTCCGCCATCTTGGCCGCCATCTTGTCCGCCATCTTGTCCGCCATCTTGTGTCCGCCATCTTGGCCGCCATCTTGTGTCCGCCATCTTGTCCGCCATCTTGTGTCCACCATCTAGTCCGCCATCTTGTCCGCTATCTTGGTCGCCATCTTGGCCGCCATCTTGGCCGCCATCTTGTCCGCCATCTTGTCCGCCATCTTGTCCGCCATCTTGTGTCCGCCATCTTGGCTGCCATCTTGTCCGCCATTTTGGCCGCCATCTTGTGTCCGCCATCTTGGCCACCATCTTGTCCGCCATCTTGTCCGCCATCTTGGCCGCCATCTTATTCGCCATCTTGTCAGCCATCTTGGCCGCAATCTTGTCCGCCATCTTGGCCGCCATCTTGTCCGCCATCTTGGCCGCCATCTTGTGTCCGACATCTTGTCCGCCATCTTGGCCGCCATCTTGGCCGCCATCTTGTGTCCGCCATCTTGGCCACCATCTTGTCCGCCATCTTGTGTCCGCCATCTTGGCCGCCATCTTGTCCGCCATCTTGTCCGCCATCTTGTCCGCCATCTTGGCCACCATCTTGTCCGCCATCTTGTGTCCGCCATCTTGGTCGCCATCTTGTCCGCCATCTTGGCCACCATCTTGTCCGCCATCTTGTCCGCCATCTTGGCCACCATCTTGTCCGCCATCTTGTGTCCGCCATCTTGTCCGCCATCTTGGCCGCCATCTTGTGTCCGCCATCTTTGTCCACCATCTTGGCCGCCATCTTGTGTCCGCCATCTTAGCTGCCATCTTGTCCGCCATTTTGGCCGCCATCTTGTGTCCGCCATCTTGTCCGCCATCTTGTCCGCCATCTTGTCCGCCATCTTGTGTCCGCCATCTTGTCCGCCATCTTGGCCACCATCTTGTCCGCCATCTTGTGTCCGCCATCTTGTGTCCGCCATCTTGTCCGCCATCTTGGCCGCCATCTTGTGTCCGCCATCTTGTCCGCCATCTTGGCCGCCATCTTGTCCGCCATCTTGTGTCCGCCATCTTGTCCGCCATCTTGGCTGCCATCTTGTCCGCCATCTTTGTCCACCATCTTGTCCGCCATCTTGGCCGCCATCTTGTCCGCCATCTTGTCCGCCATCTTGGCCACCATCTTGTCCGCCATCTTGTGTCCGCCATCTTGTCCGCCATCTTGGCCGCCATCTTGGCCGCCATCTTGTGTCCGCCATCTTGTCCGCCATCTTGGCCGCCATCTTGTGTCCGCCATCTTGGCCGCCATCTTGGCCGCCATCTTGGCCGCCATCTTGTGTCCGCCATCTTGGCTGCCATCTTGTCTGCCATCTTGTCCGCCATCTTGTCCGCCATCTTGTCCGCCATCTTGTCCGCCATCTTGTCCGCCATCTTGTCCGCCATCTTGGCCGCCATCTTGTCCGCCATCTTGTGTCCGCCATCTTGGCCGCCATCTTGGCCGCCATCTTGTCCGCCATCTTGTCCGCCATCTTGTGTCCGCCATCTTGGCCACCATCTTGTCCGCCATCTTGGCCGCCATCTTGTCCGCCATCTTGGCCGCCATCTTGTGTCCGCCATCTTGGCCGCCATTTTGGCCGCCATCTTGTGTTCGCCATCTTGGCCACCATCTTGTCCGCCATCTTATCCGCCATCTAGTGTCTGCCATCTTGGCCGCCATCTTGTCCGCCATCTTGGCCGCCATCTTGTGCACCATCTTGGCCGCCATCTTGTCCGCCATCTTGGCCGCCATCTTGTCCGCCATCTTGTCCGCCATCTTGGCCGCCATCTTGTGTCCGCCATCTTGTCCGCCATCTTGGCCACCATCTTGTCCGCCATCTTGTCCGCCATTTTGGCCGCCATCTTGTGTCCGCCATGTTGTCCGCCATGTTGTCCGCCATCTTGGCCGCCATCTTGTCCGCCATCTTGGCCACCATCTTGTCCGCCATCTTGTCCGCCATTTTGGCCGCCCTCTTGTGTCCGCCATCTTGGCCACCATCTTGTCCGCCATCTTGTCCGCCATCTTGTGTCCGCCATCTTGGCCGCCATCTTGGCCGCCATCTTGTGTCCGCCATCTTGGCCGCCATCTTGTCCGCCATTTTGTCCGCCATCTTGGCCGCCATCTTGGCCGCCATCTTGGCCGCCATCTTGGCCGTCATCTTGTGTCCGCCATCTTGGCCGCCATATTGTCCGCCATCTTGTCCGCCATGATGTCCGCCATCTTGGCCGCCATCTTGGCCGCCATCTTGGCCGCCATCTTGGCCGCCATCTTGGCGGGGGAAGGGGGGAAGGGAGATGGAAGATGTTACCTCTTGAACAACATGCTCTCCTGGTATCGGAAATCTGAAAACAGCTGGTTTGTATGAAAATTTAGTGTATAAACATTGCATACCTTACGGCGGAAATTTGGTTGCAAAGTTAGTGTATAAACATTGCATACCTTACGGCGGAAATTTGGTTGCAAAGTTAGTGTATAAACATTGCATACCTTACGGCGCAGTACCAGGAGCTACCTCTTCCGTGGATGCTCTCCTGTTACTGTACATTCAAAAACCGGTAGTTTTCGAAGAAATTTTGCTGGTTTTTGAAGTGTTTAAACATTGCATACTTTTCGGCGGTTTTCGAGCAAAATTTCTGCAAAATTTTACTTGACCTTCGGGATAGTTAGTGTTTAAATATTGCATACCTTTCGGCGGTTTTCGACCAAAATTACTGTACAAGGTGCTACCTCTTCCGTGGATGCTTTCCTGGTATCGGATATCGGAAAACAGCTGGTTTTGTATGGAATTTCGTACCAACCGACGGAAAGTTTGAGCGAGATGAAGGATGCTTTCCGTTTTTTTGATCTTCCTTACATTAGCGATCGTTCTCACGGGTTTGATAGTATGCAATAGCAATTGTGATGGGCAAATTTGTCCTAAGCTGCAGATGTCACCACTTGAAAACCATGCTCTCCTGGTATCGGAAATCTGAAAACAATTGTGTGCGCGGCAACGGTATAGTGGTTTTCACAGTTGACCAGTTGATTTGGTCATTGGACAAATTTGTCAACTCTCGTGGCCCTGCACATATTAATGTGAATTTCGATCGTTCGATTAAATTTCGCTTATTAAATTTGATGCTCCAATTTTAGGTCGGTTGTCCGTGCGTCAAGAAATCCTAGAATTTCTGGGCCGATCTCTTCGGTCATCGTGAAGACACTTGCGATCATTTCGTCACATTTACATCAGTATGAAACACAATATGTGCTTCTCAGGCACAATTTGATAGTCAGTAGCAAATTATAAGGATACAACACCACAAAGCTCTCACGTGTTTGATAGTATGCAATAGCAATTGTGATGGGCAAATATGGGACATTTTCATCAATTATTTTTTTGTTTTATTTCACTACACTACAAAGTTGTTTTTGTTTAAACAAATAGAACCTACTTACACAGTTGTACCGAAAGAAAAACAAAACTCTGCTAACATGTTTATAAATTCTACATAACTCTAACACACGTACAGACACACATGCTTTCTTTTGCTTACAGTTCCGTGCACGGCGTTGGCTGTTGCCTGCTTTTATGTTCTATATGCCTCGTGGGCATTCTCGTGGCCCTGCACATATTAATGTGAATTTCGATCTTTCGATTGATTTTCGCGTAATACGTTTGATGCTCCAATTTTAGATCGGTTGTGCGTGCGTCAAGAAATCCAAGAATTTCTGGGTCGATCTCTTTGGTCATTGTGAAGACACTTGCGATCATTTCTTCACATTTTCACTTGCACATTTACATCAGTATGAAACACACTATGTGCTCCTCATGCACAATTTGATAGTGAGTAGCAAATTATAGGTTTACAACACCACAAAGCTCTCACTAATTTTTCTCAAACAAACTGAGTTTTCAATGCAAAAAAACGAGACCACTTTCAGCACGCACGACAATGTTTTAGCAAGACTACTATGATAGGTTCTTCACTGAATACATTATTTTTATATAAATGCATACTTGATTTCTTCAAGTATCTTTTTTCGTGCTCTTTTTTTAATTTTAATTTCGCGGCCATGATCTTAAACCATATGGATTTAGAATTGGAAATTTTAAAACAATTTCAGTCTAACAACGATGCAAATGTTACCGAGATTACAACAATGTAGTTTGAACAGTATTCTACACGGGAATATGATGAAGTATTTGGACAGTTTGGAATGGGTGGACATCGAAATACTAAACACAATACTCCACCACAATACATTTTCGAAACACGTAGGCTGGACATTTTCACGGTTCAATCGGTGAGAGAAAACAATACCACACCACGAGTATCGCAATGGCAATTGCTGGCGAATATTGCGGAAGTGAAAGCAAGCATGGTTTCTATTCTAGCACCTAACGGTAGGATCATTTACGAACAGATGAAAAAATCCCGTTCAAGAAATAGAATACATGAATAGGTTGAAGTGAAAGGGAATATAAGGGTTCACGGGGCGGCCAGATGGTGTATTGGTAGCGCAGCCGGTCTGTACAAGACAGGACCACGGAAAAATTTCATTTGGACCACCAAACCTCCGTACGCAGCACTGACTATCCTACGGGTAAATAAAGTAAAAAAAATAGAAATGGTAGGCTTAAGCATCCTGAAGATGTTGTGCCGATATAGAAGAAGGAGTTTGATTACACTGCATACTTCTCTTGCGTAGCCGTGTAACCGGGCCGATATAGCTAATCAAATAGAAACAAATGTTTTATATAACCAATGATATTTTCGATCAATTGTTTACCTTTTTAATTAGATTTTGTGCTATAAATTAACTCTGCTGCTACTCCGCCTACCGTTTGATCCGCCGCTGTATAAGGTAATGAATGAAATAGACGGCTTTTGTACGCGAGTGACTTCGATGCTTAGTAAAGAGAGGAGCATATCAAAGTGGATACAAAATTGTCAAAAATTAAGCAAAGATGATAAATTTATGAAGTGAAAAAATGAGTTTAAATTGTTATTTTAGCTTATAAATTATAATAAAAACATAAGCTTTTGTGTTTAAATAGAAAAGAATTGTAAATATTAATAAGTTTTTATAGAAAGATGCATAGTTTATCATTTATTCACTGAAAGGAGATTAAAAAAGAAATAATTAAATTAACCTCAACACCACCGGAACAAACGAATTATGCTGCAAATTCCCTCCACATTTGCTCAAAAAAAATAATAATAATTCAAAATCATAACTTCACCCGTCTCGCTTAACAGAGTGAGTTCCAAACAAAACAAAAAAAAAGCCCTTTAATTCACCGTAAGAGAACAGAAAAGGGAAACGCGAAAAACCACCGCACAGTACGGCAAGGGATACGCTGAAGGATGGATTTAATGTTTGATGTTCCTCTATTAGAACGAGATTAGTGATGGATAAGCATGGGACAAGCGAACCCGGGAGGGTGCCCGGATGCGTGGCGAAAGATGATTTGTCATGCCCTTTGGACAGAGTGTGCGGCGGATGTTCACGGATTGCACCGCAACAAGGGAGACACGACCCTTGCGAAAAGGGAGTGTGCGCACGTGCACATGACACGTCGGTACACCAGCGTCAGCACCGATGCAAGCGCAACCTGCTGCACCACCTAAAACACCATGCGGTTTGTTTGGTGGAATTGTGCACATGAGGCACCAAATGGATGTGAGAGGACGCGTGCCCTGAGGATGTGCCGGGGGTGTACCGTAAAGGTAGAAGAGTTCCGCACAATGGTGCTCGGTGCGATATAGAAACACTCATCGGACCATCGATGTAGACAGTTTAAAATGGTTTTATTATTCAATTTAGGTACTCTAGACGCGCCTCGAATGGCCACAGCAGCTCCTGCAGCACCACGAAGAGAGCGCACCGTAATGGATCACAATATGTTCATAGCCCGGGGATCGTCCTGTCATCCCCCACCCCCCCCAAACGATCTCGCATCCTTCCAGCGATGCGATCGCTCAGTAGTGCTTGTACGTCGGCTGCGGTGCGTAGTGTGGCTGCGGCTCCTCGTAATGGGGCTGGCTGGCGGCCTTGGCGTAAGCATCGACCAGCTCCTTCGGGACCGGCGGGGGCGTTGGGATGTGCGAACCCTTCGCCTGGAAACCGTGCTCATCGGCCACGTAGCTCAGGGACACCGGGTGACCGTGCGGATCGGTGTAGGAGAACGAACCGTGAGCAACCTGCACCTCATGGTCCTTGCTGCCACCGTTCTTGACGAATCCTTGCTCCTGGGCCGCGATACCGTTGGCCGACTCGTAACCGAACTTGTAGCTACCGTCATGCCCGTGGTACGATTCGCTGTGCACGATCTTGATCGGTGCACCCTTCGGCTCGTGATGGTGATAATCCCCGATGGCACTGGCCACCGCAAACACTGCGAACAGGGCTACGAACTGGAAGACGGAAACGGAAATGGTCACACACCATTCGCTATCACTCACGATCACGATCGTCACAAGATGTTCGGGAAGCAGGCGCACTTGAACGTCCTACCGATCACTCCACGCTACATCACTTACCATTTTCATCTTGGTGCTGTAGTTGAGAAGGGCGCTGCCGGTGAGCTGCTAGCGTAGAGCTGGTTTGGCTTTGGATGCTAACTGTGCACTGAGGTACCATCGAAACGGTTCGATAGTTATTTATACGGTGGCGGTGACTTTTACGGTGACCATCCGTCACCCGGGTTGGCCCCAGCTGTCAGAAGGCCTCCGGGGTGTGGGATCGATCGATCGTTTTCGACAGACAAAGCAAAAAACAAAGATCCCACCATTCCCAGCGCCACTCGGCCAAACCTCACATATGCTCCACATCGATGTAGCGGGTGAAACCCCCCAAAAAACCACACACACACACGCATGGCCAACCACGAAGACCAACCAACCAAGCTAACGAAACGAAGCGAATCAACGAATGTCCAAAAATAATAGGAACAAAAGAGCCTTCCCTGCAATAGGCGCTGCACTCGCATGTGGGGACGCACACGCATTTCACGTACCGAAATGTGGCTCCGGTTTTTGTGGAGGAGCGGACAATGCCCTGGGGGGGAAGGCGTTGTGGCACCGATGGCCACTTGAAGTTGAAATTGAAAGTTATTATTTTATAAAAGACTTTCGTCTGTTGCCGCGGTCGCCAATATCGGTTGGGCTGGTGTGCGAATTTTTTCTTTCTTTCTTTTCAATTAATTTTTACTCTGCACCCGTGCTGTGGACGCTGCGATCGCGTTGCGACAGTCTGCCACCAGTGGTTGATGAGCGGTGATGATGGGTTGCACCGGATTGGGCTGCAATCGCATAGAATCTAGAGCAGTTGGAGCTTGATCGATTTTCCTCTTCTTCGGTTGTGCTGCGTTGAGTTTGCTTGTCCATTACTGTGTTAACTTTTTGCACTTGACGAGCATTGTTTCGTACAGTGGACTCCGATGCTTGACTTTCCTTGATGATGTCATATCAGTGAACGGTTCTGGAGATGTAACAGCCTTGACTTATCACGATACTTTTGAATGGGAAGCTTTTGCATTTCACGCATGATCTATTGTATGTATATATAATTTACTAAAACGACAAACAACCACACTCAGATCGATTACGGTTGATCATTCAGCTAGATAGAAGGATTGCGAATTTTGGGCGAACCTAAAGTGACGTGATGGTTTCACTTAACTCCGAGGGTTACGAAAAGTTGGCTGGCAGCAAAATGATCGTCCCACATCGGGCCACACACATATGCGGGACATGAAGAAGAAAGCAACATGGGAAAGAATCGCTAGATTGAAACGACACGAACCGAGCAAATAAAAAAAAAAAACACCGAAGTAATTATACACAAAACAAATAGGCTGACGGGGGGTTGGAAAGAGGGTTGCAAACTTTATGAAATCGACCGAGTGGCTTGGCGCAGAGCCTTGGCGGAGATATTGGCGAAAAATCTATTTTGCAGGTTGATTGACACGCGGGTAACCTTGCGAGGTGAGATTTGATATTGGTTTGTAATATGTTACCCTCATTTGGTTGCCATATTTAGTTTTTATCAACTGTATGGTACAACTGGAACTTATAGTTTAAATTATTTCCTGATTATGTGAACAGCGTATTTCTGCTAAATTCGTTTCAATATTATTTTGTTTAAGTAGAATTGAGCTTTTTTTAATTCCACCATTACAACAATATATCATTTTGGTATGAACATCAATCTAATCATCGTCATAATCATCATTTGTTAAAAACTTCCAAGGTGTTGCTTGCTTTAGAACATAAACCTGCAGCTACAAAAACGATTTTTACATTTATAATTGATTGTATTTTATTGGTTTTGTGCTAATGATATTTATGATAGCAAAATTTGTATTAAATCTTATCAGGACTGTAACTACATACGGAAGAAATTTACGATAGAAATAAACTTATAATATACTTATAAATAATCCTTTGAAAATTGAATTCCAAAACAAAAATTGAAGAAGTTACATTTCGTTTCAGGGTTTAAAACTCGGTTTCAATTAAACTTGTTTGAGGATTCTTAAAGAATTAAGAACAAAGTTTCTTGCCTCATTATCATCCATAGCATGCAGGATGGAAATGGCAACTTTGCTATAACAAGCAACAAGCCTTGTATAGGCCTGAAATTTATGGTACAATTCTAATGGAAAAACAAACGAAATCTCCATTTTCGACATCAAAAATCCGTATACCACCGTGTATGTGAGCATCAATTTTTTTTGGAAAAAAATTATTATTTTTTCGGAGAATTACAATTAACTTCAAAAATTATAATATTATACTCTCATCAGATGGTCTGGTATTGTATTTAGAAGCAGTGCGGGTTCCACACCAAGGACAAAGAGAAAATATCACTCATCAAGAGGTAAAAGTCATTCGGCCATTACATGACGATCACGGCTCAACAAGTCGTTCAGTCAAAATGAAGAAAACAGAAGGAACAAGCTTGAAGCTTGTTCCGAACCTATATTCACTGATCGTTCACTGCAAACGGTAATAGGATGAATTTTTCCTCAAATAGTTGCTTCTATGTTTTAAGAAGTTTTTTTTATGCTTTAAATTTGGAGAATTTAAAAGTTCGTCTTTCTTTGATGAGATGATTAATTATACATCAAATATATTTCAGAAGTCCTGGCATAAACTGACTTTGTATTGAATTAAACTCTGCATCATTATCTGAACGTTTTGCACGAAATAAACCTCTGCTTATTATTAATAAAATAGTTGAGTAACAATTTACACTAAAATATATTACGAAATATGAAAGCAGTCGGTTATAATCAGCGGAGAGAAAAGAGCATAACTTGTCTGGCCTGGTTTTTGTTAAACGAAAATAGCTTTTTTTCGCACCTAAATTAATGCCCAAAATGGCGAAAGTGGGTATTGCAACAGCTCAACTTCGGTTCTTGTTCTTATTGCACACTGATTCGCGGATAATGGCTCAATTTTCCATGCACCACCGATACATTTCCATTCGATCCGATGCATTCGCTTTCAGTATCCTTCGGTATGCTTTATTCGCCTGCCTTTTTCTTTCGGTATTTTTCTCCCCAAGTGTATCGCATTTGGCTAACACTCTCTTTCGCTTCCCCATTGTTACGATCGATCGCCATCGATTGTTCTCTCCTATTTTTTGCTGTTGTTTTGGTTGGAGGAAGACCTACCAATAGTGCCCCGTTTCAACACCGGTGGTTTAATGTTTACACAATTTCCATAAGCAAACACAAAATGAAAACGAATTGATGTGCGGTGCATAGTAAGAGAAAAAAACAGCAACAAATTCACAAAAAAACACACACACTCGGCTGGTCGAAGGTTCCGCAGCTGGACCTCAGCCGGTAGATGCGGTTCGAACGTTCGCATAACATCTATTTATCAGTACGATGCGCTGCGGTGCTCTCATTATCCCCCCGAGTGCATGAAAGCGAGAGCGAAAAGTAAGGCGGAATCATCGTCGGCACAGCATCCGGGCTGGGAAGCCCCCCCACACGGCCAAGCGTGTCTGCTGGGGAGGCAGTGTGGCCTCCGGTATAAAAAGAACTACCCGATTTTGGAAGGCCATCAGTGCAGTCGCAGCAATCGCAGTGCAAAGGTAGCCACATTCCAGTCAAACCGCTAGTGAGCTTTAGCAGCCCAGCCATCCACCATGAAGATGGTAAGTCACTTCCTAACCGAATAGGATCTTTCCTGTGCTCATTGGGCCCTCCATTTTTTTTTTTGCTCCATACGCAGTACATTATCGCCGCGCTGGGTATGGTGCTGCTGGCTTCGGCCACGGTTGCCGCTGAGCAGTACCATCACGCACCGGAGTACGATCATGCGCCGGCCAAACATATACCGATCGTGCACAGCGAATCGTACAGCAGCCACGACGGTAGCTACAAGTTCGCGTACGAATCGGGCAACGGTATCACGGCCCAGGAGGAAGGTTTCGTCAAGAATGCCGGCAGCAAGGACCATGAGGTGCAGGTTGCCCACGGTTCGTACTCGTACACCGACCCGCACGGTGTGCCCGTCTCGCTCAGCTACGTGGCCGACGAGAACGGATTCCAGGTGCAGGGTTCGCACGTGCCGACCCCGCCGCCGGTCCCGAAGGAGCTGGTCGATGCTTACGCCAAGGCCGCCAGCCAGCCCCAGAGTCATGACGAGCCGGAGTATGCTCAACCCGCACCGCACGGGTACAGTGCGTACTGAGGCGTGGATCTCGTGAGGCGATTCAGCAAAGGGTCATTCCCTAAGCAAAGGGGTGGGAATGTCCGCCGCGGTAGGCCAGCATAAAAGTAATCTCAAATCAATACGACTGACTTAGAGGGTCCCGATAAATGGGCCAGACCCTATTATTTGCTGATGATGTTTTACCCAAATATATGTGATATAAAACAATTTTAAAGAAAAGTAAACAAAACCGTTCAAATACTTTTTATTTCCATTAAAAGCCATACGATTTTGAAATGAATTTTCAAAAAAAAAAAATCGAAATGCAAGAAATTTATACTTTGCACTTTAACAAAAAATAGTTTCATAAAGTTTAGCAATGCATCTACCGAAGAGTGTGCCACTGAGCTAATTGCCCGCTGAAATGCTGTTTCCAACCATTGATAAGTTACATAAATGATTGCTCGAACATCTTAATAACAAAAAATGACGTGAGCTGGCATCGATTCGAAATTATACTGATTTTGACTTCGGACATAAAACTATGCGCACGGGATGCGTCTGGCGTGATGTAACGGACGTATGGCATGCGTTTCGTGAGTAGATATTTGGTTGCCGATTGTTTCTCGATATGCAACGATCGAAATGAGCCGGAAAGAGATGAGAGATGGAAAGAGAAAGAGACATGGAACGATCGACTGTAATAGCAAATGCAATCGGTACTCCAATTTGATAGAAAATTGGACTCATAAGTTCACCTGAAAATGGGTGCCACACGCTGCTGTGCCAGTGATGAGATGCAAGTGCATTAGCAATCCGTAGGAAAACACTCCGGATTATGTATGGCTGCTGGCAGGCAAACATATTCGTCGTCAATGTGGATTGGTCAAGCGCTAAGAGAAATTCCAGCTCGCAAACAGTGTTTCTGGTGCACATTGGCCTTTGTTGCAGTGTTGGACAGTTGTGCCCAAACACCTGCAATTTCGAACCACCTTCCGGGATGACATAATTTTATTAATGAAGATTTAAAAATGGAAGCTAAATTCATCCATAAGCAAACTTCCCATCCTCCCCTATCGGTCGAATTGAAGAAAGGAAAAGCTAATGATGCGTTTAATTGCTAGTCTGGCTTGATTGATCATCACGCGAGAGTGAGAAAAAATAAATTCCTACTCCCCTCCCCCAAACACCGGGGAAAGGGAAATGATGATGCAGTAAAATGTGTGAGTATTGTTTTAATAGCACATCCGTTTGCCTTCCGCGCGCTTTTTGTTGCCGGTCGTGCTGTTAAATGCTTTGATTTGATTGAACAGTCACTGCCACAACGAGACAGACAGATAGACAGGGCCCGGCTTCAGAAACATCAACACTTATCACGGTAGGCCTCGAAGAAACTCGGATGGATTGGTGTGGGTTTTTATTTGTGGAAAAGCACTGTCCGCCCTCTTTCGACGGTTTCCAGGCACATGGCGCATGATGGATGGCGGAGAGGTTCGTCGCCAAGTGGCCGACGCAGTCTTTTCTCGGTGGGGTTATTTTTTTTATGCTGCTGCACCAATGTTATTACTTTCGCCCGTGTGAGTGAGTGTGTGTTTTATATTGTTATTATTGTTGCTATTTTTTTTTTGTACGCAAACTGCACCAATCAATGATGGATTACCGCACCGATGCTGTATGGTAACGAGGAAGGTGACCAACGTCTAAGCTTGAGAGTGAAGTAGCATATGCAACCAGTCCAAACAAGATCTTTAGTAAAGAATGATGTTTTTATTTGTACGGACATGATCTTATCCGCATGCGATCTTACGCAATGACAAAAGTCTATTTAATTATAACATCTACAATACATTTATATTAACTGACAAACAAAGCAGTCAAAATAGTGGAAAGTGCTTCAAATAATATTCATAATTGCGTAACTATTGACAGTTTTTAAAGCTTTTCTCGAATCTGATACACCCATTCGAATTATTTATCCATTGTTTTGCTTTATTTATAAAAGCAATCCCCGAAAAAGTAATGATTGTCCTTGTTTGTGATTCGAGATCATGTTATCTTAAAAACCATTTGCAGTGTTTCCCTGGCCTGTACTTCTAGAAAAAGTGAAAATAGTTATCTTTTTTTTCTTCTTTTTCAGCATTATTAACCTTTTGTAACGCGTTACTACGCACCCGATCAGATAGCGCACACTGCAAGTAAGATAATTCAATTGTTTCGCCTAGATTTTCGAGAAACCGATATGAATAAAAAAAAGCGAACCCAATCTCAAGTGCTTTATTAGCAACGCAAATTTAGAAGCGAATAGAAAGCGAAACCCCATCGACGTGCCGTTCCGCTGTTGCATTTTTAAGAAGAGAACACGATTTAGATTTGCATCACCATTTCCCATTGGATAATCCTTGCAGTGTTCTCCCTTTGCTGCAAATCGTTTCAAGCATCAGCAACCAGAAGAGTGACACCAACCTCTGGTCCTTTTTTTTTTTTTGGTGCGGTACCGATCGTACCAACACAGCACGCCTCGACACATGCGCCAGTTCCCATGGTGCTTCCGGTTTTGCGCAGCAAGTCCACGGCTGCTGTTTTGGCACACTCAGCAGCGCACCCTACGCCATATCAACCCACCCGCAGGCGCAGTGTTCGCGCGGGCATCCTTCCGAAAAGTGCACGATGAGAACCGATCATATGTTTTTGCTCTCGTCATCCAACACAACAAATCGCTTTTACCTCACATCGGTTTTGTATTTCCCTTCTGCACCCTGTTTGGTGCGGGTTTTCTCCTGAGGGAAAGAGAGAGAGAGAGAGAAATTTGCGGTGCAAATCCACCCCTTGTACATGCTGGCGACTAGTGGTGTTTATTTTAGAACCGAGACGAACATGCAGGTGTTACCGTGGCTAAATCCTTAAAATGCTAAAACCACCATTCCATTCAACCCTGCACTCTACGTCTCTTTCGCCCGTTTGTTCGTAAGCTACTGCACAAGCAGCCGGTGCAGCCGGTCGTTCCCCTGGTAGTGCACGGCTTGCAATAATAAAACGATTTTCCCGTTCACCCTCCGAGCAGGCTGTGATTGAATGTTTGAATAGGATGTCCTTGCCTGCAGGGTCGGCATCAAACGACCCGAACGCAATGGTACACTCGCAACGCAAGCTGCAACCGGTCGCACTGCCACAACCGGGCCACTTTGGTATCGCTTTGTGCTCGGGACGTGAGCAGGACCGGTTGTCTGGTCGGTCGTTCAGTTGGTTGGGCTTTTGGTGTTGAACATACATTTAGGGGACCGAGCGCACGGTACGGCCAGGCCAGGCAGAAGTTAATTCTCCGTAACCACACCACATTATAGACGGGACTACCGAATGTGACGACCGAGTAGAAATTCATCATCCTTTGAGTACGCACGCACCGTGCATAAATTATTTCACTCGCCCCGGAAACCTAACGCAATGATTGCTTAATGTTTTAATATGATTGTGTTGCGCTTCGTTTAATGTAATGGAATATTAATTTAATGTAATTCAAATTTTAAGGCACGATGTCGAATGTACGGTTGGGTGCGAGTTCCCCGGGAACAGGTCATCATTTCGTTCGGTTCGGTTCGTTGCTTGATTGAACGTTGAAGGCGTTTGTTCGGTCGCGAAGATGCTGTGGTGAAGATCAACGCCTAAAGGTAGGCAATCGGTATATCACTCTCACTTTCAATGTTATTTAGAGTGCCTCAAATGAAAGTGAAGGTGAAGCGATAATAAAAATAACACAAATAAAACGATCGTCATGCAACATTTAGATTGTCTCCAGTAAACCTGCTAACTGTTTGAGATTTTTCACAGGTTTTCCATAATATTAAAAATATTTAAAAATTCATTTAATAAGAAATATAATTAAATGCTAAATAGTTTGAACAAAATAATACATATTTCTTGTAAAAAGAATACTTTAAATTTCTAAATAAAATATATTAAACATGATTAATATGTTTTAAACATTTCTTTTTTTAAATTGTCAAACCAATCACTCACAAATAAATTAATGCAAACTCTTCACAACATCCCGGTTTGCTTACAATATCGAAAAAGATCATAATTATGAGATACCTTCTCCCCTTTTGGCCGCAGACCACCGAGCTGTCTAATTTGGTTTAAAATTTGAATGTTTACCCATTCATCAGCGGTACGTGCCCATTACCGTCGCCGTGGTGTGATAAGTTATGTATGTAATCAAAACCGGTGGCATTCCCGCACCAATCAAGCATTAAAGCATCATCAAGTTGACCCTTTTACCTGCTGACCCGTAAGATCCTCTCGCCAGCTTGGGATACCTTTACGTCGATAGGTATCATCGGCACGGTTTCGTTGATTGAACACTCCAACCGTCACAGCGTCACAATCTTATCAAACACAATCGTAAATCCCGCTGTACCGAGCGGTAGCGGTAACAAATGATGCGCCATCTTGAACCGATGCGTCTGGATCTCCATTAACGCAGCATCAGGTGTGTAGTGATCGAGGATAACTGGTTGGTTTGGTGCAATTTTCCACTTGAATTTGTGCAGCTCCCACCACTAGTGCAGCTGTGAGATATGCGATCGAGTGCTGGATCACCATTTGACATTTGAAAACACTAGCGGGTAAAGATCACCAGCGCGGGGTAACCGTGCAACATCCGAGCATCGATCACACGCGATGGTGTTGATGGGTGATGTGCGTTTGGAAGTTTGATAGTTGCTTCCTTTTTGCTTAATTATTGTTATTTATTACTATCAACTTTACATCGCTCTGTCGAGAAGTAAAATAAAGCGTCAAGAAATGCTTGGAATTGAATGTCGTCTGGATACGAATGTATTCCGCCTCTAATCAGATTTCACCACGTGTTGTAGTTTTACCAGGAACCGTCTGAACCATTCGTGCCCCGTTTGACACAATAATGATGATGCAGAATAGAATCTCTAACCTCTTGGGGTGACAATTTCAACGTCCAGCTGCGTAAGCGGGTGCAAAACGTGCTGGAACAGCATTTCATTTACATGATCAACACCGCAAACGAAGATTTCCAGCAACGTGCTCGGATGGATTAATCTGTTTGCAAATATTCACTTAGCGCGATTGAGACATTCGCCTTTTTGCATTTCAAATCAATTTAATCCGCCAAATAGTTCAGACAGGTCCTTGTAAGATGGGCTTTGTGTGTTTGACCTTGAACACTTTTTTTTGATCAAAACCAGTTTTGTCATCTAACTAAGCTGCTCGCCTGATGTTACCGCATTCACGATAGTGCAAAGTAAACACCAAATTTAATACAAAGTGTTTGTTGGAAAGTTTATTCCTGCCACTCTTCAACAGCGACACTCGTCCCCGTCCCACGACTAAGTAAAGCTTAACACCCGAAACGAACGAAACAGCGCAATCGCTTACAGCTGCTTTACCATTGGACGGTATCCATTCTCGTCGGCGGTGTAGGTGACGAGATATCGCTTGCCATTGTTGTCGGTGTACTCGTACGATCCACTAACCGAGATGGCCTGGACTTCCGGATCCGCGGAGGATGCCTTCAGCTCTGCCTTTTCTTCGCGCTTCTGACCATCCGACTGCTCGTAGCTAATGGGGGGAAGACAAAGAGTTAGGATTCACCAGGGTTCACAAGGGAGATCCGTTCCTTACAAGAACTTGTAGCTGCCATCAACGTTCATCTCCTTGTCGTCGGACACGATGGAGGTATCTTCGGCAAGGCACACGCCCAACAGGCACACAAAGGCAAACACCGCGACCTGCAATAAGGGGTTCAATTACGATGGCACCCTCGTTCTATACACCATCTCCTACTTTGCACTAGACTTACGAACTTCATGTTGAACTCTGGATTGGCAGTTGGAGAAGCTTTCACGAAAACACAGACGAAATGCGAACACCGTTTATTCCAGGGAGATAACACTGAGCAACTGATATTCAAAACCCTTCCTAGGCCGGCTTTTATATGCGAATTCGGTCACCCAAACGACGCTGCATTCTAGGGGATTCTTCGGGAGAGAGGGGATATCTTCAGACATTAAGAACCGCAACCTACCCATACGTGTTCTGCCGTTGGGTCATCTTATTGTCAAACCATTCGCGCCCGTGGTCATCACCCATCAACCCAATTCAATTTTCTTCCCAAAACCGCCACCCGGAGCATCATCAAAATCAAATCACCCGCCACAAGGAATGTCTGGCGGAATCTGTTTGCTGTTTTGTTTTGCAGTTTGCCCGGCTTCACTTTACGACTCTTTTCACGTTTCGCTTTCAGCTTTGCCCGCGGAGCTACGGAGAAAAGAAAAGCATCATTAACGGCATCATCATTCGCTATCATCAACAGCCAACCAGCGTCATTAGCTGGGGGGTTGAAACGATATGAAGATGAGCCCGGCTCGCAGAACCGCAACGACCCACAAAAAAATACCTGTATCCTGTGTCTGGGTTTGTGTCGACACTGACATCGACATCGGCCCCGGTCAAGGATGGAGTTACGCTAATTTACGACCGTGCGCAAAGTTCAAAGTGCGTTGAATTAGAATTTCTAATGGATGGAGGCATCTTCGGCACGGGCAGATGCGTAGCGCACCCGTCGAGTGAAGTCACTTGTCTGCCGGTCGGTGTTGTGTTCTGGCGCCTACGTCATACCGTACCGGACGGGATGCTCCCCAAAGTCATCAATTTGTGAGTCCATAAAATGGAGTGTTATCGCTCGGTTGAAGCTGGATTTGAATTTGTGCGAGAGATGGACATTAAGTGTGCCGGTTGCGAGCTAGATAATTGATATTGCGAATGACGAAGACTTTGGCAATGAATTGGGCGAGTTTCGGGATATTCGCACCTCGTTACATCAGAGCTATGGTTCTTTATACTGGTTATTAGCTTGAAACAGTCATTAATCAGCTTAATTTTGGAGTTTCTTATGTAGGAGTTGAGGAGCTTAATCCGGTTTTTGTAGTTTATTAATCGTAACGTTTTAAAACTGGTTGAAATTACAGCAAAATATTGACGATCATCAATTCCTCAACGACTTTACTTTATACCCGCATTTTTTTTAATGAAATTTATCAATTTATTAATGTCTTCTGTTGCTTTTAGATAATTTCTCGATAAAAACTATAAACCAAATGTTAATTTGACATTTTTTGTCTTAATAATAAAATCGTTCTCGTCCAAACACTGAACCTGAAATATTGAAATCAAATAATGGAAAGAAATAATCAATCAGTCACTTTGCGCTTGGTCTTATTTTCTATTACAAGGCAAGCAGGATGTGTTTCCTTCTGTTTTGTTACTTCTACGAGGGAGTTTTATAAAGTTTAAAACAATTTTACTTTTGCTATGTTGCACATATTCTGTTTTATGTTCTTTATGTTTATTTTCCTTGTTTCTTTAGTCTTTCTATAGCAAATTACAGATAACGGTTAGTTTTTACCAATTAGATTATATTTTTTCTTAAAAATAATACTAAACAAACCTATATGGTATAGCACAAGGCTACTTCATATTAAAAACAAAATGGACGAACTAGAAGAATATACTGCCCGGAAGAGCCTAAAATACTGTAATAATCTGTTTATAAGCGAAAATTCGATCTTACATCAGCTAGTGCGCTAGCCTTGTTAGCATAGTATTTAAGTGTAAATAGTTCTATAGATAGTTTTCATGGTTAGGACCTCTTTTGTTTTCTCTCTTTAGTTAGGATAAGAAAACAGAAAAATAATTAAAAGTGTTTGTCCAATTTTCCCAATCAAATGTTTAATAAAAAATCTCAAATTAATTCAAGATATATTTTTATAAAAACCAACCAATCAGCTAATTACACAACAATAAGGAGAGATTTTTTTTTCGTTAGAACGGCCAAGCCGTATCGTCCTATTTTATTGCTATGTAGCTGGATAGGAAGTCCTTGTTACGTGGGAACGGTCCGGATGGGATGTTTCCTCGGTCCTGTCGTGTAAAGATCGTCGCCACTACCAATACACCACCATACCGCGCCATGCAATTGATCGTTATGAAGCTACATATGAACATATGGTATATAGAATAAAACATTAAACAAATTTTTTAAAAATATAAGAAAATTATCTGCATTATCAAAATATTTCTTTCGATTTAATTAATTTAAAGCAATAATAAAGCAATTCAAAGCATATAGTATGCTTTATATGCTGGTAGTGTGCTGGTCTATGATCGCGTTTAACAGAACGCTGTACATCTTCAAATTCAACATCGCATTTCCTTTCCAAGCAAACACTAGTAGCACACTACACCAAGCTAATGTAAAAGTCTACCATTTCTGCTTGATTTGCATACACCGAATGTTGAACTGAAGAAGAAAACCTGTTCGCCATACTTCCCAGTATTCTAATCTATGGGACTTCTAGAACTGTGCTACACCACGAGAATCCTTTCTGTCGCGACCTTGTGATTGGTAACAAAACCGCCCAAGCATCACACACAAAAAAAAACAGGCAACCGATTGCTAATGTGTGTGCAAAACACGACCGAGACCTCTGGCGCCAATAAAACAATCTGGATCACTCATTATCCAGATCGAACACACACAGAACCGGATACCCGCCGGAGTCGGGTATGATAAATCAAAACCTTGAAAAACACATCTTCGGCAGGCCTTGCTCCGCGAAACTCCTACAACAAACTAAGCATTGGTTTAACAAAAACATCAGCAAAAAAAAAGTCACAAGTCTCGCCAAAATCAAGCAAAGTTTTATCGAATTCTCAAACGCTCAGACTCCGAGCTATTCGCTTTAGGACAAACAAGTTCGCTACTGATGCTGCACCGGTAGAAATTCATCTTCAACCACGCGCAGCCAGCAGCCGGTGCCGGCGTTGAAAGGTTACAGTGCCCATTATCTGAATACCACACTGTGGCTAGCTAGGCTCTAGTGGCCGATACATTCCAGTGATAGAAGTGATTTTCATTATTTCACTGTTGTTGTTTCAGCGAAACTCGCGCATCTTCTGGGCTGCCCATATATTTTCAAGCCAAGCAGCACACAAAGACACACACGAAAGGGGGGAAAAAAGACCGTCCCGCACACCGGAATCTGTATCAGTTTGGTGCGGAATTTGAATTAATGGAGGTCACCTAGTGCTTTTTGGTTGGCGTGTAGCCGGTTGGCGAACATCCTCGGAAGATGGGCGACGGATATATAACCCGGTGGTTCTGCTATCCCAGTGCATTGTAGCATCGAAGAGCCTAGTGAAAAGATCGAAAGCAAACAAACGCTTCCTTTTGCTTAACAAAACCACACAGTAGCAGTTCTTACTCTAATCCCCAAAACTTAGCAACAATGAAGTGCCTGGTGAGTGATCTACAGCAAAGCAATTACAAGTGATGGACCGAAACCGTGCTTTACGGAATAGAAAGTGCTAGAAAGGCAGTGTGGATAAGAATATTCTATACCGCTTCTTCAGTTTCAGTTTTAAGGAGAGGCTATTTTGCATACTTAATGCACACCAACATGTGGCGATTCCGGCAGCGATAAATTATCCAAAAACATCTTCCAATCACGTCGTTTGTCTATTATTTCGCTTCATGTTGTTAGCGCTGTCTAGAAAAATCAATTTCCTAGATGCGATTATAGCTGCAACTTTGTCATATTTTCCTGCCGCTTAACAGCGCTAATAATGGGCCAGTGGCATTCGCTGCGTCTCAGCAGGGGGTGTTGATAGATTGCAGCATGTAAATATTATGATCGCATAATAAACCTACCGCCACACGCCAGCGCGTAGAGGAGTGTGAAGCTTTGGTGAAAAAAAATCCCCAAGGTCGCACAGAAATAGAGAGAGAATAAACGAAGCCACACAGCCACGGTTTTAACTGGTGATCGATTTGATGTGCTTTAACGAAACAGGCCTAAAGAATAGCATGTTTGGACTGTAGGATGAAGATGAAATTGTACGGTTTTGGTTGCGTTTGCAGCATCAAACGATCGAATTTCATTGCCAATTAAGCTCATCTTAAGCTTATATTGCCGGTTCGAACCGGGAAGCGTTTGCACGGTTCGCTTCCGGCTAATTAGTAAGAGCCGTCGCCTTATATCTGTCTGTCCTCTATCCTTCCCAAAAATTCTAGATCGTTTTCGCTGCTCTGATCGCCATCGCGGCGTGCGCACCCCAGGGTGACATCGAGGTCCGCAAGCTGGATATCGACCATGCCGGTCTGGTGGACGGTTCGTACAGCTTCAGCTACGATCAGTCCGATGATCACAAGCGCGAAGAGTCGGCGGTACTGAAGACGGTGAAGAACTTCGACAACGAGGATGTGCCGGCGCTCGCCATCACCGGCCAGTACGAGTTCACCGATCCGGACGGCAAGCGCTACATCGTCAAGTACACCGCCGACGAGAACGGTTTCAACCCGACCATCACCGAGGCCTAAGTGTGCTTCGTGCCATGGCATACCACCATAACTGTGTCCGCGTTAGCTTCCGTGCGGCGGAAGATCGTTCGCCAATCTTACAAAGATGCCTCTTTTTTGCGTGCAGGGGAACGTTAAAAAAACACTACCAGTCGAGAGGGAGAGAGAGGGAGAGAGAGAAAGTTATAAACTTTGATGTGAAATAATACAAAAAAAAAATATACAAAACATTTCCAAAAAAAACAAAATCGCTGCTGTCACACGTTAAGAGGGTGTACACCCCCTCCTTACCGCCCAAGGACGAACACCTTCTTCGGTAGACATCCGAACACGACCTTCACGGCGGGGTAATAGGACGAGAGATAGGGATTTTTTTTTGGGAGAAGAGACGTAAAGCTAAACCATCATCATCATCTGATATTCGGTGTTTCGGGAAGCTCACAGCCCTCGGCGATCAACTTGACCAACTGCCTCACAGACACAAATATCATCGATCATCTCCGGACCGTTCAGAGTCAAGCACGCGCTGCCGAGTGTTTGATAATTTGAGGCAGATTTGTTTAACTACCAGCGTGTCGATGGCCACGAGGGGTGGCTTGCCCTCCGCCGTGCTATCACCGCCGATCCACGAGGACTTTGACTGGATACGCACGCGCACCCACTGTTTAACCTATGCACATGATCATCGCACCTCTCGCGCGGCCCCTAACTCCTAGCCCGGCCACTGATACGATCCGCGAGGACATGCTGGTTGAGTGGTTTGTTTGCAAGGTTTGTTTTACTGTTTGAAGCAGTAGCGTACGGACCTCACAGGGGAGGGAACGTCTTACGCCATCGGCATATGTGCGAGATAGTAGTGTCATCGTTATGCAGCATCTGGCTGGATGTGTTAGATGCGTTTCCTATTCTCGCTTCCATCCCCACCTTCGTATTACTTTTTTTTCTGATCAATCTACACACAGATTTGCTGGTGTGTCTCAATAAGCCTCGAAGATTTTCGTTTGTTTTTTTATTTCTCAAAGCGTGATAAAACAGCACCACGCATCACCGAAAATGAGAGACCTTCAAGGAAATCGATGCACAATGGCGGATTACGAACATGAATGTCGCTATCGTTATGGGACGCGTCGTGACGAATGGGAGTAATTGATTGTTGCCGATAATGAGATGGAAGTTCTTCTTCTCTGCACGCTTATCTCATCATGTTTTTCGGGGGACACACACACGCGCATGTCTCTCTCTCTTTCTCTTTGCTGGGCAATTTAAAAAAAACAAAAGGTCATGAAGGGAAGTACGATGGAAGAGCATATTGCAGCATACATATAACACCACCAACAACGCGACAAAAAAAAAACAATACACCTTAGACAATCGTAATGCCAACCTTACCTTCACGATATGTTCCACGCGCCCCCCTGGACGTAATGATGATTGAAGTTGTCCAATTATTACCGGCCGCCTGTTGGGCGGGATTTGGGGATCCATCCCGGATTGGTTTTTATTCCCCTTGCACGGGTGGAAATGTTAGGACAGAAGCCGACACACCGACCGGTCATTGGTCTTGTTTGGTGCGCAGATCGCGGAAGGCGTTAATTTTTAAACAAGCCGATTCCCGCGTAATCTGTTGCGGCTGGTACAGTCCATGTACCGATCTGTTAGCTCATGAGTTTTCAGTAGACAGTGCGCAAGTGTTGGGGTTTTTTTTTCTTCTTTCGGTTCATGGTCAGTTTTTGGGACAGAAAGGGACATTTTTTTTGCACACACACCAACCGTAACGAAACCACCGCACGGCAGCGATCGGCCGTTTATTTAATTGTCAAACATTTTTCACCTGGTCAAGAAATCATTAACTGTGCACACATGCTAACGAGAAGCTGGTTGATAAATTAACAAATTTAAGCAACGTTTGACCATGCTGGAGGTGAGTTTTGTTGTTGCCTTCCTCTACATTGTCACCTGTTTGGAAGTGAATGGAGTTATGAATCGAACATTGACGGGCCGCGTTGCATAGTGAGCATGAAGCTGTCACCTATGTGATAATTCGTTAATGCATATTGCACTTTGCGTACTCAAGCATGCTCATTCGATTGGGTGATGTGACATGCAATTGGCAATACTATTTTTTATTTGCTGTTGAGATTAAAACTGGTTTAAAAAAAAACGAACAAAAACTCAATTATATATAGTAAATTGGGTATACAAATTTAAAGTCTTTGGAAATTTTGGCTAAGAACTATTAATTTCATGCCAATTGTCGACTCCGAATAAGTCCCTTGTCTATAAATCCAAAATAAATGTGAAATAAATGGTTTGACTTACTTAACGCTACTCTGAACGTCACAGATAGAAGAAGAATCACTAGAAAGGTTTTAATAGCTTTTACCTTTTTTACATTTAATGGGGGAGAGGTTTTATTGTTTTGCTTTCGATGTTTGCATTTTAATGAAGATAATTGCCACTCTCGTACTGCGCAGTGTATGGATTTCAAGACGCATCAATTATAGTTATAGTTCATGACACTAATTACACTAAAATAATAGTTCGTTTATTGACCTACATGATTTGGCAGAGAAGTTGTTTGACAACTTTTTCCAACATTTTAAACAAATTCACACATCCAGTATGGACACCTTCTTGGAGCTACTGTAAATGATCGTCCTCCAACTTTTGACACTGTCATCCCCGGTTTTGCTATCTACTTACCTTTCTCCCACTGCCCAAAATCCAAACCCACCAAACCCACCTGCAGCATCTTTGCATTCCCCGATCGACAGTTTGCTGCGTACGTGCTCATCTTCCCTGCGATCAAACACTGTTCTCTCCCTCCCAAGACGTGATCTTACCGGCACGGGTTTACGAGCACACACACGCACAAGCTAAAGAGCATAAACTCCCAATGGTGGTGATAAATTGCGGCCATCGGACAGCAGCGCCAACCTAAGCCACGGTCTCCGGCACCACAATCCCTGTCACCTTGCATACAGCCTAACTTTTCGCCACCATGTCCGGCTTGAAGCCCGGCACGGGGTGACAGTATAAAAGGAGCCGCACATCATCTTGGACGCTCATTATTCTGTCCGCGTGGTACGCTACTACGATCGTGTTCAGCACACCATCCAGCACGAGAAGATTACATCCAAGATTCCGAGAGAGAGAGTAGCTCCTGTATTGCACCGGGACGGTTATTACTATTTGCAGGACTTTGTGACAAGTTGTGTGTGTGCTAAATCATCAACATGAAACACGTGGTGAGTTCCAACGTGACTGCGCGTCTGTGAGGACTGTCAAACGTAGGAGTTGGATTACGTGAAGTGTATAAAGATGTTTAAAATGGGAATAATGTTTAGTGTTTGGAAGCTGAATGTCATAGCTGCTGAAAGAGATGTGATTTATGTCATAATTTTTACATAGAGTGCAAATTTGTGTACTACCATTGCGAAAAATAGTGTCCACGTGTCCACTGGTTCAACAAAATCAACAAAGTGAACAATATGATATCGAACAATTAATGTTAATATTCTATTACTAAGGCATTTCCCGTATTCTCAATGAACAGTTGACAGAGAAACAAATGTTATGATTTATCATCTATTTGTTATCTGTTGTTGTGAATAGTCTGCAAACTTTTATTTTAGATTTTATGAAAACATCCAAAAATTAAAAGTCGTCGAAATAAATAACACTAAACACCATGCAGAAAGAAGAATAATAAAATCTTCAAAAAAATATGTAATGAGAAGCAATATTAGTTATTCTCACCCGGATTACTTAAAATATTCGTCGCCGTACCAAGGTTAAGCTTTCATCGACGGATTCACATTTTCTGATATCATCAGCATCCAACACACGCTTCATTTGGAATACACATAAATCAGAATTATCAGAACAAGATTTGGCACTCTGGATTTTCCCTCGAACCAGTATGGGGCAGTTAACAAAGATTACAGAGCGAAAGATGCGCAATAATCCCACGCACTTCGAGACTGCTGCTCCTGCTTGATAGAGATAGAGAGGTGTGCTCAGAATCTAATATTTTCTGCTATTTTATTTATTTTATCGACTAGATCGTTATCTTCGCCTCCCTGCTCGTATTCTGCGCCGCCCAGGCCCAGGACGATGTGCAACTAGTGCAGTTCACCAACGACAACAACGTCGATGGAAGCTACCAATTTGCGTAAGTTTGCGCCCGTGGCTACAAATTTCCAGCTCCGTCTGGAGCTTATCGTTTGCCATTAGGGGTGACTAATGTGGCTGTGCTTTATCTTTGAACGGGGTTAAAAATTGGCACATTTCAGCTACGAGCAGAGCGATGGACAAAAGCGTGAAGAGAAGGGTGAATTGAAGCCGGTGGAGGGAGCTGAGGAGCCAGCATTGTCGGTGACCGGTTCGTACGAATATACTGACCCCAACGGACAGCGATACCGTGTCGAATATGTCGCAGACGAGAAAGGATACCGTCCGACGGTGACCAAGCTGTAGAGCGAATTTTCCAACGCTTGCCGGCAACGGGGAACACAGTGAGATTCAACACAACAAACAGTATACATATAAATAAAATGTAAAAAATACATTACAATTTGTGACTTTGTCGTGGAAAAATTAGTATGAGAGCAATATTGAAGTATGCGAGTTGTAGTAACGTTGTAGTATACAAACGGTAGGTTTTTAAATCTGTTTTCGCCCTGAAAACCACTCCTGAAAGTATGCAATGCAAGTTTCATCCGAGTGCTCTCCACGGGTAAAAGTTCGTCGCTTTATGCCAGCACAAGTCTTTTGGTTTTGGTTTATATTCCCATCGCGAGATGGCGCTTATAGATGATTGCGAGCTACTTTGATTTGCTGGTGGCGGGAACCTTATTCAAGTTTTTACGTATCCTGTTGATCTGCACGCGGCTTCTGTGTAATAATATTCGACTGGTATTTACGAAACGCTTTCGTTTATTAGATTCCAACAACCCTTACAAACTTCAAGGTTAACTAACTGCTTCAAGGTCTTACGAGTTATTACATCACTTACACATGCTGGGGCTTAGACAGCTTTATTTGTACATTCTGCATATTGCAAGATAATTAAGGTATTCAAACATTGTAGTTCAGATTTTGCATGATCTTTATATAGCATTTATTTCTTCCCATAGAGCAAACATTTACTTCCGTATTATATCCGATGAACTTTTCAACCTGCGAGTGAATTAAGCAACGTGTTGTAAATTGTATCAGAGCCCGGAGAACCTCCACTGGCAGCCATCATCGAGACGATGCGATATCCATTCTCATCTGCCTCATAGTTGAACTCGTACGTCTTACCATCAGTACCCTGGAAACGATACAGGCCCGTCACCCGTAAGATGCTCGTTTCCGGATCGATGTGTCCTTGCTCCTCGCGGTATTGGCCGTCTTTAGTTTTGTACGCAAAGCTGTATCCATTTTTATCACGCGTGTTATAGTAGAAGATTAGATCGGGATCTAAATTTGGGTTCGGTGCTTCAAGGATAGACGTTGCGACCTGCAACACTACCGTTGCTATAATACAGCTAAACGATATGAAGTGCTTCAAACGGTAAAGTAAAACAAAAATATATTAAATATCTAGTAACAAGCGATTTTGTATCTTACCATTGTTTATTGAGTAAATATACTCATCCACGACGTACAGATGATGATTCAAGACTAAAACTATTTCACTGTTTCGACAGATGAGCACTAAATGCTGTCAGCGCGGCAAGCACCAAACATATACAGACACGATAATATGTGTGTATTTTGGCATTCTGGATCCGTGCGTATTTGATTCGAAAATACACAAACTATCATCCACGATACCAGTCTCTTAGTGAAAGTATTTTGGTTCATCTGTAAATAATACTGATGCGGTACACATGTTCACCGCGAACATGCTCCTTCGCGGTCGTTCAGTGTGTGTTTTGTTTTATTCTTTATAAATGACCTCGCCGGTAGTTTAGCATCTTGCATCTTACTCACAAGCAGGTTTATATCGATGTGTACTCTTTAGCTGTAATTGTCAAAATTGTAATTAATTGTTTAAGTAATTGTCAAATGAGAACAATTTTTGACCACTCGTGAGCTCGAGAAATATGCAAAAGATAAAGATTATATTTTATTTATCTCGCGTCAAGTTCGTCGCTATACGCCAACAAGTCTTTTGATTCTGTTTCATATTCCCATCACTAGATGGCGTTGACCAGATTTGAAGCTTGCAAATTCAAATAAGCACAGGAAAAAACTTTACGGAGTTCCGCAATAGATTCGATAAAATGATTACATTATAAAAAATTAGAAAAAAAATTAACGATAATATAAGATATACATTATCAAACAAAAAACACTTTACCTTTAAAATTTGTCAAATATTTCGATTTATTGTATAGTTAAAACAGGGCATTTTTTATGCAGATTAAAAAATAGTCAAAATGAAAATTTATCAAACATCTTTACCTATAACACAACATAACAGATATCGAAAATTTTTAAATGATAAAACAACACACCAATTATACGACTGTTTGTTATTCTGGTTGCTCAATATTCTGCTATTTAAGAAGAATAGTTTGTTTTTGTTTTTAATTTAACTGTCAACTTACCCTATTCATCTCTATTGGAGAGCCCTGTAATGCACATATACTGACTTTAAGGCAGGTTTTGGGGGAAAAATCATTTACTCATTAACAATCGATTATGGAGTTCACGTGTGAACCTGACCGTTCGTGACCTTTCTTCTGACGATCGCAAAGCGTTTATTTGTTTGTTTGAAAATCAAACAAGTTTTTTTTTCTCTTTTTCTTCCTCAATCAAAGGAAATCAGAAAAAACAACTTTAACTGCAGCATAGCATGTATTTCTTCCCTTGGAAAAAACCTTTACTTCAGTTACTATTGTGCGACGAACTTTTCAACCAACGAGCGATAGTAGCACCGTGTTGGAAATTGGAGCTCCAAAGGCAGGACGTTTCTTCACGATACGATATCCATTCTCATCTGCCTCATAGTTGAACTCGTACGTCTTACCATCAGTGCCCTGGAAACGATACAGGCCCGTCACCCGTAAGATGCCCGTTTCCGGTTCGATGTATCCTTGCTCCTCGCGGTATTGGCCGTCTTTAGTTTTGTACGCAAAGCTGTATCCACTTTCGTCGCGCGTGTTATCGTAGTAGATTAGATCGGGATCCAAATTTCGGACCGGCGCTGCAAGGATAGTCGTTACAGCCAGCAACACTACCGTTGCTGTAATCCAGTTGAGAGATATGAAGTGCTTTAAATGATAAAATAAAGAAAATGTACAATGTGAGTAAACTCGCTCTAAATAGGCCGCCATGCACACTTTACCATCGTCTGTCGAATGATTGTACGCGTCCAGTTCGCAAGGGAGATAATTCAATACTGAAATATTCCAACCATCCGGCTTCTAGGTGGTTCGTCGGTCAGCGACTTCATTTGCGTGGCGGGGAACGGACCGAACGATGCTTTACAACTGAACAGATCAAGGTTATGTTTGACAGCGGGATATGTATCAGACAAACACATTCACGATAGCATATTAGTGTTGATAGCGAGTTTGTTTACGTACGAATTTAACTCGTAACTACAAAAAAACTTCATCATTTACGATAGCAGTCTGCTAGTGAAAGCGCATTTCGATGCATCTGTAAATGTTTCTGATATGTCACAGATTCCCAGACAGCGAAGATGCTGCTTCAAGGCCGTTTAGTATGTTTTTTTTTTGGCAGAAAAACCACCCCAAAACGATTCCAAAAATATAATCCTATTTCAGTATCGCTATCGTCAGTACGGTTGTATCTTCCTCACAAGCAGGTTTAGATTTGTGTGCACTCTCCGGTTTTGTGTCTTCTGTCGAATCTGCCGCAATATGAAGCAGAAGGTGTACTTTTTGATCACTTTTTAAATCGATCTTCATCTAATACAGTTTTATCATTCTTCAGCTGCGGGTGTTAGTTTTGCTTGCGATATTCACGGTCTACACTGTCAACGGTGCGCCAGCCCAAGGAGTGGATCCAAATTTGAAAAGTTTTTATCACGAAGCTGACGACACCGAGCAAATGTTTTCGTAAGTTGTAATGAGGCTGGTTCAAAAAAAATGTTTAGTAACATTCGCATGCGTCCAACAGCTATCGCACGAAGGATGGCCAATCTCGCGAGGAGACAACATCCTGGGACCCGGAAACGGGTAAGCTCGTCATCTCGGGATGGTATCGCTACGTTGCACCGGACGGTGTCTACTACACGGTACAGTACGTGGCGGACGAAAACGGGTTTCAACCGCTCGGTGCGCATCTCCCCGGTGCCGATCCCAATCCGGATTTGTACGCCATTTCCACGCCGCAATCGGGCGGAATCTCCAAAACTGTGCTCCTGTCGTTGGTCGGTTAGAAAGCGATTGTGCACGAATGGTGGTAATCTCGCAGTCGGTTTTGCAGCAATGTGTGCGTGTGTGTGTGTGTAGTGAAATGTAAATGAAAAAAAAACGGAAATGTTGAATGTTTCATGTCTATTGAAACTCTAAAATATATCGCTGTGAAATGGAGATTGTTTTCTATTTCGTTTATTTACTTTACCCATTTTGTTTATCCCCACTCGCACCGAACAAAACGTGTCCATCGGGTCAATCATAATCTACATCAACGAACGGCTACGAAACAAACATACAAACAACGTCTGTTTCGTACGATCAAAGCTTCATTTTAGCAGAAACAGGTTGGACGTCTTTCTCGCATTACGGAAATTCGGCACACCATGAACAAGGTAAGCGCACTGAACCTCAAATAACATAAAGTCGTTCAATAATTTGACAATTTTTTTTCATCCCTTGCAGAAACTGCTTTACTACTCGAACGTTCTACTGTCGTTTGCTTTGTTGTCGGTAGCTCGGCCTGCACTCGAGAAGGATTATAATATCGATCATTACGAGATCAGCAGCGATCCTAATGGTCAGTCATTTTCGTAAGTCTCTTAATTCTTCCCTCCAATCGGTACCGCAAACTAAAGCTAATAATAATCTTCTTCATCATCTGTTTGCAGCTACAAAACGTTGGACAACCAATGGCGCGACGAAACGGTTGAGCTCAACCCCAAAACCGGAGTGGTGGTAATATCGGGTTGGTACAGATATATCGGACCGGACGGTATTACCTATCAGGTCAAGTACGTGGCGGATGAGAACGGATTTCGACCGCTCGGTGCGCACCTTCCCGGTGCCAATCTGTCCGATCCGAACGCGTTCAATGTGTTTACACCGCTCGTCGATAGTGGCGTTTCGCGAACGGTGTTGTTATCCTTGGTTGGATAATAGTTTTACGCATTTATCTATTGTTACGAAAGTTAAGAGTGTTATGTTTTACTTTCAAATAAAGTAAATTTCCTTTTTTTTTAATGCTAGTTATACGATGATGTCATACTAGATGAGTGAGCAGTGAGTGAGGACTGTCGGGGAAGTTGGCCGCTCTCGGGGATCTTCGTTAGCAGCTGCAGTGAGCGTAGATAATAAGTTCAGCGGTCAAAATCATTAAACGTACCCGAATAACATCTTCGGGCAAATGGCCAACAAAAAACAACGACCTTGAAAGTAGCTCCCTCTTCATGTCCCTTGACTGAGCCACACATTAATCAAACGATCTGTTCCACGATGATCATATTTTGCCAACATTCGCAGATGCTTCACTACCGCGTACATGTGCACAGTGTTTTGATTTCTGGTGTCAATTTGCTCAGTGTAAGGTTGCTTTATGCAAAGGATTAAAATAATGCGCCTGGTAAGTTCATAGTTGTGGCCGGATTTTGAATATTTATTAGTTATTTATTGATTTATTTTAGATATTGTAAACTTCACTTGGGTTTCAAACATTTGCTCTGCGAATTTTGCTTTATCCCGGAAATGCTCGAACATGAAATGGTTGTATGCTTATTATTCTTTTAATTCTGTTTTAACCAGATTTCTATTCTGTTCGTGGTGTTCGTGGCTCCTTTTATTGCTGGTGCTCCAACTGGAAAAGAAAACGACGATCTAATTAGCTATGAGAACGTGCACACGGAAAATGGATATCGATTTTCGTAAGTATTGACTTGTACGTGAAACATTCGTGCCCTAACTATTGTCACCCATTTTAGCTACGAAACTAAGGATGGCCAAGCACGCGAAGAAGTTGGGACGATCGACCCCAATACGGGTGCGTTAAGCGTAACCGGGTGGTACAGCTTCCATACACCAGATGGCGCCACTCACAGAGTAGATTTCATTGCGGATGAGAATGGATATCGTACAATGAATCAAGCTGATATTGATGATTCGGAATTCCAGTTGCCAGTCGTTGAGGCAGCTCCAATTAACAATGCTTTGCTGCTATCACTGGTTGGTTAAGGATATGGTAGGGACCTTTCCATGAAAAATGTTCTTAGGGACCTCTTGAAAAGGAAGAAAGCAAAATAAAATCGCAAAACTTACAATTAGAAATAATAAGTGAAAGTAATGAAAAAGACCACTGTTGTGGTTCTTATGCTTTCATAAAACAGTTCTATTTCAGTATCACTTGCCTGCATGATTACATCGTCCTCACAAAGGAGCTTTAAATTGTTTAAAGCTAATGCAGACAATTCCGAAAAAAATGCCGTCATAAATTTTAATAAAATTGTGCACAAAATGTAAGTAACACTGTAAAATAGTTATCGAATAAATGTTGGCCAAGCTCGGGAAGAGACGATATCATGAGATCAGAAACGAGTAAACTCGTCATTTTTCCGGGATGATATTGCTACGTTGGACCAGAAAACGGGTTTCAACCACTGGGTTCAACAGTTACCGTTTCGCGAACAGTTTTTTTTAATCCTTGTTTGGATGATAGTTTTTGTGTTTGTCTATTATTGTGTTGGTCTCAGCCAAAAACTGTTCAGTGTCATATTAAAATTCAAAACTATGTAAATCCAACTATTAATGCGATTAGTACGGTAATGTTATTGCACCTTGGTGAACAAAGAAGATAAGACCGGCGAGAAGTTAACCTCATTCGGGTGGCTTCGTTAGCGGTTGTAGTGAGCGTTGATTTGTGCGTTCAGCGGTCAAAGCCATTGGACGAAGATGTTAATCGTCGGACGAACGGACGAAGAACAACGACCTTGCTGAACGTAGCACCCTCTTCGCATCCCTTTACTATCCGACGCACTAATCAACCGATCTGTTCCACGACGATCGTCTTTTGCTAGCTTTCGCAGATGCTTTGCTGCCGCGTAGATGTGCACAGTGCTTTGCTTTATTTCGTTCGTTTACTCTGTGTGAAGTGATTTTTATCCTAAAGAAAACAAAACGAAATGCACGTGGTAAGTGTCCAAACGATGAATGCTTATCAGTGCATATTAATGTTACAGTTTTGTTCTGAACAGATTTCAGCATCTCTTGTTTTGTTCGTGGTGTTCGTGGCTCCTTTTATTGCTGGTGCTCCAACCGGTGAAGAAAACGGTGATCTCGTCCGATATGAGAACGTGCAAACGGAAAATGGATATCGTTTTTCGTAAGTATTGACTGGTGTGTGTTGTTTTCTCTGTAAAACTCGTTCTCTAATTATTGTCACCTATTTTAGCTACGAAACTAAGGATGGCCAAGTGCGCGAAGAAGTTGGGACGATCGACCCCAATACGGGTGCGTTGACCGTTACCGGGTGGTACAGCTTCCGTACACCAGATGGCGCTACACACCGGGTAGATTTCATTGCGGATGAGAATGGATATCGTACGATGGAACAACCTAATATTGTGGCTCCACAACTCCTTCCTGCTCCTGTCGCTGCAGCACCAATTAATAATGCTTTGCTGCTATCACTGGTTGGTTAAATCTGCGTCAGTCTATAAATTCTAAAAGTATTTCAATAATTTATACGTTCCTAAATGTTTAGGTTTAGCTAATAAAAAAAATACTTCTTGAACTATTCCTACCGAAACCGTGGTAAATGAAATGCAATAGAAACCATTAATACGCGAGTTAACAAATAATATCATTCGGCTGTACAGCACAACGTTAATGTCGAGATATCTTGACTCAAGAGGTTGGTGGTTAATGAGTTGTTGATGAGTTGTATACACATGAAACTGCGTCACCTATGGATATCTAACGTTTCTCACTAGTTATAGACGCTACTGAGCTGTAGTTATAGAAGCACATTACAGTAAAACACTTTGTGTGCAATCGATGACGGCAGAGTGATTAGTACAGTGAATATGTATTAGTTTAAGTCCACAACCGAGCGGACTTGTACTATTTGTATTACACTCAACACTCATTCTGGAAATTAAATAAATAAATAAATTACTTTAAGCATATCGTTTCGAGGATTAAAAAGAAAATAAGCTAAAAATACTCACTGATAGCTAGTACTACCGTTTTGGACGATGCCTATTTTAGAAACGTTATAAAAATAAAATAACTCTCAGCATTAGTATTTTATAGATAAAACTAAACATTTTATAGATTGTTCCTTCGTGGCTTTAACAGAATAACAGATAGTAGACCCTCACAAAATTAAAAAAATATATACCACCTTTATTCGACTACAACATTTACACTATCGTAACTCAACATTACTATTTAAAATTCAGGTTCGTATCATCCCTTCAAGAGTGAAAGAAATGTCTTATTGCTTAGATCGGCATCTCATACGGTTCTTGTGACTGTGCGTTCTCGGTAGCCCTTTTTGCCACTTGTGTACATCACCATTACCATCGTAGCACCGTCCTTGCTTTGGAAATCATTCTGTCCTTTCACCATCAGATCTGGCATTCCAACATTCACTAACATTCTTGCTTATTGTAATACCAATAATATATAAAATATTACGACAGTGTGAGCAGAGCGGCAAACAAAACAACCGTACTAATAACTTTCATGATGGAAACTAACCACAAAACAGCTTTTTTAAAATATTTTTCCGACGCATTTTTTCGATCATTTTGATTTTGTTGAATACGTTGAAATGGTGGAAGTGACAGCTCAAGGAATACATGGGATTATTTGTCTTGAAGGTGCTTTATAGGTTCAAATGATGTGCTTCGATGAACGATGATGAGAAACCATCAAGCTTTGATGACTCTATCAGTAGAAGGTGTGGTCTTGGGAATGCATGTATGTAGGACGGCAAGCAATTATGCAAAAATCATAAGGAAAAAAGTCATATTATAATAAAGCTAATAATAGATTCAATTTTGGATAAATTTGGAAAACAGTAAAAAAAAAGCTTTATACCGATTCTTACCGATGCCACACAACAGTTTTCTGAGCGAACTGGTTTAAACTGAACACTTGGTTCAACCTCAAACCGCTCGGTGTACGATAATATGCTAATAGTCGATGATTCGTTGTTAATTTTACCACTGTTTGATAAGCGAGGTAGGAAGAGTGCATGGATTCCCTTACATAATCATTGCTTCTGTCTGACGTGACGCCAGGAGGCGCCACACATTTATCAACAAATTATCTGTCGCAGGACAAAATCACACTGATGCCACAAAGTGAGATGAATTCTGTTGCAAGTCCACTAACAGAACATACTTATCGTCTTAAGTGTTATGCAATGGTACAAACAAGTTCATTCGCTTGCATGCAGCTGACCTCATTTTGTACGCTCAAACACCTCCACCTCCAGGTGTGGTTCTCTTTCCTTCCCTTTTGAAAAGGTGATCAGCTGACATCAGGAACAACATTTAGATTACAACTGACCGAATTTTCCACTCCGAAAGCCGAAATTTCTTCCAACAAAGCTCGGCCGCCTGGGCTTTAATTCGGCTAGCAACAACTTTACGGCAGTCTCCCACGTTGCGCTCCTTTCGATAAGATACACTCCGCAAACCACTCCAAATGCAGAACGGCCGATCAGCTCACCCGAGAGACCTTCAGTCCCACCCGCGGACCAAACGGGCACCAAGATGGGAGATGCTCCCAAATGAAATGCAAGCGCCAAACACGGGACATCACCAATAATAAAATTGAACCGTAAAACTTGCCTCACCCACTTACCCACTCGCTAAGGGTCTGGTTCAATCCTTTCTGGCGCGCCTTACCGTCTCCCCCTCAAAATAAAAGCAAGCACGAAAGAAAGGTGACAAAAAAACGAAAAACAACACATCGACATCGGGGGATGATGTAGGTCGAAGGCAACAGCCTCAGCAACAGCAAAAAAAAAACATGCGACCCGAAATATCGTCTCCACGAAATTGTACGATGCCGGGAGGTCAACTCAGGTGACAACGCGTTGTCCCCACGTTCCGGACGGTCCCCGACGATGCATGCTGACATAATCGATGATGCATCGGCCACGGCTACGAGCCCGCACCAACACGACGATGATGGTGATGATGATAATGATGATCGTGGAGTTCGGCAGTGATTATCTTGATCGCGATGATCGTTAACGGACGCACTGTAAGTCCTTCCCATCAGCGAATCAAACCAATGTCAACAGGGTGCTCGTTTGTGGTAACTGCTAGCTGTTGGCTTTGGCGACTTGTCTTGTAGCCTCATTATGATGTTATCAAGTACCTTTACAGGAGGCTCCAAAGTTTGGGAGTATAGCTCACACGATTTGCTAGAAAAGAACTCCCAATCCTACTTCCGTTTCGCCAACCAATCATGCCTGTGTCGCTAAATGTCAAAATAACAAATTTTTCGCCCAACTCCGACCACCGTCTTCTTGGAATGGCAGAACAGCTTCTTCTACGATCGACCAACCGTGAAGCGGGGGTTTTAAACACAACACATCTTCTACATCCCAAAAAACAAAAAAAAAACCAAAACTCCACGATCGCTTTTATGTATGTGTCTGCCCCGTAAGAACCGAGCCGAAGCATAAAAGGAATTGGCGGCTTCGAAATCCCACCCCTACCCATCTGTGTGGCATCTCGTGCATAAATTACTACTAAAATGTGACTTATGTGTAAGCGCACCACACCGTTCTGTGCGGGATGGTGGATTCGACGGTGCCCTCCCTCCCGTGGACGGTGCGTAACACTATCGGAGAAAGATGAAGAAGATACTTTCAAGGTTAACCAGAAAGTTGTGGCTTTGTGAATGGCAGCAGGGTCGTGATTGGACCACTTTTCGATCGCCACACAACAACATCACGCCAGGGTGGCTAGTAGCCTTCGGGGTTTTCACTATCACTAACGCTACACGCGCAGACGCAGCACACAGCATCTTCTTCTTTCTCCTAGGCGGCGGAGGTTTGGCTCGATATTCACAATGTGTGGCTTTCATTAGCATATCAACGTGTTCTTTTTCTTCCATTTGCTTAGTTCAGTTTTATTCGATCATTTTGCATCATATTTCTACAAACAAAACTGCTGCTGATGTAAAAGGCGGACGTGAGATTCGTCGGTTACAGGCGACGCTAGAAAGATTCAGGGTTTTGATGTTGTTTTTTTTTTCGTACAATAGACGAACATTGTCGAAAGCAATGATTTTTCTATCGTTGGCAAAACAACTGAATATCATCGAACGTTTCTTCAATGGGCTTCATGTCTTTGCTCCATAAGTCACCAATTGATCGTAGATCATTACTCGATCGTAAATTGCTTTGTTTGCCCACTCGGTTGTCCAATTCCGTTGCGTGACATTTGCTTGTCTTGCTGGGTCAGATCTTGCCAGAAGTCTTCATAAAGCGTGCACGAAAAAGGGCAAAACCTCCCAAAACGACTCGAAACGACTGCATCACTTAACGGAACATCAAAGATGGTCATAAATCATTACATATTTACTACCGACATGCGTGTGCGGTGCGCTACTTGCGGATCGTTTCAGTTGCGGTGCAACTTACGCTTCTCCGCGATCCGCAATGGTAAGTGATATGGCAAACGGTGTGATCGCATGCTATTTTGTTCCAACAAAAGACAGACAGCGCCGTGATACACCAAAGCGAAACTCTTCCTCCGCCTGGCCCTGTGCATCTCAAGTGTTGAGGATTTGTGTAGAGTTGCACATCACCCGTCAGCTACGCTAAAGCGAAAGAAAAAAACAAACCAGATGCACTTCTCCTTTTCAACCTGCCAACCAACGAGATGCGAGACATTGAAAGCAAAAGTGATCCAAGCGCGCGGCAGACCTCGGACCAGTTTTCCCAGCGTATCTGCGGTTCTAACGGAAAAGAAACGCCTAACAAGGCCAATTCGCTGAGAATCAAATTTCACCGCTCGAAGCAGCGTAGAACTCGCATTCCGCAAACGAGAATTAAATAAACACTTTAAGGCGTTTATCATTGCCGGCGACAGACGAACATTTCAATGGAGACATCACTGGAAGTCAAGTTTAGGGAGGGAACTCTCGTCGCAAACAGGTTGTCTTGACACGTGATGAATGATCGATGTAATAGATCGAATGATCGAAACACTTTACCCACGATGATACCCCGTCTAACTATCGCCGCTTCTGCGAGAATTACCCACAGAGTGATACGATATTAATGAATGATGTAGAATCTTCCCGGTAACCGCAGGACCGTTATCATTGAATAGTGAGGTGCGTCCCAATATCCATTACTCCCGGTCTGGACAACATGCCAGTACACTATCGGTACTCCTCCGAGGTTGATAACGTATAAAAGAGTCTACTATTCGCAATGTCCATTGTTAGTCACGCTCGTACAGTGATCACGTACGGAGTTTAAACTTCAGAATCATCCCGACATCATGAAGATGGTAGAATTCTTAGTGCAAGAAAGTGTCCGAGGTGAAGTCTCTCGCTAATTCTCCACATTCGGTATGTTTTTTGCAGCTAATAGCAGTCCTTGGTTTGAGCCTGGTGGTAAGCGTGTTTGCAGCACCCCTGGATGATTCCAGAAATGCGGAGATTTTGCGATACAGCAGTGAAAACATTGGTATCGATGGATATCGATTTGAGTAAGACGCGTCCAAATGCCTGCGCAATGGCAACAACTCATCCATAACTGCTTGCACTGTCACAGATTTGCCACGAGCGATGGTACCAGCCGGACGGAAGAGGCAGAGCTGCGTAATGCGGGCACGGATAATGAGGCGATTGCGGTGCGAGGATCCTACTCCTATACCGGCCCTGATGGTACAGTCTACGTGATCAATTACGTTGCGGACGAGAACGGGTTCCAACCGGAAGGAGCTCACATTCCCAAGTAGTACAGCAAGCTAGGAAGGAACAGAGAGTATATCTCAATATACCGTGGAGGAAAATTGCTCTAAAAACCGTATCTTCTCATATGTCCTGTGTGGATACTCTTCTTCCAATATTTGTAACTAATTCTTAGTAAAAAAACACCCAACACCCTCCAGTTACCCATGTTGTGCTCTGAGTGTCATGGCATAAAAGAACAAATAAATTCTGACGATCGATAACAGTGACGATCGGTGCAGTATGATTGTTTTACTTCCAAGATATTTCCTTTTGTTTTTATATTATAATGTATTTGCTTTGCTATTTGCCGCATTCGCATAGTCCGACTACAAAAGCGTTGCTGGACCGGTTCCTAATAGTATGCACCATTAAAAGTGACAAAAGAAAATTCTTATGCACATAAAATAGCCGTTTGATGTAGTTTGACTTTTTATCTGTTTAGTTTCGTGGTGTCGGAAAGAAAACGCTATCCAAAGTGCAACAGGTTTCGAGCAGGTGGATTCGGTTGACTGGGAATTGAACTTTTGACCGTTTGACAAAACTGGCCGTGCGCCATCATCAAATTCGGCGTATATAAGCGGTCGCTCCAGAACCATCGTTCTGTAGTAACGTTCTCGCATTGAAAAGACGACATTCGCATCAAACGCCCAACTAGTGTCCCAGCTTGGAGCTTCAAAATTTCGAAAACCGACAGCCAGAAACAGTGAAGATGAAGTGTGCATTGGTTTTTGTGGCGCTGTGTATTGCGGTTGCGGTGGCCGTCCCGGTACCGGATCAGAAGGCTGAAACGCTCAAGTACGACAACAGCATTAACGGTGTCGATGGGTACAGCTATCAGTATGAGACGAGCAACGGAATTTCGGCCCAGGAAGCTGGCGAGCTGAAGAATGTCGGCGAAGCTTCGGCCCTGGCCGTGCGCGGATCGTTCACCTTTACCGCTGCCGACGGACAGGTGTACACCGTGAACTACATCGCGGACGAGAACGGATTCCAGCCGGAAGGTGTGCACATCCCGAAGGAGTAGAACGTTCGTCCCGGTGATCAATCCGTCGTCCGTTGATGAAGTATTTGTAAATAAATAGTGAAAACTGTACGTAAAATGTGTTTCGTGACGTTAAAAGGTTAAGACTATATTTTGAGGATGCGAAATAATGTCAAAGTTTGGAGATTCAAAGACGAGAGCGATTGCAAAATATTTCCACCTCTTTTGCTTAATTTCCACAACCCAAATTCTTCCCCGTCGTATCTCTCACGACACGTTTTGAAGGCATATTTTAGCAACGCTTATTTATTGCCATGATTTACAGCTCTTTACCAAATTGTTGACCCTCTCAATGACCTGCCAATTGCCGATGTGTGCTATATTGATCCGCTCCAACGCCAACGACCGTTTCGCACCCTCACCCAGGGACCAGGGAAGCGTTTTCATTCAGAAACAACAGCTCAATTCATACACGATGTTTTGGCACACGATCGGATGTCGCACGGGTGTAAACTTGACATTCACCCGCGTGGAGTCGTTCTTTCCTTCTTAGTGCGTAACGACTGCTTATGGCAGTGTTTGATGCTACCGGCAGTACACATTCCCACCTCCCGGGGTAACGCAACGCAACCCAACCGGCTGCAGGGAGGAACCATCGCCAATACTGAAGGCCATCGCATTTGCAGGGTTTTTGTTTTCGCGTATAAAAAGCTGCATCGGTACACTCGGACAGCATCAGTTTGCAGCGTTACCCATCAGGAACCCTAGCAGCGTACACACTCACTAGGATCGCTCTCGCCCAGCAGCAGCACAACCATGCAGACCACGATCGTTATCCTGCTTTTCGCCGGCCTGTTGGCGCTTGGTTTCGCAGCACCCCGGCCCGGTGCGGAGGAAAAGGACGCCCAGGTGCTGAAGTACGACAACGACCACAAAGGGCTCGACGGATACAACTTCCAGTTCGACACGAGCAATGGCATCCAGCGGCAGGAGCAGGCAGAGCTGAAACAGTTTGACGATGAGAATTCGGCCCTCGTCGTCCGTGGATCGTACTCGTTCACCGCCGATGATGGGCAGGTGTACACGGTCAACTACGTTGCCGATGAGAACGGATTCCAGCCGGAAGCACCACATCTTCCGAAGTAAGCGAAGTAATTGGGAGAAATTGGGATCTGTTTTTATTTGTTGAATTAAAGAATGTTGAATGCTTCAAATGCCTGACTAGTGTTAAATATTGAAATGATATTGAGAATTCAAAGTACCCGTGTAGACTCATGCGTGCGGGTACTCATGATTTACCGTATTTTAGCGTGTATAACGACCACCTAGAAGAATTATCCAAGATTTTTGGAAAGAAAGATTGTATTTCTTTTTTTTTTTTAAACAATTGGAACATTTTTATTGTTACATTTAAGATTGAACTTTACAATTCATAATACTCTTTCATATCGTCCTCGCTGGTGCTTTCAAATACATTTTCATTGTCATTATCATTATTTTATTTATTCTTCCTGAAGGAGTCAGATTCGATTCAGCCCCTTTTATCCAATTACTCCATTAAACGAAGTCTTATCTTACCCTTAAACGGTTGTGGTTGCAGCTGACTGATTAGACCTCCAGGAATGACTTCCAGAAACGTTTTGCATTGAGCAACAATTTGTTTAACTTCTGCTGGTATATGACCTCTAAATGCATCCTGCATTGCCTAGTGAGCAATGCTGATTTTTAATAAGAGCTCCAAGTTTCAAATATTTTTAAACCACAGATTCATCCTTATCTTATCCATCCAGCATTTTATTTTAACAAAATCCATAAAGCTAGAACGGAAAAGTTCCTCCCCAGTATAACGACCCCCTTAATTGGACTTTGGTCATTTTTGACCTAAAAGAAGGCCGTTATACACGCTAAAATACGGTAAATCATGAGTACAGCAAAGACTCGATTTGACAATCTCTGAAAATGCTTATAAAACCATTGAAGATGTCTGTTCCCGAAACAAAGCTCTAAGAAGCAAAAGCTTCTCTTCTCCCTTAACGATCACTTCTTTGGGTGACATGACACGAATGATGAACAGAACGGGAGCATTAACATCACAAAGGAATTTCACCGCGATGAAGAGATTACTCCACTGCTACGTGACATCTGATTCTGAAGCAAGGTTGAACAATCTAAACTCTTATTGTAACTCCTTCGTGGGACATTGTTTGAGCACGTTTCTGTACTCATGATTGTTTCGCGAAAGCGTAGACGAAGTGAGTCTAAACATCCGGAAGGAAGTTACCTCTCAATAGCCCGGAATCGGAATCGCGCTTTTGCAACGATGCTATCCAGAAGCTTTCAGGCCCGAATCGATCATTCCTGAACGCGAAAAACGCATCAAGCCTCGACATTTTCCGTCCACTAACACCACAAACCGATTCTCAGCATGGTCCCCAAACGTTCCTTGGTCGTTAGGAGAGACGGGTTTGCTCACGGCCGGTGCTACTATTGCAAGTTCAGCAGCTAAAAACCAAACACGCTGACATTTCCGTTGCGCTTCGTCTGCGGTCGGTGGCAACACACTGATATTGATTTATCCGGCCCCGATTCCATCCGGTGTGCGAAATGTTTGCGAGCGGCAAATATGCATCCTGGCATTGAATTTTTCCGCCAATTGTGTGGGGCGGGCAGCACCCAGCAACCCCATCGATCTTCCGCGGCCCGCAGCAACGGAAGGGCCTAAGCCGCGACGCGACACTCTCGCGCACACACACACACGCCGGCCTAAAATGGTGACATCTGCGCTGGGGGGTACCGACTCATCATCGAAAACCGGTTGAAAATATGTTTATTTCGGGTGTGGGTCACATAAAAATTTGAATTCGCCCGGGCCCGCGTTTGGCCACGCGCTGTTTTGGGAGTTCGAACCGGACCGGTGGTCGAATTAGACACGGTTGTGCCTTACCAAAACTCGTTATCCCCCCGTTCGTTATCTTGGTATCCCCTTGGAAAGAAGCAACTGAACCGTTTTGTTTCCCACTCCCGCACCACGGACAGCGCGATCGTAGCTCGACGGCCCGGCTGGAAGGACTTGCCACGAGACAAAACTGGGTGGGATGCGCCATATCGGCGACGGAGAAGGCGTTCACCCTCGCTACGCGGGATTGCAAAACCTTCCCGCGACCATCCGCGCAAGCGGTTGCGGTCAGTGTGGTGAGAAGGCTGGTGGCGGTGCCGGTGATCGAAATGGAAGGGCAGATCGTCAACGCACAGCCGAAAGCGCGCGCGCGAGGTGCTCTCCCAGTGTATGTGATTAGTATAAATAGAAACGCAAACCTCCACACTGCTGTCAGTTGTCTAACGTAGCTCGCAGCATCGTAGCGCCAACAAAGTGAGAATCTCCCCCGAAAAAAAAAAAACACCCCTTTGCCACCATGAAGTTCGCCATTGTGTTTGCCACCGTTTTGGCCGTTGCCCTTGCTGCGCCCGCCGACGAACGGGACGCCCAGGTGCTGAAGTACGAGAACGATAACCTGGGAGTGGATGGATACAACTTCCAGTGAGTATCGCGTGATTTGGGAATGATTCTGTGATGATTCTGTGCACGTGCCGCTCTTAAACTGGGCAGAAAGTGTGATCGCTTGGTGCGCAGTGAATGTGTCTTGAATGCTTATGCTTATGTGGTCCTGTGTGTTCTTTGCATCCGCCCCGCAGGTACGAGACCAGCAACAACATTAACCGTGCCGAGACGGCCGAACTGAAGAGCTTCGGAGATGACGTGTCGGCCCTCGTCGTCCGTGGATCGTACTCGTACACCGGTCCAGACGGACAGGTCTACACCGTGAACTACGTCGCCGACGAGAACGGATTCCAGCCGGAGGCTCCCCATATCCCGCGTCTGTAAAGCGGCAGGGAATAAGGACCCGTATCCATCCCTAGTTTCCCTCTACTTCTCATCTCTGCTAGCATGTTAGGTTAATGAAACATTCTTCGACCAATTCTACCCACTTCACCAATAAAAGCTGTGACCTGATTATGTTTTTTTAAAAACCAAAACAATCCATCTCAACTGCTCTTCTTGCGCGTTTTTTTGTCAATGCGAAATCTCATCCTTTTTTTAATTCCTTACAGTCATTAATATACCTTGTACCAAATCATCCTGCTCAATGGCCAATTATCGATCGCAAGCTTGATGTGTACGAAGCATTATTAAATTACCGGTCATTACTTTTATTAAGCACCTCGTTGGCGCACAAGGTGACCATTGTCGCATCATCTAGCGATGGGTTTTAATCAATTTTTATCCTGCGAAACCGTCCGCGGATATTATACGACCCTAATTTGCTCGATTATTACACCTTGCTTGCGCGTCCTTCGGAGACTGGTCCAAGCCGGGGCACCCTTAAACCGGATCAGCTGACCTTCCACTCTGAACCCTCCCGAATAAAGATGTCCCAAAGATGTGTGTCGAAAATACGAACTTACGCTTACTGTGAAGTACACCCTGTGGGTAATTCCTGTTGATAATTATTTAAACACCGGAGCAGCTTCTTCGAAGTACCTTACGCGGAGGCTTGGTTGCTGAAATTCACCCAGGGTGGCATCGAACCAGCACCGATCATGTGAAGATCATTTCGCTAGCATGCAAAGCGTCCAATAATTATCCCCAATGTTCGATGCTCATATTTCAAGCATTGGGGGGGGTCTTGCTCCAGGATATAATCAGACTTCATTGCGATGCATAACATGCGGTCGGCACAGCCTTCGTTCGCTCGTAAATTTTTCACTGCAAAAGGAAATACCCACTTTGCGCTAGTGCGTTTAGTGCCACCAAGCGCCAAGCAGCGTCGGGGCTGACGGCAGATGACACACGTCAGCGATCGGGAGCGGTGCTATAAACTTGCTACGCTCCAAGAAAGATGGCACCATATAATATCTCCCATTTTAACGATTGAATTAATGCCGACTGGCTGGCTAAATTTGGTCCGTCGTGTTCGGTAAAGTTACTCGTAAACTAGAGTAAATGGCAAATCGGCACCGCGATGCACCGCGAGCGCAAACACATCTTTGGCAGCAGTGGTACATCAATCCCCTGTGAAGGCGGTGGAAGGTTATGACCGGTCGTTAGGCTCGCACTTGAAATTTCCATAAGGCATGAACCATTTTGCCTTTTGGTTGACTTTTGAGATGATATTAATACGAAGACGCTCACCTGAAACGATCCGTTCTTTCTTTAGCAACCAACTGGCGGACGTCACCATTTGAGCACTATTTTAAAACCATCTCACAGCAAGCATTCAGCGGGCCCGATACGAACGGATACTTGATGACTCGGTTGAAGGTTAACTATTTTTATTGTCACACCGAAAGATCTCCACGGGACAAGTGGTACGCTGCGTGATGGGTCTTTTTTTCTGGTGGAAAAAGCCTCGACCATTTTTTTTTTTGCTTGCTTGTCGATGATGATTGGAATGGCTCAAATATTCGTTGTTTAAGGCTTCCCATCGTAAAAGGGACTGCATCGCTACAACGCTACAACGAACACCTCGAGAAGATATGTTCATGCTTTTAGCTGGAAAGACATACAATGTGTTGCGTGTCGTTAAGGACCGAAAGGGTCTTTAACTTCGTACCAGGAAGCATCTCCATTTCTTTGGGTACTTCACTGGTCGTAAAATTTAATGAGCGTAATACGTAATAAACATGAAGACTCCGTTACATTATAATCAATTCCTATCAGCTAAAAACTGTTAACTGCCTAATCATAAACGGTCGTATCAAATTCAATTTGTATTTGTTTCCCGTTTGCATATTTTCCTAACGTCCGTTCTAAACATGCTGTGACATTTTCCGAATGCGCCTAAAACTATGCAATCCGCTTCTCATTTCCACTCGGCGGTTCCTTTCAGTCCACCCCTATTGAAACGTTTGCCTTTTTCCTCAAGCATCTGATGGCAAGCCGGCTTAGACAAATTGGTTAAGAAAGGGAAAAGGATGTCAACCACGAGTACGTGTCAATTGTGGGCCATAAATTACTTAACCGTGCGTCCTACACACGGTGATTCAGCATCCAGTGAAATAGCGACGCTCACAACACGATTACATGGCTGAGCTTTGCGACTGATTTTTATATGCACTGGCTTGTGCAGAGTCGTTTATCGTTTTCTTCGTGTGCAGTTATGAAGTGGAAGAGTTGAAGCACAAAATTACCCTGCCATCGCTCTGGTCAACCTGACACGTTGTGCATGCCGCACACCGAAACGAACGTACGGCCGGAAGCTGACTGCATACTGTGTGGTGGTTACATTGACGCACGCCGTATGATGCGACCCGTACTTTCCGACATTGTCTAAGAATTGCTGTCGGCACGTTAAAAATAAGAAAGCAAACAAACGCGACAAACTTCAAGCGAGCAGCAGTTTACGTTGTCGACGCGACACTCGTACACAAGATCATCACCCTACCGCGAGCAGGAATTGCATTGAGGCTCGTTTTGTCAACCGAATCTTGAATATTCGTCGCCGCTTGCGAAGGTCGACACAACTGTACAAATATCCTCCAGCGAGTGAATGCGCAATAGGACGAGATTCTTGGGCCGTGCCGAACGTGCTTTGATGAGTACACGGCAATCACAATATTAGCCCAAGCGAAGCGTTGCGATGGTTGTGTGGCGATTGGTCAGGCAGGTTGGGCTAGGTATGAGCACCCATGATCATAACTGCCTGCGTCGTGAGCAACCGGTTTCATTGCGGGTGGCTTTTTGGCAACTTCCCATCGGTGGTGCGATGAAAGTGAAGGTGAAGATGACCGCACGGTGTATGAATGGCACTTAAAGTGCACTACGACCTGTCGCCACATCAAATGAAGGTTACAAGATCGAATCGAATGATTTACCAAAAAACCAAAAAAAAAAGGCAGAAAATCTTACAATCAATTCGCAACGAAAATTCATTCTTTACGAACATGAGATGATCGATACGTTTGCTTCTTTCTCTCGTCTTCCAGCACCATCGCCCAACACACTTGACACTGACATCCAAACGTCGGCTATTTACCATAATCAACCACTTATCTAAAACGGCTCCAAAAGTCATCACCTCTAGGAAAAACCGAACCGAAGCCCCACATCACGTTGATATCCTGGACGCTCATGTTTTTTTTTTGTTGTTGCCTTCGGTCCCCAACCAGGCACGGCCGGTTGCAGGTGTGGTTCCGAACGGTGCCATGTCCGGTAGACGGACAAACTGGTTTAGATTTATAATCAGCCGATGAGCCAACCGCTCGTCTGCCATTCCCGCTGCGATTTGATATCTTTCTTCTTGTACGCTTTGCATAAACGTGTGCGGGGATGGAAACGATCCGCAAACGAGAATATATGATAAACGTGCCTGATAATGTTACCTTTTATCGATAATATCGAAACGTGTTCTCGAACTTCTCGAGCAATTAAGTGGAAGGTGTTGAGTAAATCACAACGCACAGCATATTAATGTTTCAGTTGCTTAATATGATGGAAACACGCTGCATGTTAAAGCCAAAAACACAAATATTCGAGCTTTTTTCTCCGCAAAATTCAGATAATATCCAACGTCCGAACATCTAGAACTAGTTTTATTGATTAGTGCACGAGTGGTCTGGATGTTGGCGCGTAAAACACACACGGCCAAATGGAAACGTTTAGAACCTAAACAGGTTCTCGGGCCTCGGGCCGAGATATCGAATCAAAACACGTATCAATAACCAACGATCGGCCATTTCGAACGTTTGGCCATTTGTTTCCTGTGGCGTGCAAATCCCAGCTATGGACGAATCTCTAATCTAATAAATGCTTCGATCGCATCCACTTCAAGAAAGTATTCGTCAGATATTTACAAGAATGTATATGCTTGCAACGAAAATTTCATTTGGTGACATACATCGAATAACAAAATCAGATCCTGTAAATATGCTTACTATGCTAGGCTTACTATATGGAACATAGTAACAATTAGGCATATCCTCCATTATTTCATTTAAGTAAAATTCTTTAAAACAAATTAATATACACTCGTGGTATCAATGGGGAATTACTTACTTTAGGAACAATTTTAAACAATAAATTAAGTGACACTCGTGGTATACAGCTCTATCAACAATCAAAAGCATTTTGTTTTGTTAATTATATAAAATTCTAAAATAATTATTTTTTGCGTTTATTAAGTTTCTCGAAAAAGTATTATATCAACTTTGAAAAGTCATCACATGAAAATAACTTTGAGTTGAGGCAACGTATTAATAGCAGGCAAAACTAGAAGAGTTAAAATAACTTTGATCAGAACATTGCATCAATATTGGATAACGTTATCATAACTTAACGAACCTCCAAAGTTCCATGGCTATACGGGATGCCGGTTGGCTGGATATGAGTTAAGCTTTCGCTTTGAATGGTTTGATTGGCAAACATTAATATAAAAACTAAAGATTTTCCCTTTCAATGCCAAATATGGATCCATCCCTAATCCCCATCGGATCCAATACCTATAAAATCTCAATCGGATCGAATCCCTGGATCGAATTCTTTTAGAATCTGTCATTTGAGATTTGATACGATTGAATCCTCCAAGGGAACGGATCGTCGAATCTTCCAAATCCCAATCTTCCGAAGGTTACAATGCGGAAAGAATATTGCACAAAATAGGGAATAACATCGATACAATCATAACGAATAACGAAGAAATAGAACGAAATGTTTTCAAATTCTTAAAACCTAAAAGTATGTACAAAGAAATTTAATAGGGTAATAATTGTAGTCATTAAGAGAATGAGAAAATTAAGGAATCTCCAATATGATGTACGTTTATATGTATGAAGTAAAGAGGCGAATGTCAGCCAATAGGTTCAAAGTATCTTTAAAATGAATTTAAATAAATTATACATATTCGGCTAAAGGATATTAGCTTTTTATACATTTTCTCAACTATAAAGGAAAGTAATTTAATAAATGTTCCATCTCTTAAAATTTAAAATTGGTCTGAGAGCAACCCCAAACAGCAAAAATTGTGGAAATTACAAGCATTAATCATAAATGCATATTATTAACAGAAATAATCAAAGAAAGAATCATAATACTACCCACATTCAATAAGTTATGCAACCCAGAACTGAATAACATTAAAAGAAAAGTTAAATGCCAAATTATGGCAGTGATAATTAGTAGTTATGTAATAGTATTATTAGATAAGGAAACAACTAGAGTCTTGAATAAAATTTTATTGAAAATAACGGTAATGTAAAATTAAGTATCGTAGAAATAAGATGTTATGTGGGAATTATTTTTATAGAAGAAAAATTACATTGGATATATGTGAATACATGTATTCTTTTAGTGTTTATGAATGTATCCGAGAAACTGTTACGCAATCTTTCAATATTACCATAGTTATAAAAAAACTGAAATAAATAAACATAAAACAGTCACATTTAAACGATTGTGACGATACCGGTGGACAACGCTTATCACGCAGCAGCATTAATATGATGACCTTTCGCTGATTGTCATTTAATCTACCACATGATGTATTAATAAGCGATGCTAATTCCCACCATGCCACATTTCAACCAAACGCAAGTGTTCTCAGATCGACCGGTCCAAACAAAAAAAAAAGAAGGAACGAACACCTTCTTGTGAAACCACTTTTGGAAACCATCGCTTTTGGGTCCGAACGAAGTTCCACACGCCACCTGTGCAGCCCATCTAGAACGGGGCCCCGTAAATAGGGTAGGGAAAACTTCAGGAAAACAAAAAAACCGCACCTCAACCGATATATAAAGCCGTCCAACGATTGTGTCCCCATGTCGGGGTCTTGTGGGGTCATAACTTTAATTTCGGCTAATGCGTATGCTAATGAGAAGCGATTTTATCAATGAAACGGAACGTGTCAACCGGAAGGGGGTGGAGGAGGGTTGAACAAGCACGGTGTTCCTGCGATCCAGCCGCCAAATTGCATTGGATCGGTTTTTGGATCGTTTTGTAGACATTGTGGCCCCAGTAACGCTCGATGGCCGTGTTGCCAATCTCGTTGCTTCGTTCATTTTTGCGACACATCGTTCCACGCCAAAACCACAAAGAATACCAGCGAAAATACACCCCACCAACCAAAAAAAAACAACAACGAAACAATCGAACACCAGGAAGGAAACCGGTGTGTCCTGCATTAAAAACCGCCGCCCAGGACGACCAGAAATATCGTCCGTAGGCGAATCAAAAATAAAAGGAAAAACAAACAGCAGAACCAACATACGACACCCCGTGTGTGCCGTACGATGCTGCAGCCCGGGAGTTGTTCTTGGTGCTGCGATCGAACGCGAATGATGTCGCTCTTGGGGGAAATAAAATTTGACACAAGATTCTGGCAGCGAAAATTTGCATAAGATATGGAGCCTGGCGGCTCGGTGTGGTTTAGTCCAGGCGCGTATATAAAGCGACCTGATGCACAGGTTGGGCCAACGAGTTGTGTTCCTAACCTTCGACCAGCAACAACCGGCAAACGTCCTGCAAACGCCCATCTCACCATGAAGACTCTGCTCGTATTTGCCCTGATCGCCATCGTGGCCGCTGCCCCCAACCAGAACGCCAAGACGCTGCGGTACGAGAACGTGCAGGATGGTGATTCTAGCTACAAGTTTGCGTAAGTATTTCACCACCGTTGCGGCTGGGAGTTGCCGCTTAATCACTCTAATTAATCACTCGGGTGTGATTGCACCGACAGGTTCGAGTCTGACGATGGCATTTCGCGCCAGGAGCAGGGTGAGCTGAAGACCGAAGAGGAGGGCATGAACGTGCAGGGTAACTTCAAGTTCGTCGCCGATGATGGTCAGGAGTATGTGGTGCAATACGTGGCCGACAGCCAGGGCTTCCACCCGGAGGGTGACCACATCCCGAAGGAGTACGTCGAGAATGTACCCAGCCTTTAAAGGACGGCCGCTGAGGTGCTAGCCACCAGCTGAGTTAGAGTTTATCGTGATAAAATCTGTTTCGACCACAAATATAGATTGCTCTGTTGTTCTGTTTTTGAGGGCAACGGAAACTAATGCCTAAATTGTTTTCCTGCATATTTATTCAGGATAATGAAAGAATATTCATATCAGCTTGGGTTAAAACTAAGATTTGGACTAGATAATTACAAAATTCAAATCAGATTCCACCATGCAATCAAGCATCCTACATCATCTGCGGACATCAATAAGCATTAGAATGATTATATATGACCACTGAATACATTATCAACAGGAAATCTCACTGAAAAACCAACGCTACGAAGATTTTACACGATCGCAACAAACTTCCGCTGTGTGCGGTAGTATTTTGTTTGCTTGCTTGCCAAATCTAGTCATCATTAAATACAGGGTTAACGAAAGTTGACAAAATGCTGACAAATTTGTCAAGTGATAAAATCAGCTTGTCAACTGTGTTGACGCGCACACAATTGTTTTCAGATTTCCGATACCAGGAGAGCATGTTTTAAAAGGTGACACCTGCATCGTGGAATAAGTTTGCCCATCACTATTGCATTGCATATTATCAAACCTGTGAGAGCGATCGCTAGTGTAAGGCAGATCGATGAAACGGAAAGCATCCTTCATCTCGCTCAAACTTTCCGTCGGCTGGTACGAAATTCCATACAAAACCAGCTGTTTTCAGATTGCCGATACCAGGAAAGCATCCACGGAAGAGGTAGCATCTAGTACAGCAATTTTGCTAGAAACCGCCTAACTTAAACACTAACTTTCCCGTTGATCGTGAAAAATTTCTTCGAAAACTACCAGTTTTCGAATGTATAGTACCAGGAGAGCATCCACAGAAGAGGTAGCACCTGGTAATTTTGCCCGAAAACCGCAGAAAGATATGCAATGTTTATACACTAACTTTCCATACAAACCAGCTGTTTTCGGATTGCCGATACCAGGAGGGCATGTTTGTCAAGAGGTGACACCTAGTACCAGCCGAGCAAATCACGCGCTTCCCGGTAGTTGCAATCCCAAGTTGTTGCATGAAAGATGTTGCATGCCAGATGTTGCGCAACATATGTTGCGCGACATATGTTGCATGTCAGATGGTGTGCAACATATGTTGCGCAACATGTGTTGTGCAACATGTGTTGTGCAACATCCTGGTACTCGGCTGGTACCAGGTGTTACCTCTTGAAAAACATGCTCCCCTGGTATCGGCAATCTGCAAATAGCTGGTTTGTATGGAAAGTTAGTGTTTAAACATTGCATACCTTTCGGCGGTTTTCGGGCAAAATTACCAGGTGCTACCTCTTCCGTGGTATGCTCTCCTGGTACTAAACATTCGAAAGCTGGTAGTTTTTGAAGCAGTTTTTCGGTGGTTTTCGAGCAAAATTGCTGTACTAGGTGCTACCTCTTCCGTGGTATGCTCTCCTGGTACTAAACATTCGAAAGCTGGTAGGTTTTGAAGCAGTTTTTCGGTGTTTTTCGAGCAAAATTGCTGTACAAGGTGCTACCTCTTCCGTGGTATGCTCTCCTGGTACTAAACATTCGAAAACTGGTAGTTTTTGAAGCAGTTTTGCGGTGGTTTTCAAGAAAAATTGTGGTACTAGGTGCTACCTCTTTCGTGGATGCTCTCCTGGTACTACACATTCGGAAACTGGTAGTTTTCGAACAATTTTTTCTCGACCAACGGGAAAGTTAGTGTTTAAACATTGCATACCTTTAGGCGGTTTTCGATCAAAATTGCTGCACCTCTTCCGTGGATGCTCTCCTGGTATCGGAAATCTGAAAACAGCTGGTTTGTATGGAATATAACTTATTTCATATTTTTGTTCATTTTTGTGTACATATTAATAGATATGATTAAAAATGATAAAATATAAGTTATAGTTCATTCAAAAATCAAGCTTATGTACTTTAAATGCAAAATAAAATATAATTTTCCGATTAAAAATAATATTAACATAATGCCTTAATTAGCAAGCGGTGCAAAATTTTGATAGCTTTTTGTCGTGAATTTTCTACAAAATGAAGTGTGACAAAAGCTCACAAATAGTGACAAAAGCATCGTTTCGACCAATTTGTCAGCTCTCGTGGCCCTGCACCTATTGACGACAATCAACATCGTGGCGGATTTTTGCACATTTTTGAACGATCCCAAAATGTCTAATAAGCACACACAAGGCTGTTTCAATGCAGAACGGCTGTGAGCTCAATATTTGATATTGCTTTGTGTTGCGAGTTCCTCAAGATCAGCGAGTTGGGACGTTTGATTTTCGCTCCTGAAGTAGGATGTGCTTGATTAACAAATATTCAGGTGAATCAAATATTCTTGTTTCTGCTAAAGTTATCGGTTTTTTTTGGGTCGGATTTGAATATCCTTCTAACGTTTCTGGAAAATTCGTTGGAAGTAACATAATCAGCAACCTATTCGCTAATACTTCCGTTTATGGATCAACAATCACAGACTGGAAGCAAGGGGGTATATTCGAAACATCTTGCAGAAAGCTTTACTACCTTACCCAAGCTACACCATAAAATGCGGTAACATTAATGTACACTCACACACATATGCAGTACGATGATGATGATGAGAGCAAATATAGCTTGATTCGTCGTTCGCTGGTCGGCACCGGTACCACGGCACAGGGTACATGATTGGAAAGGGGTCTCTCACTGGCAAAATTTGAATCACAAATTTGGCGGACCTTGAACGCGGTCTAGGTTTTTTGAAGTCTCCCATGGTGCCGGGAGCGCGTGTTCTTCGTCAGTTGATTCCCTTTCCCCCGGGCTGCTAGGATCTTGATTATTTCCCCGATTCTTTCTTCCAGTGGGAAAACAGGTTTTCCCCACTGTGAAATCGTCCATTTTTCTTCACCACACGGGCCGGGTGCGTCGATCATCGGTCGCGAACGTGCCAAACATAGATGTGATGTTAATTTTAACATTTGAATATGGTCTAAAATTAAACACAAACATCCATGTCCACCCATGGGAAGATGGCGGAACCGGTAGAACTACCTGCAGCAGACCTTACGAACTCACACCGAACGGATGATCTTTCATCGAAAAAATCCCCATTAAAGTTCTCGAGCTCATGCTCACAAACATTATGGGTCCGTCTAACCGGTTCGAAGGAGGGCGCGGTTGTGCAGAACTGAGATGATCCGAAAAAGCGAAACGGCCATGTCGAGCTAAGTTTCAAACGCTAGGACCAGTTTTCCCTTTCGTTAATTTCCGGATCCACTCGGTTCCACGCAACCCTTTTCGGGCGGTAGCAGAACGAGATGGATGCTTTTGGTGAAAAAGGCCATCAACTATCTGGACCACATTTTAGGGTGGGTATCCGACGATGGTCTCGAGCCGCGTTGATCATGTGAAGACGTCGTGACGTTTAGAGGTCGCAGGCTTTAAAGGGCCAAAACGGACATCTACCGTGGATGTGTTCCAAACCAATAGCGAGATGATGCCAGAGGTGAATGATAGATGCGGTTGATAAGCGAGGTTAAAGCTACGTTGATTCAAGGTCACCAGCAGAAGAGAAAAAATATATGGTCCGTCTTGGAAAGTGTAGTGCCACCAGGCTCGGTGATAACCGACCATATGCAACTGGTGTGTGGTGTCGTACCGTGTTGCGGGCATGAGTGCAGGCATGGTTGGGGCTGCTGCGATGCTGCGATGCTTCAATTTATGCTAATCGGATTAAGCGATTCAAAGCCGGGGTGGTCAGCTTTGAACGGGACAGGTGGACTCATGAGTACATTTTTATGTTCGCGACTAGCGCACCAGCGCCCAGTCGCATCCACGGAAGAAGGAGCGGCACTCGCGTTGCCGCGAAGGAGCAATAATCCAGCAAGCATAAAATATCGCCATCTTAGCGGCGGCAGATAATCTTCAAACGCCTGTTAACAAATATCGCTTAAAGTAGCTTAGCAAGACAATTTTACACCAGCGCATTAGAAACATGTGCGAATGTTTGCGAAAAGCAGAACCTAATGTGGTATGTGATATGTGATATTGGAGTAGCATATTCAACTTTTCTTTTTCAGAGAAGTTGTTCTTTAGTTCTTCAAAGAAAGCTTCGACCATTGCTACCAAAATTTGACTGTTTTGATTGAAAGTACTTTAGTTTAAATATATTTAACACTGAACTAATACAAATAATTTGAAAAAGAATAATTTAAATATAATTATAATATCGATAGATCTGTCACATTAATTTATAAAAAGAATTTCATACGCTGTTATTAAACTGCCAACTATTTTGATTTTTTTGCCAGGATCTACAAACCCCAGCAAAAATAGAATAATATACATAAGTTGTACCATATAAAGAAGCTAAAATCTTTTCAAAAACTCAAACCAAAATAGAAAATTTCATATTGTATTTTTAAATTTAAAACAATTCATATAAAAACAATCACAGCAAAAAGTAGTAGCAATATTTACTAATTCACTTAAGTTATCCAATAATATTCAGTTACCTTAAATTTAATAATTCTCAATTAAAGTCATTACCAACACCAAACCATTTGCATCGGCATCATCTGTTTTATCAATTAAAAATACCGCGAAACCCCCAAAAGAAGCCACTCGATCATGAACTTTCGTCGATGATGTTTGCTATCTGCAAATATTGCCTGGAAACTAATGAGCGTTAGTGGCATTTCAAATATTCGACCCTCTTCAAATACAATAAAAATCGCGCGCACAATCTAGTATCCACCTGCCACAGCAACCGGAGTGCCGGATCAGATCTGGCAAGATCACACCATGCCATTGACACCTAAGCGAATGATCTGCACATACAACCTAGAGCATCCTATATCCCTGCTCCCAGAGCATTGTACATGTCTTCCGAAAATCGATAGTTTTACGACATTGTTGTTTTTTTCCTCCCCCCCGGGGGAAGATCACTTCACGCATTTTTTGAAACAAAAAGTCCATCGTAGCACGCTAAGAAGAAAGAAACGCAAACGGCAGAGAGCGAGATAGATAGGGAATCTGGTGTACGTGTGGGGATGACAAGACCCGACCCGACCGTATGAAGATTCTTCCCCCAAAACTGCACAGATGCCGGATTACGCGTATGGATGATTGTATTTAAATTTTGACCGCTAAGGTTTGTACCCGCCCCAAACACGGAGCTTACACACCTATACATTCGCGCACACACACAAACGCACACGTGCGATTACGGTAGATCACACACACTCGAACCGTTTCTGCTCATCCCTACCCGGTAGATCATACGAGGGGGATGTTACCGAGCGCTTCCACCAGGATACAACGGCACGCACCGTCGGTGCGGTGCGGATGAACGATGGGCGAGCGTGTATAAAAGAGCTTTGCAGATCGGTTATCGGCATCAGTTGTCGCTTGTCCATCTAATCAGTTATCAGCTCCGCCGAGCCGAGTTACCGTACCGTTCTCGAACAATCTCTCGAACACAAAACCCAACCAAAAACTCACAATGAAAACCATCATTGCTTTCGCTTTCGTCGTCGCCCTGGCCCTGGCTGCTCCCCTGGATGACTCCAAGAACGCCCAGATCCTGAAGTACGAGAACGATAACATCGGTGTCGATGGATACAAGTTCGCGTAAGTGTCCAGTGGTTTCTCTACACGCCCTTGACGCACCAGTGTGTTGGCAGTGAAAACGAAAGACTTCAACCAGTGTAGCGTACAAGCGACGAACCCTTCCTCGGTTGGGCATGAATTTGTGCGGCAGTGTAGTTTTCTTTGGCGGTTGTGTGAATACGTTAATTACTTGCGACATCAATGATTGTGCTTCCCTGCGCATACGCACGCACCCGATGTGGGCTAAAATCTAGACCAATTGCACGGCTCACGATCACGTTTGTTTGTTCATTATATGATCGGTTGCATCCTCACTGTTAACGGGGGAGCTTTTGTTTGTTTGCCCATTTTGCCGCCATTCAACCGTACTCGGTGCGCGTTAAGCAATGGCTCCTCACCCCCATTAGCGGTCACACGGCAGCGGTGCCCTTTTCTGTTCATCAATATTGATTTTTGGAAGATAAAATTTTGAAACCGTTCTCCCGTTCGCTTCAATCTCCCCCCTTCCGACAGCTTCGAAACCAGCGATGGACACACGCGCCAGGAGCAGGCCGAACTGAGGAAGCTGGCCGATGATGTGGAGGCTCTGGTCGTCCGTGGATCGTACTCGTTCACCGCCGATGACGGTCAGGTGTACACCGTCAACTACGTCGCCGACGAGAACGGATTCCAGCCGGAAGGTGCCCATCTGCCCACGGTCTAAGGGTTTCCACCGGACCAAGGTTAACGCCACTAAACAAACACCAAACACCATTTAAAGCTAAAGCGGGTCCGCCACCGTTACGAATGATGTAATGGTTGGTGGACGCCAAAAACGAACACCACAGCTCGTGAACCGGACGGAAACAAAATCATCCGTTCGACAAGAACACCCGGTACAAGCGAAATGGTTCACGGGCCGTTTAAAACATTTTTTCTGCACGCTATCGAACACACTCAACCTCCAACGAATCTTCGTTCGTAATTAATGTCCAGTGTACATTTTCGTGTTTAAAATATCGTTGTTTTAATCTCCTTTCTCTAAGTATAATTCTTACAACAACCAACGAGATGGCGCGTTCGTCACGGCGTCACGTGAAACAAAGTTACCTTTTCGGGAATGGCCAAGCATAAGTTGTTTTGGTGCAATTCTTTTCAACCCGAGCGAAAAGCGAAAACGAGACCATAGTCTTACGGTCTGGAGGAAGACTGCAGCACATACTGAAAAATACTCACACCCGCGGTCACATTCGCTCGGAACAAACAAATGCCATACATAGAATTTGTAATTACACCTACTCAAATACAGCTATTGGGGAGAAACAAAAAAAAATGTTACAAATGTTCCTTTGTTCTTATATCATCCGAAAAAAACGGAGAAGAGAGTCCTACGACATCTCAGCTGTCAATTCGTCCCTCTAGCCCTTTGCCCGAATTGCTTTTCTTCTCTGCATCCGATCGTCCAGTGTAAGTCAACAAACCACGCGGTTAATTGCTCAACGGATCTCGAATTTTAAATTCCTATGTCCAAACCCTTGCCCACTAGGACCGAATAATTAACTCTTTTTCACATACCGAACTTTACCGAAAAACCCACCGAACGCCTTCACACTTTAAGAGCTGTGAATTAAACAGCACCGTGATTTACATAAATCGTTATCATAATAACTTTATGAGAAAGATCGGTTGATGATACGCGGGAACAAAACCGTGTGTTGCTGTGGCTCGAAATGAAATCGGTTCGGTCGGATGCTGTCGAAGGGGTTGCGGCCGTTCGTGTGTGTGTGTTTGTTTTTAGTTCAAGGTAATACAAGGCCATCAAATGATGTGCCTTTTGATGGTTAAAGATTTAATGAATCGTCGGACGACTCACGCTTAATGATATGCAGTTTAACCGTTTTCGACCATATTTAGTGTCAGCTAGGGGAAGAAATATTATTAAAGGATATTAATGCAGTATGTATATGGGCGCTTCTTTCTAAATTCAATGACAGGTGATGAAGCATAGGTCATAAAACTTTGTGCAATGTTTACAAACTGTGTCAAGCGGATAGTTTACACAACATTTAAGAATACAATACAATATTATGCGATACTCTATAGCGCCGGATTACTAAGTGATTTGTGTAAAATGAACTGTTTCAAACATTTTTTCCTAAATCATAAATACTAAAGATGCCATGAAGGTTTATTAAAATTATGATCACTACTAACATTTTAAGCAAAGGTTCACAGGGACATAATTGAAACAATGCATTGATGGATGCCAAAAATTTAAATTGTTATTAAAGAACATATCTCGTTCTAGCATTTGGTGAACTAGGATTTTAAATTAAATGAAAATGTCTGCTACATATATACATAAAATAAATTAAATGTTAACTAAAGTGATAACTCCTTATTTTTTTACCAGAAAAAAGGAACATACACAGGTAGCGAAGAAAGAAGAGTGGGAACGTCGAATCGAGAGTAAGGATATAGACGATGAGGTAAGACTGCGCGTGCGATTGGTGGAATGTAACCTCAACTAAACCCAACATTCGGCAGCGTAAAGAATATGAGGACAATGGGATGGACTATCCCAGTAGTAAATCTAGTGGTAGGACTGCGAGTCGCGAAAACTTACTCTGTACCTTCTCTAGTCTCAGCATAGCGATCACACCAGCTGGTGTCAAAATTACCCTCGCATAGTCCAGAACAGAACGAACTCAGCAACAGTACAGTGCCTTTAAGCATAAAATGTATCGAATTCCCGAGGCCATGCGAATGATGAAGCCCAACGCTCGATTCGCTTTGTTTACAGCATGATCAATGGCGAACGAGAGACACTAATCGAGCCAAACCCCAAGATCTTTGACGGTAAATTCTCGGCTTATCTGGGAGAAGCATAGGGAGTAATCCTATAACAGACGACCCACAGAAGGGCTATCAAAAAACGCAACACTATATTTAGGGGGCCAAAACAACAACCTCTTAGGAAAAAATATTCCAGAAGTCCTCAAGATCGCTCTGCTAATCCATTAACTCGGACTTTTCCGGTGGACGCATCAACGCCATCACTCAATCTCAATTTGGGCATACCATAGCTCCTCTGTCCATGAAGACGACCTAGAAGATCTTTACGGGCCTGGTCGTCCGGTGTCATTCTCACCGGTCAGTCGAAGCCTATCGAGTTCTATTCGTTGTACGATTAGTTACCGCCCTTGTGATTTCGTCTTACGGCTTGAAGCGATCACCTATGTTAATCTTATCTCCCTTAATGCTCAAACATTTTTTTGTTTAAATTAATTTTATTGTTTGAAATTGCACTTGAAATTACATTCTAATTATGTTTGGCAAATCGGCCCAATCTGCTGAGTATACCCTGGATAAGATACCCTGTCACAGCTGGGGAAAAAACAATTTCTACAAACTAATGTGAATTGTACTGTAGATTCAGATTCCAATAGGTCGTTCTTTACAAATCCAAAAAAAGAATCTGTAAATTATTTTTTTGTAAAATATAAATTATTTGAATTCAAACCATCTTTTTGTGAAATATTTGATCACGTGCGCCCAACAGCTTTCATACGACATAAGCTTTTTCGAACATGGAAGCTTTCAAGCTTTCAGGCGAGACGATCTGCGTAACGCACCGTAACGCATCATTCCACAAATAAGCCCCAGCATCAGCAATGCAGATGCCACAGCAATGGTTTATGAAGACATTAATACACATCAATACTGTAATCGATTAAATAACAATCGCTGGTGAAGCTGCAGCGTGGTTTACCTTGCGGTACCATATTAGTGTATAAATATTACCTCAAATGATCATTCGCTCATCGCAGCCCATGGCCCATGATCGATGGGCTAGTGGAATGGTTGAACGACACCGCTTTGTAAGGTGATGGTTATTTGATCTGTACGCTATCAATCACATTTATTTGCAGTCCCGTGTTTGAGATTATCGTACAAAATAATCTAACCCTGCGTGATTAACATTGATAATATTGTTATAAATTGTTTGAGAATAGAAATTCAACAGCATTTTGGCTTCGGAAATAGCTGCAACAGTTTCTAGCATGCAATAAAACGGTACTGGTTTAGCTCGAAATACAACCTACACGAAAGCAATAAAGTTGCAGGACAAGCTCCGGAGATGCATCAACCTGTTTGACTGAATTTAAATTAACGATACTTTAACACCGTTCTTTCCACCTGCTTTATGAGTTAACAATCTGTTAATAAAATTTCTGCAAAACCGATAGAAAACGATGTTGTTCTTCCGAGCCCCAAAACCGCTTACTTTGGCCCGATCACGCTGCAACGTAGCACTCTTTCTTCCGCAACTGTTCTACCGGGTTCAACGGGTCGGTTCAAATGTCAAGAATAGACGGTAGTGGCGAATGGTTTGGCAATATTTCGGACATCGTGCTGTTAGCCATGCTGAGACAGATAAGGCTCTGGTACGAGGTGCGTTATGCGTCGCTTTCGCGTTATTCAGCCGGTCAATGGCGAAAGAGCCACGGGTCAACAAAGGTGTCGAGAAGCCAAGGGAAACCTCTCGAGCCTAACGGATTTCAACGCATCGGCCAGCGTGTGAGACGGCCAGCACCGTCACCGGATCGTAGCCAGGCTATCGTAGCAACAATCGAAGCACATCGGTGTAAGGATAGATACAAGGTGTAGTACCAGAACCATCTGGTGCCGCTACTGCCACACGTTCAACTTCACCGATGACAATTAATCACCACGGCTGTGAAATCACGCCTACCGTTGACTAGACCCCCTGTACAATGCCTGCAATAGAACACTTCCGAAATCGCGACCGCGCGTGGTGCCGAGAGGAGTGCATCTTTACGATGGATTTAGCGCCATTTGTCACGATTGCACCTCGGAACAATGTGGAAAAGGTGCATTTTAACACCTCTGGCTGGGAATCTAGGGGAATCTTCGGCTTTGGTTTCTAGGAAGCGAGCAACGCTCGGAAAGTTATTGCTGAGAAACAATTTAATTGGTTTCATCACATTAGTGTACATCGAAGCCATGAACGGTGGTGGGCTTACCTAATAAGATGGATGTGTAGTACGCATTCGCACATAAGAAGGAATACATTTATTATTAAAAACATATTTACCAAATGCAGCATCCGTTATGGTTTTATGAATTATCAATAGAAGTTACTAAAATTTCAACCATTTTAATTAAGACACATTCAAAAATTTCAATAAAAAAATATGTATCATTTATTTAAAAAGAATATATCAAAATCATCATCCACTCAAAGATTTCTTCCTGATTAGCCGATATGAATCTATCCCTTCCCCAGCTACGTCACTATTCTCACCACTCACTTCACACTCACCAGACGTCATGAGGCTCGCAAAAAAAAAATCACACACATCTTACAATCGTGCTCGGAAAAGTGCGCGATGCGGCAAGGTGCGGCAAAGATGAGCCCAACATCAATCCGGTCGACGAAACATGATGCGATGATGGGGGGGTGGTATGGCTTTTGCAGCGCTATCTGCGTACCAAAAGATGCGACGACACGAGTTGTCGAGAACTGCCGAACATTGCATCCGACTAATACGTTCTGGACCGCCGTCAGGGTAACAGGTCACCTGTGTGCGACTATCGAAACGGTTCAATCTGTTCTAATCGTAATCGGTTTGGCCGTTGTGTGATTAAGTGATCTGCTTCATTGCGTGGACGAGTAGGGCATGATCTAGTAGCGGCAAGTGTGGCATACATCGAAACGCGACGAACTAGTGCTGTGATAATTGATAATGACTTGTTGCTTGTTTTGATCAAGTAAAACGGTGCAAAACAAGGAAAACTGAGAATAAAACTCAATAAAAGAGAATAAAATTAAATAAACGGTGAAAAGAATTAGGGAAAACAAGGAAAACTAAGAAAAAACTGAAATAAACTAGGGAAACCAACAAGAAGAGGTAGTGACGATACAGAAAGCGAAAGTGATATTGAAGAGAAGTTGTGATTATTAGATCGAAGTTGATAGTTGAAAGAAGTATTCGAAAATGGAAACCCGAGTGTTGGTAAGAACAATGTTTAACTATTTTTTTTAAATTATTAAAAATAATTATTAAAAACATATTATTTTTTAATCGGTTGGACCCAATTAAAATTCAGAACTAAATAAAAAATATTATATAGTGTTTATGGCAATGATGCAAAGAATGAAAACAAAACTAGCATCTGGTGTTATCAATCATTAAACTCAACATATAACACGTGTCCAAATTTGGGAACCGCGTATGATATTTATGATCCCTTCGATGGCGATACAATGGGATTGTTTTTATACCAAAACACTTCTGAACGACACTCGACGTCTGCTATTTATGAAGACGCCAACACCACGCTCATAAAACGCGTATCAAGCGCTGCCCACGATACATCATCCTGGTGCACGATTCCAACATCTCAATGGTCCATTTTGACACCGTCGGGTATGACGGGGTGGTAGTAAACAAATTTACATAAACTACAATTTGCACCTGTAAATAGCATTATTCTTCATCTACACATGGTCTCCACTGGGCAATTCGGACCAGCCATGGCAAACCCTCTCAAGATGAGATTATCTTCGCCGATCGTCAACCATGTGTGATCGGCAATTGCAATGAAAACGAAACCTTCTGCTTTTGGAGGGTGAAAAATATCTGCCACCAACACATCCGGGTATGTGCGAGAGAACAGCTGGTCGCGACAAACAGATTGTTCAAATAGAGTACACACTGCAGCTCGTGGTCAATTTTTGGTGGAAATTAATTTCGCATTCAAGTTTTAACTGATTTATAAGTACATAAATTACAGCAGTTTAATTTCATGCAAAATTCGCCCAAACTCTACTCAAACTTAAGCCACCATCGGCTGTACGGCTGCTACCGTACGAAGCAGCAGGAATTGTCAGAATTGGGCAAATATTTGCCAAACGGTCGGCTTCACCCGGTGGACTTGCTGCGATTGCATCATACGGTTAATTTTTATGATTTTTTGACATCCCATCTGCGCGTGTTATTTGTGTTGGTTTGCGAAAAACAACAACATTTGCAAGCAACGGTTGGATATCTGCCATGTGTACAATAATATTGAGATTAGAATCATTTGCTTTATCAACTCCAGAAGCTGTAGAAATATGAGAAGAAATATGTTTTAAATTGGAAAAGGTCTCCTAACGCAACGTCGAAGAAATCGCTGGAAGCCTTACACAATGCTTGATAAATTGACATTTAACAACCATTTTTTGCAATCAAATAAAGAGTACATATAGCGCGAACTGCATTTGCAGGGTCCATAAAAACTCGGAGTGAAAATCAGAGCACCGAACTTGTTTGATCAACGAATTATCAAACAAACATCAGCCGCATGTGTCGACCGGGCATTATCTGCCTTACACTTTTCACACCCTCGCACCTTGTTCCATTTGATAGGATTTGCTTAACTACAATGACCTTACACGAATTTTTGTCGCTCACCAAACATGATGCACTAGTGACAATGTTGCAACATGTACGGTTTGCTGTTAATCGTTTGCACTCAGGATATCGCATCGCTGTCGCATCGAAACGGCTGATAAATCCACCGATCGTAAGGTCGCGTGGCATGGGATGGCCTTTATCTTCCCTACCCCTCAAAAAACGAAAACAAAAACCGACGGCCCTTGGAGATGTGAAATGTCATCTTCACCCCAGTTCGCGAAATCCGCAATCCGCAATCCACAATCGCGACCTAGCGCCGTTCCATTCATCAATTCTCGATCATATCAACGCGATCGATCGTCTTTTCCCTTGCTCAAGATCGTGTTTAGCATATGCACATAAATATCAGCAACGAACACCTTTTTTTTTTTGCTCCCCCACCCCCCTTCAACCCCAACATTCTCTGGACTTGGTGTGCAGCTATTCAAGCATCGCTGTATATGGTTGTGATTGCATCTGTTTTCCGAAGTTCCGAAGTTTCCGAAGACTGTTTTCCACAACAATGTTCCACTGGGAGTGAAGAGAAACCTTCCCCGCCTCCGCTGCGCCATCGCAGCCTATCTGATCGCCATGTTCTTACCTTTCATCGAACCGACCGGTGCGCTATGAAGCGCGATGATCGCGTCCATCATCGACACCTTCGCGTTCGCGATGCAGTGACATCGGTGTCGCGGCTGCTCGTTAGAGTTAATTATTCAAAACCAGCAACAAGCGATCGCTCAAGGGTGAGGCTGCAGCATCGCTGGCGGGTTTTAGGTTTGGACGAGTCGCATCGCCGCATCGTACATGTCGTGATTTCTTTTACATGCCAGATCAAGTGCTCATCTTGCACTCATAACGAACGGCCACTCAGTGTTGCTATCAAGCACCTTTTTTTGTTACGCTTAAGGACTTTTGCATCAGGCTGACGGCGCGTGACGAAGAACGATTGAAGGCGGATGTTGAGGCGATAGGAATAGCAATCGTGTCGTAAACATTTATAGCATATGCTTCACGATGGGATTATTAAACCATTAAATACCACATCTCTTTAATTAGCTATAAAAATTGATTTAAAAATAGTATTAAAACAGAAAATTGCATTTTGCATTTTCATTTTGCATTTTTTCTTCCGACAGAACAAATTGAGACTTGACACTTCCGTAAACATTTAAATAATCTTATTTTATTTTAAATTATATTTCATAAGACCATTAAAGTACTCAATTGTTCTCCTATTTCCATCTTCTCAATCTCAACCAATATTGCTCAGAAAATCCTATTACCGTAAAGGTACCGATCTAGAAACCATCAAACTAAATTATGAGATAGGATTAACTTTAATTTGAATGAATAAACCATTTGACAGCTTTACACAGCTCACACGATAACAGTAGCGTTAGTTCTAATGACACTAAAATTCATCACCAAAACCCATAATTCCCGGCTAATCGTTCTACATAAACCATTAACGCAGCCATCCCATCAGATCAGCAAACATTACCATCGGAGTAGCGGGCAGGGGTTAACATGCCTTTGCAAAACTACCGAAAGATTTATGTGTAATACATATTCAACACAAGATTACCACGCTTTGCACCTCATTTCCGAACCATGTGACTCACACTCATGCTTCGCCCGCCTATAGACTAACAACCCCCTGCGAGGGGGTGCAACACCTGTGCTCCCAAGCATACCACCATTGCTTATGTCACCGTCGATCGATCGTGATCGCGCTGTGATCATATCGACAGAAGCGCAAAGCGCGAGGTTCCCTGGTGGCGGATCTTTATGAACTTTTCAACCCACGTCAACAAACAACAACAAAAAAAAGTCCTGTGCCGAATGGAATTTCGAGTGACTTCTTCAACCGCACGTCGAGAATGTCTCACGGCTATAAATCGATAAACTTTTATTGGAATCCCGACCACCCCGCCGGGTCAACCTTAACCCGATCGAATGGCAATCGATCGATGATCATTTTGGAAGATAATTTTATCAAGACAGCAACCATTGCGTTACAAAACGAGCCAAACCACCAAACCCTGCCGGGTTGGTGTTCTTCCTCAACTGCATCGTGTATGAATGAAGATGTCCGCGTCATTTTTTTTTTTGCGCCGAACCCAAGACTCTGTCCAAATTAAATGGCCAATTTCTAAAGCACATTAACATTTGCGCTTTATCGTTCGACCGGAATGGCTATCGGAACGTTAGACGAGATGGCAAATGACTCACACGGGAACAAATAAAATGACGCACTTGTGCGGAAAATGGAAATAACAACATCTTTCCCCACAAATCATCAACCTAGACGCACCGGAGTGGTGCGAGATAAAGTTGATAAAGAATCGCCATGCCTTGTGCCTTAGATGGCAGGACGGGAATGTGATGACTACCAAGCCAAGCAGCGCATCTTCATACGATTTGACCAAAACTGGGCTGTACAGTCTATCAATGTTTTTATTTTATTTTAATTTTATTTCAGATAATCAGCCTGCTGCTCTTAACGATGGTACGGGCCGCATCCAAATACTACGATGGTCCCATACGTCCGTACGAGTTTGGCTTTAACATTGAAGGACATCAGCACAGGAAGGAATCCAAAGGTTTGTTCGTTCGCTTGTTTTTGCTGAGCTCTAGCTTTTTGGCGGAACCGCGCGTTCCCAAGTTGATTGCCGATCTACCACCCTTTACCTTTACCACCCATGCAGATAAAAATGGCATCATTATGGGCGAGTTCGGGTTCATTACCGCCGATAATGTCTACCATGTCACGGTGTATGCCACCGACGAGGACGGTAACTTTAAGATTGTCAGCATGAAAAACTATAAACTAGGCCCAACGACACCGCCACCGCCTCCGCCGCCACCACCAACAACGACCACCACCACTACGCCCGCGCCGACCACCACATCGACGACTCCGCAACCATTTCGCATAATCACCACCGCCAAATCGATCGTTCCACTTACCACCCCGAAACCCTCCAATGTGGCGTCCTGCTCGGGATGCAAAATTCCCGAACCGCCCGTACCGTCAACGCAACCGCCGCCGCCCGAAACGAGTACGCTGTACGTACCACCATTCAAAATCGTCAACAAGAACGACCTTGAGACGGTGGGTGGTAAAACTATGCCCGGTTCGGTGACGACCACGACCCCGGCTACGGCGAGCGGAACCGACCAACCACCCCAAGATGTGCCACAGAAGCTGGTGGAGAAATCCGCCAAAGATGCGCAGGACCGTCCGAAAACAGGTGGTGGCTCGAATGTGAACGCATCTACCAGTGCGAAAGCAGGCGATCGGCATCAACCCACGAAACAGGGCATCAAATCGAACGAGCAGACAAGCGCGGAACGAAAAACGCCTAAAGGTATGCAATGTGCTTCACACCTTCTCAAATCGAATGTCGACAAAGTCGACATTCATTTTAAATTCACCATTTACAGTGCTTTTTCGTGCTGGAGCTCTTATTGTATTGTTTCTTTCATTCTTTTGCGAATTTGTTTTAGAACCACATGCCCAAACCCATTCCCGACCGGAAAAACCCAGCCAGGATGACAGAACCACCTCCAAGCAAGATAAAGACGATCCCATGAAGCTGATTGAGATACACACCGCCAACATGATCCAGCATATCCTGAATGGGCTGCTCTATCGGTTCAACTACACCGCTGGATATCACGGCCATCACGAGCAGGGCGATCGGCAAGGCAATAAGGAGGGTGGCTACTACTCGATCGGACGTGACGGCATTCGGCGGGGTGTGAGCTATAAGGCGAATGAGTTCGGCTTCCAGCCCCACATCAAGTTCGAGAAGGTCAGCCCCGAGGAAACGCCACGAGAGGAAACCGAAAAGCAGGCGGGTTTGAAAGGATTCGACTTCAAGTGGTTCTATGGTTCGTAACGGACGTCACCAAGCCGGGTCAGCACTGCACAGGCTTGACCACAACGATATACTTCCGCTAAAAATACTCAACCGGTCAGTGACACGTGAAAAACTCGCAAGACCATGTTAAATAACAGCAAAATACTGCCTTTTAACAGTGCTCCACAAGTGATTATCTCTTTTAAAACTTAAGTAAAAATAAAACGCTGAGGAAGATAAATATAACCCAGTATGTGAGTGCGAGATGCTGGCAACAGTATTGAAAAGGTACGAAAGGAGTGCAAAATTATGTTGATATTTGTAACGCTAAGAAACCTAATAAAAGTGATAGCAAGGAAAGCGTTCAGGAGCTGGTTGGTGATCTGACGTAATGGTTGTGTCCGAAAATATCTTTAAAAACCGGATTCATGTGAATGCTTGCTACAAAAACATTTCACCTTAAGCATAACCTTTTATACGCTGAAAACGTTGAAACGGTCAAAATATTGAATCATATCTCATCTACTTCCGATTGTATGAACCTGCAAAACCTTTTAGGCTCTTTCGCTTCGTAGTGCTCTAATAATTTCCTCTAATTCTAGTATGTCTATTTATCGTTCCTCCACCCTTATCTTTTTTCTATCAAGGCTCAACTTTTCATGACTTTGGGGAGACGATGCAATCCAATTTGTCCTTTAATGTCCATATTGAGGCCTTATGTAAATCAGCTATGAGAACCTTGGGCCTCATCATTTGTAGAATTTGTAAAGACTTCAATGCTCTGGGTTATCGTAAATGTTTGTATTTTAGTCTTGTTCGTTACCCGTTGGAACATATGTATGGAACTCTATAGCTACTTCTTTTAAATAAAAAATGAAAAAATTCAGCGCTACTTCAGCAGAGTTGCAATGAGATGTCTGGTGGGTCTTTCCAAAGCTTCCCTCCCATCCAATGTCGATCGCAATTTTTAGTTGCTAGCCTTATTTTAGGTTACACTGACATTCCTGAACTCCTATCCTTGATCCCTTTCAATGATCTCTCCCGTAAACTTAGAACTCGCGATCCCCTGTACTTACCTTGTCGTCGAACCTAATACAAGCACAATGAACTGTTTTTGGTTTATATGCGCAATTTCGGCTCCATCTTTACTTGCTTCGAATTTAATCTATCTCTAGCTGCTTTCCGAACTCGATTTTCCTTCTAAGCCTTTAACTTTACATTTCTCCTACAAATTTTCTCTCCTCTTCTCCTCTAAGCCTGCTATATATCTATTGATAGATTCTAGGTTTTTATTTGTCCTAAGGCTATTGTTAGAAAATTTGTTATATTAATTTTAAGATATAGTTTTTAAGACATAATAGAGAATGAAGCTTTAAAAAAGTCAGCTTATTAATGATATGAAATAAAATAACGGAATTATAGCTTGGGTTTGACACGACTGAAAGCAGGAGTGCAAACAGCAACAGACCACTTATAATGAAAACTGCACATTCAACTCCACAGTTTCACTCATGCGTCTTTTCCATCTATGCATCAATCTGCAACTGATAATCGATTTATTTGACTAACCTATCAGTGTCTCTTAGTCATGGTCCACCTTTTTGGACATCATGAAACACCTAAATGTGAAAGAATGCACCCTCCGTTCATTGCTCTCGAGCGGTAGAGCTGATAATTAGTACAAGATTGGCCATTTGCGAAACCCACTCCCAATACACAGCGCACATTCTGCTCGTTCAACGACCATGACAGTGACACTGTGGCAAGGTTTCCATACATGGAGGCTCGTAGGCGCCCACGTCATCCCAAAAACGGACCGTTGCGCTGGAAAATAATAATCATTGTGAGAGAAAGACTGCTCACAATGGTGGTAGAATGCTTTCAGATGATTTGATCCAGGAATTGTACACCTCGCAGTAAATGGAGTGCCGAAATTGGGCATCAGTGAATGGGTTCTGGAATACGAGCTGACAGTTTCGTTGAACTTCAGCTGATCTTCCCCTTTAAGCGGTGCCGGGATCATGAGCAGACTGAACACGCCTCTACTCTACGGCGTCACACTTACGTCAGCGGCTGTCAGCGAACGGGATCAATGTCGGGATGCAGAGTCTACGTACAAAGTTAGATCTTGGATTGTCATTTGTACAGTTGGCCGACAGCACCCAAATGCCAAAGTCATAGACATTCTGGAAGTTCTCAACATGAAACGCAATGAGTGCATTGGGAATGTAACTGGCTACGCTCTACAACTTCATCCAACCCGGAGGCACTCTACCCAGGGTCAATTGAATGTGGGCTGCCTGCTGTGAAGGTAGTACATGCGTAGGACTGCTGTTGTCTTGAATCAATTTATCCAAACAAGCTGGTCCATGGTGCCAAGTCGTACCGAACATTCCTTTGCCAGCCCCTTGGTACGGTTTCCGCCAGAATCAGCTTATACGCTCAGTCGCCAAATAATGGATTCAATCGCGATTGGTGTATGACTGCGGTCGGCAATGTGGTGTGCAGATATGGACAACAGCCTCAAAGTGGTCTTAGGGACGAGAGCGCTAGAGACACGAGCGAGTTTTGTCCTGGAAGTGTCGTATCGGTCGAACCTCCCACACCAGCAATAATTTCAACGTCCAGACAGATTGGTCCTGTGCCGGATCTAAGTGGAAAGCTCAAGATTTCGCCGAGTTCTATTGGAAGATTGATAGCTCAGTCTCTGGTCTAGCATTGATAACAGTGTTATACAAACTCTCTTTCTCGCAAACCATAAATTAAACATAAAACACTAATTTTTTACAATTTTTTATCAACTTTTGTTTCTATTTGACAGAAAAGCATTGCTTTCCGCAAACGATTATTAAACAATTATTATTATTTATTAAACACTGCCATAATTTGGGTCAGTTACTCTCGGTGGCACGTCGCCAAGGTTTACACCTTTCAAAAGTGACTTTGAACGGTGCCGTTTCCCCATGCATTATCGCGAATAGTTACGCGGCTTTCCATGCGCGTTCCACAGCTAATGTCTCCATTATCCGTTTTGACTCATTTGCGCACTAAACGCACCCCACTTGAGGACACACTCAGCAACGGTAAATCCCATCTATCACCATGTCACTTCAGTTCCGTTTGTTCTTCCGTTCGCGGTTGGTTCTTCCTGCTGCACAGCCCAAAGTGGTGCTAGAGCTGCGTTCTAGATAATTAATGTTTTGTGTACCAAGCTGGCTGCTTTCCTGCTAGACTCTTAAGCGAACCGTGAGAATTGCACTAAACAGAAGCTGTGCAAGATAAACATTAATCGTACACGCACCGCTCCGAACAAGCTGGTGAGGTCACAACTCGACTCGATCATATGTTCACCCTGTGGTGCGTTCGTTAACACCCATTTTTTTAATATTACATATTTTATCTCCCTTTCGTTCCGTAATCGATACAGCGGACTCGTTTGATGGATCAATAATTACCCAGTAGCAAGACTTCGCAAGGGTTTTTTTATTTGGACGACGTATCGATGAAGTAATATCGATGGCAGGGCAGCGGTCGCCGGTACTGCATGAAATATGCATCGAACGTTTAATATCATGGCCAAGGCTAAGCGTTCAGCACCGTCGAACAAACGACCCCAAAACTCCCCGATGCAACCGAATGGTAGGAGAATGCTTCCGGTTATGTAACACGAGCAGCGGAACTATCGCAAGCAAGCGGTGGCACTATATGTGCGCGTGCATGCATAACATCCGATGTCATTGTCGATGTCGAACCAGTGCGGAGCAGGAGTGGTAATGACGGAAAGCGAGGAAAAGAAAGGTCAATTAAGGTGCGATTACTCAAAACACCTAACTAAATCAATCTGTATTAAAATACAATCAATGTCATCGGTTTAAAAATTGCTAATTTTATCTGTTCCGATCGCACTGCAACGAAATATAAAGCTAATAAATTCATGTCCATCCCCACTATTCCTGTTACCGCCACAAAGGAAAAGCTAGTAGGAAAACTACTCAAATAAAATATTTCACACATCTAAAACCGATATCTGCCACTTTCTCAATAGAAGCCGTAGCGCCATCACTATCTAGCTGCATCTGCCTCACCGATCACGTTTTTTCGCAAACTTACTTTATCGCTAAAACGTGTACGGGCGACCTCAAAGGATGGCTTGGTTGTTTGCATACCAGCACCACCAGGCGCGTTGGTGGAACGGTAAAAACTTTAGCGAAAGTGCTAATTCGCACACAACACAACAAACCACCTGATACGACTATCAATGAGGACGGTGGAACCCGATCGACAACAAAACGGCCTGAAACCGGAATGAAACTGACAGCTTATGATTGCCGGACATACACTTTCGACTGTTACAACTTGTACCGTTACTGAATACAGGAACACTGAAGACGCTAAGAAATAGATTTCTTTTTAGTTAAAAATCACCAACATCCTATTCGAATGATGTCATCCCAAATAAAGATGGTTTCCAATTGTTTTTTGAAGGTCAGTTATTCTAGTAGGCATTGATTTATGTGATTAGATTGCAAAAATGTTACCGCTTCTGCTTACCCTAGTCGATCCGGTACAGAAAACTAAACCCATTACTCCATTCTGATCACTTTATTAGGTATTCTTCCACCTCCCTGGAAAGCCCACCACCTACCGAACCCAGCCCAAGCGATGATGTATGCAAATTAAGAACCATTGCGCCGTCTTTAATGTGATGGCCGTTTTGTTCTTGACGCATTCCTACCCGGCTTAGATGACAAGCGTGCCATCGCGAAGGTCGTCCGAAACCCGTCCCGGGTTCTTGGCCCACGTACTCCGGAACTCCGTACGGCCAGAACTTCCCGAGATGGGTCCGCGATCGTTTGAAATGTATAATTTCTAGCAATCAAAGGGTGTGTGTTCAGAGTGGGCAATCCCCCATCGGGCCACACCGAAGACGACACTGCTCCAGTCGGGGCCCATGCTAGCACGAAACACACACTGCAAGGCTGAACCAATTCGATCCCACAATCGTGTCACGTTTGCGAACCAACTAACGCCAACTATTGGCAAGCGAACACAATGCATCCACTCACGACGCCAAATTGTAATGCGAAGTTTCTTCTTCGCACACGATGACTCACCGGCCGCATTCGGTTCCGCTTCTGGTTTAACGAGGTGGAGGAACAATTTAACGCACCAAACAAATCATGCGCCGGCCACTTACATTCTGCCACCGTACGAAAGTGAACTCTCAATCGGTAGGGTGATCAACAGTTCCACTCGAACATGATCGTGCCGAAGTGTAAACAGGGTGAGTGAGGGTAAGAGGGTAAGCTACATGGATTTTCTATCACACTTTCGGACCGGGCGATGTTGAACACCGGTCGGGAAATGGATAGGATGCATCATCCTGGTGAAAAACCTCAACACCTTACGCGCCTAACGAATGGCACGAACAAACCTCATAATGGTGAAGAGGGTTCGTCGCTTATCGTTCGGTGCAATTCTTTGTTCAAAGCAAGCGTGCAACGCAAACCCGATAGTGTCGTCGGGATTGTTGATCATATCGGCTATTGCCGCGCCAGCCAAGAATTCCATGGATGTACATTTTAATTGCATCTTGCCTCGTAGGATGAAATATGTCTCACGCTAACGAGAGACGCATATCCAACCGCGGTACATACTGCTTCAATAATTCTTTTCTGTTCTGTGTCGAATTGAAAAATCTCGCATTAAAATTATTTTCTGCAGATTTTCCTGTGTCCTTTTATTATTTGAATTGTCACAAAGAACAGCTCATAAATTGTGTTGATTGTTGAGAAAAAACAACCCGAATTAATTTAATAGTTTACTATTATTTTAACTGCTTCACATCCGCTTATCGTCCCACTCGTACTGCATCCCGGTACATACAAAGCAGTGAAACATTCTACACCAACCCTCGACAAACCGCTTTAGTGGCCGGTACCACTTTATAGAAGCCGCTTACCAGCCAACCTGGAGTAAGAATCAAGATCTGCACGGCTGAATGGTTGATCCAGTCGGAAAGCCAATCAATCATTTCGCGTAAACCATTTCTTTACCCACTGCCCTGTCTGTACCGCAACATATCTGTCTGTAACTCGTACCCTTTCTTACACGACTAGTGCCACCCACATGCAGACCCAGGACAGACAATTTCACACCACACAACTTCTGGCGCATTCTTTTGCGCCACTAAATCCAGCTCTTTGTTCAACGCACATCCAAGCGTTATTGTTTTAGGCGCAAATATTCATGCGATTATTACTGGGGTCTTTATAATGCGCGAAGAAATCAACTTCCCGGCTCAACTGGGCTTTATTTACCCGTACGAGAGGCAGAATAATTCAATTTAGTGCAGCTCGTTTTATGTTTTACTAAATACATCAACTAACAAGTCCCCCCTCCTCCCTCCGCCTCCCGAAGTACGCTCAGTCTCTCAGTGCAACCGAAATCGCACTCTTCAGGTAACTCCCCACGCGAGAGCGCCCCGATCGTACCACGCGAAAGGGGTGGTGACTTCAACGCTGCCACCACTAGAGCGACGAACGTTTGCGTCCCTCCACGAGCGCATGGGATCGGAATCGTGCCCGGAAAGTAGCTACAACCCCATCGTGGGTCAGTGGTGTTTTGGCCAGCACTCGGTACGGTACGCCATCATCACAATACCGGGCGCGTTTCCAGGGTGCAACCCAATAGTGCACCCGTATCGGATCGTCGGATAATCGCGGCAAATCGCGCCAACGAGCAGGAAAATTAAAACACGACACTACCAAACCAGAAAAGCTTGCGGTACTGTTTGTGTATGTAAATGTGTAAGTGTGTGTGATTTGTAGTAAAAGTAGTGTAGTGTTTTCAGCCCGATAGTGGATAAGAAAAAGGGAAATAATCACACCCGTCCGCACGCTAATGAGGATAACAAGTAGTAACAGCACACCGAACGACGACGGAAGCGCACACCGGAACAGCCCGGGAAGTGATAGCGCTGTGAGTGTTTGTGTGTGTGTGCGTGTGTGTGATTGCGTATGTGTACCATTTTGGGTGCAATCTGCGCGATGATGCCAATTGGTGCCATCATCCGCTGATACCGACCTGGGCCGATTTCCGATCGGACCACTGAGCCGATAGTGCTCTACCGTCCCAAAGATTGTGTGCCAAAGCTATCGGATTTTTTTTTTTGGAAAATTCATTCACCAACGATCGTGCGATCGATCGGTGATGTAAGAATATTATCCGGAGCAACGTGCCCGGAGCAGCGTAAAACCCGTCGCTCATCAGCTAATCAGACTAAACCCCCGCAAGCGTGGACCCGGTTGATGGACTAACGCTCATTTTCCGGTGCCCGCAGCACCGTCCAACGGGTCGACACTTTATTGAGCCGGGCGTTATGTGAGTTTAATTATTCCGCAGTGTCGGCCGCCGAAACAAGAACCGCCAGCGACAGCGTCGCATCGGTTATGAAAATGTCGTAAAACTACTTACGAGGCATGCCGACGCCGCACGGATGAAGGCAAAACCAAAGCAAAACAAACCTGCCTTCGCTCCACTAAAGCAGCGGAGAAGTGCTTTTTTGCTGATTTTATGTTGAGCCCAGTCGGGCGAAAGTGAACGAAGCAAAGAATAAATATTGAACGCTGCGAGATCGTGCGAACAACGGGGTGCGCTGGCTGCAGTCGCAGTTTCGGGTGGATTGCTTCGTTGTGTTTAGTTTTTATTATGCTTAATGTGTTTAATTTTTCCAAACCTCTAGCAGTTGGTGCGGGCGGCACTGCCCAACGAGCCGATAAACGACGTGACAACCCCCGCCGGGTACCAGTGCAACCATCAGCAGAGTGATAGATTTTCGTTACAGAAAAAAACGAACAAACAAACACATGCAACAAACAGTGCAAACGGTGATCGATGACAAAGCAGGATAAAGCAACAAAAAAACGGAACCCGAAACGAACAACGCGAAACTAACTAATTTTGTACCGTACGGCGCTGAAGCTGAACGGTGTTGATTGATTTGCACTTTTAATTACCCATTACTCATCGAAGGCAAAGTGTGCAAACCAACAGCAGCGAAAGGTGTGTGGTAGGAGTAAGGAGCAGTAGCAGCAGGTGTTAGTACACGCCGTAAAACATCGTTGCAGCGGAACTGCATCGGGCGGAAACTACGGACCGGCATAGACGAAGGAACAATCAAATCAAATCGACCGAAAATATGGGCAACATTTTCCTGCTTCTGTTTGGATTGCATTTGGTGAGTAGACAACACGATGGACAGTTTGTCCGATGGACCGTGGCCGGGCACAGGACACCGTCAACGAACTCGGCATGGGTTGGTTATGCATTTTTTAAACTTTTGCTCAAAGTTGTTGTTTGTGAATTGTTTGTTAACAGTCCTCTGCCGTATGCAAATATATGCAATTAGCTATTTAGGGATGGGAGTTTAAATGGAAAATGGTGCGAAATTAGTTAGAAACAATCTAAAGACCTATTAAGAAGGCTCATTAATTCCATCATTGGGTGGGTAGTGATGGTAAAGTTCCATTTTTGTTGCGGAGCGGAACCGAACCCGGTTCTTTTCTTAAAGAAACCTAATAGGTTCGTTGAACTTGAATTTCATTGGAAAATTAAAATAATGACACATGATATGATTTTGGCATACAGTCATTTCCTGAATTAGAAAATGAAGTTGTTATATGCGAGTCTTAAAATTTTGACAGCTCCTGTAATTTTGTATGTGGAAATGATTTTTTTATTTGTCAAACTTCAAATTTTCCCAAACATTCGTGACATTTTTCTATTATAAAAAAAACTTTTCATATCACTTTGCTCCATTTATTAAAATAAACGTGAATATAAAAAAAATAATCTCGGGAAAAGGCTGTATATCAAAAGATGTAATTTTCAACCGACAACAACTTAAGTAAAGCACCAATCAACCGGGTACCATTTAACCGGGTGTCTGATTATCCGTTCTGCCAGTTTTAAAGGAAATTTGACATATTCACTGCAACATCATAGGCGGAAGAATGAAAACCCACATTTTATGTGGTATAATAAGCTCAAATTCTAAGAGAAAACAACTACAATTTCTTTTGCAAACAATACATAACATAGGTCAAATAAAACATGCACTAAAAAAGCCCTACCAAAGAATATTATCCACAATTTTTGATCATTAAAAGAAAAGGAGACGTGTCTCCGTGTTATTCGATTATCCGGCAACTGTCGAGTTTTAAGGCATTTTGCTAAAATTTCTTGAACGTTTATCGATTCCTTCGCCTTGTTGGATATTGGAATCGTTGTTTAAATAAAGTTTATCAATACGGCAAAAGATCAATGATCAAACTTGGACTAATTCTTTTTACTAAGAGTATCGCTTACATTCCACTACAGCTTTGAGCAAGAGTAGCAGAAGTAATCGTTAATGTTATAATTTTCGCAAGGCGTAAAAAAGGAACGGAACGAACCCAGTGGGTTCGGCACAAAATTCTCATCACTACCGACCAAGCCCTTCCCATTCTTTCGTCTCATTAGGGCCCAGCATATAATTAATGTCATGATCAACTGCACAATTAAATTGTAATCATCTTTTTGTGCGGCTGATTCAGGAATGATTCACGCGATAGTGCATGATGTAGTACAGCACTGGCACAAATCGATGCGATTGCATTAGTAAAGCATTAGAGATGTGGTGTTCAAATTTCCTAGTAAATCCGATGACATGATGACTGCTTATTCTTGTTACTATGGAGAAGGCCTCACACTTGAAAACGCCAACTTTAGAAGAGAAGGTAATGTCATTTATGCTCTACTTCAGCATTTCTATCCTATTACGGCCACTTTGGAATGGATTGATGCCACGCAGGTAACATTAATTGTGCCATACGGTGGAACCTTTCGGAAACTAATTCAGTCCATTGAAAGCCCACATGCCAACGATTAACCTTTTCACTGCAGAGACATTAAAGCATCACCCATATGCATTGAAGCCGTAAATGCACCGATCATGTCTCGAGAGTACGATCCATTTAAATGCTGTAATTCTGTCAATTCAAATGTGAAAAAAGCATTGAAAAGATTCGACCGCTGTCACTCTGCTCTGGCCAGCCGAACGTTACACTGTGATGCAACCAAAACGCCTTCATCACTCGTGTGATCTGCACTCACCGGGGCACACCATTGCCCGTTTTCTTTTACACGTTCGTTCCGGTGCTCTTGAACACTGCGCCATCGCGCAAAGCTATTCGCTTAGAAATCGAGATGCATACACCTCTACGAAACGATAACAACGATAATAAAACAAATTCCATCGTTCGGGGCACATTTCCTATCTTCAAGGGCATCCCAAAAATTTGCTAACGATCAAAATGGGACGGTGTCGTGAAACGATATTTTCACGCACCGGTACACAATGGCACGAGGCGCCTCCGGTGAAACTGTTTGCTTTACTATCGAACTGGAACGCTGATGGAAGGCTAGTGAATGATTCCGACCGGCACAGCGGAAACTATAAATCAAACACAAATGCAAGCAGCAGACGCAGAACAAATGTGTTGAGTTGCTGGATGTGTAACATTTCGGTTGGGTTTTCTGTTCGTTCAAGATAAATATTCTATTTAAATCCTTATGATTTGAGGTTCGTTCGTACAGCTGCATGTATAATCTGTTCTTGCAATTCAAATTCGATACAAATCTAGGTCCGTCTCAATGTAGTCCGCCTCGAGCGACTCGCTCAACGTATTTCTTCATCAAATATCCCACATTTTTCCCACCGATGGGGCGCTTAGATCGAAACCAGATCAAAAACATGATTCCTTGCGCTTGTCGATCGATCAACTAGCTGATTGACTTTGGTGCCACCCGATCGTTCGCTATGTGCTAGGCCCTGTGTACTACACGAAAGGCGTATGATCTTGTGTATGACTACTGACAAATGAATTACTGGCTAAAATTAGCTTAACCCACGCATGGAACAGAAAGAACTCCTTAAAGCTAGAAGCAATTGATCGATCACAGTGAACGGAGTGAATTATCCCTCTAAAGATTTTTAATTTACCGGACGAGAGTAATTAAAGTAATAATGAGTTAAACATAAAGCTACTTTAAATCAAAAGTATTGACGAATTCCAATCTTGATATATTCAACAAGAACTCTATCCTTCACCAAACAATTGTAAATAACAAAGATATGCAAAAAACATCAACAAAGGCTAACGCCAGTAGATGAAACTGCACAAAGAAGCACAATCACGATCGATTGTGCCTCAAATTAGGGTAATATTCATTGCTCTCCGAGATCACCGTTCACTTTGCGATCAATTTCCTTCGACACACGACAAAAGCTTTCCGTCAGCATGCTGCAACTACGATTATTACCCACATTGCAAACTCCTCGAGCCTTTGTAGCTAACCTCGTACCGTCACACTAGAGAAAGGAACGATCGCAAAGATTATCATAATTAATGTGCATCGATAGCGGCTTTAGCCGGAGCTAGTTCGCTTCTTTAGCCAGAGAAATTGCTCTGTAAAATGGTGCATTTTCGTACAATAACGCCGATTAAGCTCGGCGACCCAGATAATGATCGTGACAATAATTAACATCGTTTCGAGCGAACTTCTAATGAACGAAGGCATTCGACGTCTTGCTTACCGTAGAAACTTTGTATCGTGCCATACATTCTTGATCGATACAATGTGAGTTGGAATATTTTTTAAATCGACTGATACACAAACCAATCTTTTCGACCCACATTTGATTCATCCATTTGCTGCATTTGGTAATCATCGGTGTATCGGGCAACAGGAAACAGTGGACAGTGGAAGCGAAACGTTTTGCGCACGTTTTGGTCACGTTTTCTTACATGACGCCCCGGACAGCGGCCACAAAACTGGTTCACTAGTCTCTTTTTTTATGCTGCCCCCTTAGACACAGTACGCCGGTAGAGTGCGGTAGCCGGTACAGGCGAAAACCTTCTCCCTTTGTGGCTTCCAAAATGTCGGTGTGAATCAACCACGGCTCGGTTAATGCCAAAACTTACTCCGATCCTGTTTGTCCGCACGAATCAGTGTTCGGTTCTTGTGAAACGGCTTTTATGTCCATGTACGGACAGACATTCCCGTTGCATAAACCATATTGATCTTTCACTTTCAGCGGGGTTTTTTTTTCATGGAATAATCTGAGATAAAATGTATAAAATCGATAGAGTTTATTGAACTTCCAAGCGTCAAATTATTGGGAATTAATGTAAGAAAAGAAATGAAATAAATTTTCCTGCCCATCTTTTGTTTTAAAAGTTTATCTAAAATGACATAATAATCCTCAAACTCAATGTTCGATTTTTGGCATATAATTCAAAGATTGATTACAACAATTAGTCTCATCCATTAAAGTTACATTTATGTACTCTTTATACAACATTTACCGCCTGGCATGACTCAAATCAATTACTTTGCTTTCACGCAATTGATTTTTTGTCCGCTTCATCATACGGAAAGATTTTACATACATCACGTCGAACAATCGAACGTAATGAATATCGCAGGGCTTTTGGCATCGGAACTCGTGCCGTACAATTTCTCATCCATTTTCACTTCCACGAGGAAAGCCTTTTTTACCTTCGGAAATCGATCGCCATTAAGTAAACATTGCAGCGCAATAGATATTACATAAAATGAACTTTTTTTATGTAAAGTATCAATCAAACATTAAATTGATCTACACATTTTGCCTTTTATAGGACATTGGGAGTTCTTCACAAAAATAATTTTAAAAAAATTAAACGAATTTTATAAACGCTTTTTTATGCTCACCTTGAACTTTCGCATGTCCAATAAGAATCGTTACTATGTTTGGTCTAACATTAAAATGTCCACCCTTCACCCTTCCATTCATCAGCCCTCACGAACACAGCGAAAACAATGCTATGTGAATTAAATGTTATTTTTCGTACCCAAGCCCACTTATAAACCCTTTCGCTTCCCCATTCATGTTGGGCCGGACCTTCAGATGGGTCACTCCGTACCACCCAGCACACATTGTTTTTCACCAAACAACGAAAGACCGTGACACATTGCCATTGTCACCGCGCGTTTGCCTACTGCATGAATGGTAATTATGCTGCGAGGCCAAAGATTAGACAAATCAGCCCAACCTTACGCAATCGTCATCGTTTTCCACTTACGACCACCGCCGAAAGATGATGCCAACTTCCCATCGTAACCTCATCCAGCACCGGGAGTAATGCTCATATTCATTTAAGCAAAGCCCCCGCGGCGATCCCATCTCGCACATTGCAATCAAGGTCTGCAGATTGAACGCGTTCCGCACCGCTGGAATGAATTGGATCTATTATTTAGTTATTTATTTCTCGCAAATTCTTCCAAACCATCCATCCGCCGCGAAGAATGATTGCTCACGGAAAGGTGTAAACATGAGCGGTTCATTCATCATCCGCACACCACACACACACACATACACGCGTTACTTTCGCTTTCGTTCGGAACACTACATCGTTGCCCTGCTGAAACCTTCTTCTGAAACCGTTGTTTCCTTCAGCGTTATTTGCTTTCCCGTTCCAAACGTTACGATCGAAACGAAAGACTTCAACGCCAAAACAAAAAGCGACGAACCCGAACCTAGCGCGTTCCAAGCGCACAGCCCAGCAATTGGATCGATTTTGCGAAAGGGATCGGCCAATACGCGGTTCGTATTCGTTACGAGCATGTTCATGGTAATCGCATTGAGGTGCAACATGCCCTGCAGGACACCTTTTGGTATGGCAATGGAGGTGAACGCTGAGCGCAAACAAAAACAACAACCATCATAATCAAGAGCCTACGCAGGCCAAATGAATTTGCGAACACGAGCGACAACATTAGCTCCGTACAGCGGGCGATCTCATTGACAGAAAGGTCTTGGCTGTACTTGCATCTGATCGCCCAGAAGGTTGCCGTTTCTTGTTTATGTTTCCGACGCTCATTTGATTGTCGTTATGGCCGGCGTTATGTGGGTTTTTTTTGCGGTATCTTCTTGTATCTGCTGGGTTGATCGATTCGCTCTCGTTTTTCCGCACGCGGAATGCGCGTGTTTGGTCCAGTTTTTATTCCGCTTTAAACCACCCAAAACATTCAACTCTTCTCACCGTGTCATAGGTCTGCTGCTCGATGCCGCGGTATGACGTAACGGCTCCCCCCGGTAACCGAAAAAGGTATGATGACGATGGTATGATTCCTGCTGACGATGGTTTGCCGCATTGCCATTCTCCCGACATTCGCTTTCGTTGTCTCGGTTATGTTTCTTGCGCTCGCGATCCATTTCTTTTCCTGTGCCCACTCTGGCCCGGTCATCTTCCTGCACGCGACGAAGAATCCCACACCGCGATCTGGTGGATGCTCGCGTGTTTTTAAACCGCCACAGCCACGTTTCCGTTCGTGTGAACACGGGCGAACCTAACGATGTCTGCGGCTGCTGTTTTTTCCCCAAGATCCTAAGCCGAGTCGTTATAAAACGGAAGCCACGAGCCACCGCGCGGTGGAGCGGTTTCAGCGTGAGAAGCAACGGGCAGAAGTAGACAGAAGCAAGCGTGATTTATGTCTAGACAGATGATAGTACAATTCTATTAGCGCACTTTCCATCAGCTGGGTAACATACAACAAGCAAAAAATTTAAAGTGTTACACGAGGATTTGTATGTATAATATCCTCAAGTATGCATCGCCTATAAGTGAAGTTATTTTAATAAAATAATCGTTTGTTCACTCAATTGAATTTAAACATGAGTCACAAACAATTGTTCTTGTTTCACTAGAAATTAGCACACAGTCCTTGTCTTTGTCACAATTCAATGCTAAAGAGATTAGTGAATATATTTTGCATATGTCCATGAAAATTCCCAAAATTATATCAAGTTAATCTACAACCTCTACCACACATTTCGGCCATGTTTTGCATTTTCGACTTCGAGAAAAAAAACTGTTAATCCACTTTAAATCCAACAATCGAACTACGCGACTCACCCATTTCTTTCCCATTTGCTTTAATCGTGCGTGCGCCAAAGTCAAAGTCATCGGTGCAGCCTGCCTCCTGCTAGAAGCTGTCCAGCTCTGACCTTCCCTCACGATCCATTGATCGAGTTGTGTAATCGCTTAGCCCAACCCACGCAATTTTTGGTTTCTCTAGCTGTTTAATTTGTCCATAGAAATCAAAGAAAGGAAGGGCAAACCATAACCCCGTGCCGATGCATGGACTCCGCCGGACACACCGGAACCGTATCGTGAGTGGCCTTGATCTGATTTAGGTTCCCAACAGCGATCGCTCGTCCGTTCCCGGGGCCAGCTATGTAACTTATAGCGAAATTTGACCGACATTCCATTTTTCCCGTCTACGAAAATGGCCAAAAAAAAGCGATGGGTGAGCCGTTGCGATCAGCCGTCTCCATACATCACGGTCAGACAAAAATAGCCAAAAACGGGCAATCAACGCTACGCACAAATCAGAGGTGCCCAGAATCAGTACGCATAAAAGTGCGAATGAAACCCTACCTTTTGAACCTGTCTGCGCGCGTGTATCGATCGATCGGTACAATTATTAAATGGAGGGTTCGTAACGAAGCGGAGGGTTTGCAGGGGGTGAATTCTTTTACACCTACCCTCCAATGGAAAAGAGAAAGGATTTGCTGGAAGGGTGCTCACAGACATTGGGCAGGAATTTAAAAAAAACCGTTCGACAGCATTTTCGAAACAACAAGATTTTGGGGTTGTGTTTTTTTTTCGGAGAAGACTAGCATTTAAATGACTGCAGGTCACTTTTTACCGACTGGACAGTTGCCAAAAAAGGGACCAAAATCAGGTTGGAAATTAAGGCAGCTACACCGATATTCAGAGCAGAAGAAATTTTGCTTGGTTCCATGGAAAAATTAGTGACATTACCCAGTGGCCACAGTTGTGTTGTAACGTCCCATCATGTGACGCTTGTATGTAAAAATTACAGCATCCACGACCTACTTGAACCTGGGCATACTGCTTTGGGCAATACCATCTACCAAAGTTCCCCAAACATATTTAACAGCAGAAGCTTCACCACCCTCACGAGAAAACTCACCCAAGAGTCAAGAGAGCAACGAGTAACGATTGCTCGCACCATTAAACCTTTACCGATCGTGAACCGCCGCGGGTAATAGGAAGCAATCGTCATTCGGAAGTAAAGCTCGACCCGACCATACCGGTCACTGAAATTGCTGTTTTGCCCACAAAAAAACCGGATCATCACTTCAGCCGCCCATCACACAACGGCTCCACCCCTCCCCGGCGGTTGTTCGAGCTTCCGCTGTACGCGGATTCGGATGCAATCGGCATCTCGATCGATGTTGTAATAAGTGGTGTGTGTGGCAGTGGCAGAAATAAAAACAAACCCCCAAGTGTTACCATTCCACTGGGTTGATAACTGGATGGATGGATTTTTATGTTTCACGCTACATTGCCTTTCCGCGATGCTTACGATCACGATGATTGGCGATCGATCGTATTAGCATGATTTCCGGTTGTGTTTTTGGACACATTTCGCTACACATTCGTGGTTGCCCTTTTGGGGGGGAAAAGAAAAAACGGGAGTTAAAACAACAACTCGTTTGACACTCGCTTTGACATTAAAAGTGATGGCCGCGGTGGGAGAAAGGACCGTAACCTCGCGCGCCTATATTCTCACCCGCTGCACATCCGGATGCTTGCGTCGAAAATCCGGTTCTACGTTTGATTACCATGAAAGGAAGGGAGTTGTGGAGCCTGGTTGGCTCCACACCCCTATAAACTCCCGCATGGCCAAGGTTCAGGTTCAGGTCTTCTTTTTTTGTCCATTTTTATATACGTTTATTTTTTTTCGGAGCACGTTGCGCATAAATCGTTCGCGAAAAACTTTCACTGTCAACTGTAAAAACTAATGCTGTACTCATCGCAACAACATCAAGACCCGGCGTGCGCAGTAGTATGTTGCGACACAAATGTTTGCGTTTGCTCAATGTGTGTTGCACTTGCACTTGCACTTGCACCAATCGGATACGATGCGACGCAGCAGACGTGCGTCCACATTTCCTTTACTTCCCAGTCTTGTTCCGGGATTTTTTTTAATGCCAACATTTCAGTGTGTCTAAGCTTCTTTCGCTCTCTCATAAAGCCACCCTGTTGGGGAAAATTCCGGTTTACTGTACCTAGTACCTCACGCTGGATAATGTCCCGATCACTATCACAAACTTCCCACCGGTATTGAATTGTTCACAGTGTGTGTGTGTATGAGATTATTCAAATGGAGAAAAATGACTAACATTCGCTTATCTGATCGTCCGTCCTTGCGGTGCGATCATCATTGTGATGGCGAGGGTTTTGCCGTCATATGCTTACTTTATGTGACAACACAGCACCTCGTGGAAAGTGAAAACAAAACACTACACAGCTGCAAACACACACAGAATGGCAGGACGGAGAAAGGCTAACCTTTACAAAAGCTGAGGAACAAAAACACACAGACGAGGAAGCAAAACTTTGCGTCGAATGCGACCGGTTGCGTTACTTGCGGGTTGCGTTACCGTTGCACATGCACCACATGCGACGGTGTTAGAAGACAGCACCAAAATTAGCAACACCGAGCAAAAATCAATCAACATGCACCAACCGGCTGGGCGAATTACTAACGCCCAATATGTAATACACTCATGTAACCGTTTATGCAAACCACGCTGCCTAATAATTTGCTTCTCTTGTATGGCACGCGCAGTAAAGTTCCTGTGCGTCGGTGGTTAATTGTTTGGGGCGCCATACATTAGATGCGTTCCTCACACACCCAGTGGCATCGCGATCTCATCGCGCCGATGCACATGCCGTTCCGGAACCGAAAATGTGCCTACCACGCTCGATTCGGGGAGGTTCTTGAATATGTATGAGCAGCAGTGGTTGCTGTTCTTTTGGCATAGTGGTGATGGTGTTTTGCATATATTTTTTGCATTGCACATGCACATGGCGTTGCACATGGAATGTTGGTGCCGGAGACTTAAATGCACAGAGAGACAGAGCACCACGCACCACAGTCTATCGCTTCATCATGGCGCACGATGCAAAGAAACATGAAGATTCCACTGACGTGATTGATTGAAACGGTAAAGAGCAATTATGATGGAAGGATAAGCAATCAACACTTCATATGTGATCGAAAACTTTGATGAGTGGTAGCAATGCAAAGGTTTTTAATGTGTCGCTTTATTCATTCGATTAAACCAGACTAGATGCCTGCGAGTATATTCCTAACAGAATAAAGGGATTTTATTGAAGTTTTAAGTATCTTTCTCCTAAGTGACACTACAATTTCAACTGGTCTAGGTCTGCTATTTCTGGCTTTCTTTGACTCGTTAGTAGGAAGGCTCGAACTTGTACAACGACATTAATCAACATATTGACAAACACAATGTTCAGAGTGACTTTCACAATGCAAACTTTTTGTATAAATTTGCATAAAAATCATATCGCTCTATTACATTCCCATAAAATATACAATTTCATTTCTTTTTTATGAAAGAATAATATTGTTTTTTTTAATATATCCCTAAACGTGTTTGATTTTCATTCAAATAATGCTCTTGAGCTATTAGGTTTGATAATAAGTGACATTTTAAAATATTTTCTTCAAAGATGCATATAAAGCTGTGTACCTTGTTCTTCAAGTTACTTGCAATCTTGTATGTTAGATAGAGTAAGTATACCAATAGCTGTGCAATTAGTAAGCTTATAAACGTTTGGAATTGGTTGAAGATGTTTGCAAGGAGCACATTTCGTTGTTTCAACTGAATATGTTAGAAAGTACGTTATTCTCTTAAAAAAAAACAACGAAATCCACCAATAAAAATAGTGAATTTATTTGAAAATACCTTTGTATTGTCACATTGTTTATAAGTCAAAAAAGATTAAACTACCCTCAAAGATCGGATATTTGCAAAATTCAACCATTAGGTTGGTATATTCGTGAAGATTTCAAAAGATTTTTTTGATTTTCTTATCATTTAAAGACTTAAACAAACGATGACTTTCCTTGTGAAATCTGAAGAAATTCTGCATAATGTTACAGCTTGTTTAAAAAGTTGCATATTTAAGCCATTTTAACACAGAATGAGACCATTTGTACATATCTTTAATGCGCGTAGTTTGTTGTAGAGATGGAATTTTATCCCACTACCACGAATATTGGTACACGTACGCTGGGATTCTTTTTTAAAAACAACTTTCGAACAGAAATATTCCCATATTCCCCATATTCCCAAATATTATTTTCGATTATTTTCGAAAACCACTACTTCTGAGTGAAGAATTTCACATAAAGAGCTCGAAATTTTTTATTTAAGTATTTTCATCTTTTATTCTCTACATAAAACTACACGACAGTGATCACAGTGACCGATACTTCAACAACACACAGTGCAATCTTGTCCTCGCCCGATATACTTAACCGCAAGTTCGTCGCAAACTGTCAGCACTATTGCAAATGGAAGGTGAAACAGATTACAAGCAAACAATCTGGTTGTTCAATTAAAAGTGAAAACCCACGGTAACTCGATCGGCGGATGAATTTAATCGAATTATCTCTCACACAAAACGCGCACGTGCTGCACTACACTTCTTCCAAGGTTGGGGGTGAAAGAAATGCCAATCCAACTCAATGAAACTCGAAATTCGAGCAGCAAAAAAAAATAACCACCCTCAACACACACACCCCAAATGCGTCACACACTATTCGTCAGCACAGCGCGCTAGGGAGAAGGAGAGCGCAAAAAAACGAAACACAACCACGAATAAACAAAAACAATAGATGTGCATGCGAGGAAATTTGTTCGCATTCGCACGCGCTAAAAAAACACCAGCCTCCACGTGCTGAAGCGGCGGGGCAGAGGTCTTCTGCATACTACATTTGCCTTTGCCATCTCTGACCCGTCCGCTGGATGCGAGTCAGATAGATTTAAAAGTTCATTGGATTTTATGCTACCATGACTTACTCCGCCCGTCCCAGGCTGCTTCCAACGCTTCCCTCACCTGGTGTACAATGTGCTTCACCTTTTGCTACGGGTGCTTGTCATACTTGGGCCGGCAGTGAGGTGTTTGCAACAACGGCGTGGATAATTTCTGCTTTAATTGAGACCTTCCGACGGATTGGCACGACGGGAATTATTCGTTGTTACGTCAAGCAGGTCTAACAGATGGAGCCGATGGGGAATTTTGAGAGTGCTTTCATGAGATGCGATTCCCGTACTACCCCTAACAGTCCCGTCACTACGGGCAACTACGCTCCCTAAAGAATGTATGCATTACCTTGGAGCGAACGATTCGCGCCGACGCGTTATTAGCAGGCTGTGCCATGGCAACGAGCTCATGGAAAGTGTAAGTGTTGTCATAGCGCGCTGTTCCTGTCAAGTGCGTTTCGACTTTTCGAACACAAATCGAAAAGAATAGTGAGATTAGTGCTTTACTGCTAGTGAATTGTTTGGCACCACAATCGAAGGCGAAGAGTGATCGGTATCGCCATGTCTACCTCATCCGCAACACGCACGCCGGATAAGAAGAAAAAACCCCTGCCATACTTTATGCAAAAGTCGGAAGATGCGGCCCTACCCTCGTTTCAGAACCGGCGCACGCTCGCGGACCACGTAAAGGACAATATGCTCTGTGCTGGGCGGAAGCGCTACTTCCAGCGCATCGTGTACGTCGGGCGGCACCCGAAGGTGACCGGGATGACGCTGCGCGATCGGTTTCTGAAGCTGATCAAAGACATGCAGGAGTGCACGACGAACGAGATCAAGCTGTTCGGGCTGATGATCAACTTTGACGGCTACACGGTGCATATGGTCGAGAGTGCCGAGGAGACGGTCGGCGAGTACATGCACACGCTGGCCGCGTGCGACCTGTTCGAGGCGAGCCGGGTCGTGCTGGTGTACAACAACATCAATCAGCGCTTCTTCCGCAAGCTGGTTTGGCGCGCCTCGGACTATCTGAACGAGCTGCCCCGCACGGAACTGGACCAGCGGGACCCAAACCTGACGCAGGGCACGATCGATGCATTTCTGGTGAAGGTGTACAAGCTGTGCAAGATGGTTCGGGAAGAGGAGCTGGATGAGAGCAAGTCAACATGCACGCACTTCCACGGGGCGCGCTCGTGTTTAATCGGAGCTTTTCACTTTCCTTTTTCAGGATCCGCCTTTAAATCGCTTTATCTGGACGAAAATTACGAGGAACACACGCCGGACATTGCGGTGCTGGAGTACCTGCTGGGTTTGAAGTGTCTCTTTACCGTGCCCGAGTATGCAACGTTCTACGGCCAGCTGCCGGACGTGACCAGCTTCCGGGACCGTGTATGGCCCATCCCGAAAGACCTGACGCCGTACGATGTGTTCGAAACTGGCAAATACGATGTGAATTTAACGTTTGGCGGGAAATAAGCCCCCAGGCCCCTGGGGCTGATAGCAAATAAAACAAGATATCCTCTTCGAAACGGAAATCGGCTTTAGATAGGAGTCGTATAAATGGTGAGCTGTTTTCTAAACTGCTGGTAGATTTGTGGAATTCCGGTGCGTGTTTAATACTTATGCAGTTTTATTGCATCATTTCACTTAGACCAGAGATGTCAAACATGCGGCCCGCGACTGGCGTTGTTTAAAGTTTAGGGTAAAGAGCATGTCAAATTGATGAACGGAAAAAAATCAAGAGTTTCCATTGTATTCTTCATGAGGAGGCATTGTGTTCCAATACTATGACTATAGATCACAATTTCATAACAACAAAAGAACTGAACCATCATCAATTTAAACAGAAAGTGATACTCAACTCGGACTTCCATATCATACCGAAAATACGCTGTTTGAGCAGAGCAAAGGTGTTACGCAGATTTTTTAAAATTGCGTGAAGAAATAATAGCCTTAATAGAACTTAACAGGAGATCTGTTAAAGAACTGCAAATCTGAACCCGTCACTTAAACGTGCTGAACATTTCACTACAAGTTTTACGCCAAGGGACCTCAGTCAACACTCTAAAGGACCTCAAAGTGTGCATAAGGGATTGCTGAGAACAAATCGGCTCACTAACAGTCAGAAAGCTCAGTACTTCAATGTGAAAACAAATTTTTTTAGAGTAATTAATACCAAAAGAGGAGCTACCAAATACTTTTAAAATATAGTGTCAAGTCTGTTTTATTAATTTCTTTGACTTTTTTTGGTGGTGCGGCTAAAGGAATGCAACATATTTTTTGAGTCTTTTTTTATAATTTAAACTTGTAAACTATTGTTAATTAGTTTTTTATATTCTGACGTTGAAAAAGATAAAAAAAACTTATAGAAAAATTAGATTGAAATATGAGGGTTCGGCTAAACATATGCATCACACTGTACAAGTTGATACAATTGTAAGAGCAATGTTGCATTCTTAATTAAGAATTACATATTAATTAATATAACTTAAGTGCTTAAGTTACAAGAACCTTGATACACACCAATTATGGCCCGCAAGAACCAGACCAGACTTATAAAGAAATTTTTCCCGCTTGGTAAAACGAGTTTGACATCACTGACTTAAACGCTCGCACTGGAACCGATAACATGGACACTTCGTTCGCATTGCTAATCCAGCCTTCACTGAACGATCACTTTGAGCTTTTTCCCAGACGCAGACCGAACATGGTAAGCGATTCAAATGAGGTGGAAAGTTGATGATCGCTTTATCCAGTAGCAATATCAGCGTAACCTTTCACCATCGCTGGCAATTGGTGAGACCGTAAAAACGTAATCGATTAACATGATTCGATAGATAAATCTCGTTACATGGTGTACACGGTTTCAAATAAATTATCCAACACCGTATCATACCGCTGTGATAATGTTAGATAACTTCAGTTATTAACCTCAATGTAAACGAATTATAAAAACACATTTTTCCTTGCTTTGGATTAAACCGAGCACATTCAATTTTGCGATTCAAAGCGATCGTTTATTCAAATTCGTACATTGCATTGGACGCGCTCAATGTCAAGACCAAGGAGCGCGTCGCCTGATGACAATTGGCGCAAAAAATGTTGCAAAGCCATTAGATGACAAATGGCAATACGGACAACTTCTCGCGCGCTACAAACACACGGCGATTACTTCATCACTTCTGCATCCGTTCGTTAATATTCATCCCAGACTTCGATTCTCGAGCACTTCTCGTGGTGCACCACCACCGTGTACCTCCGGTTCACAACCTGAACTATATAACCGGAGGCTTATTCGACGCCATGGGCCAACCTTCCATAAACGGACATGAGTACCACCAGGGCTCGGTGGTAGTTTTATTTTTCTCTCACCTCTTTTCCTGCAAAATACGCAATCGCTTTACGATCGCTTAAAACGAGATCGTACATTAACCGACCGTACTCGCTAGCAGATCAACGATCGTTTCTACCCTTGTCTTGTCCAACCATCTGGTCCACTTCGGCAAGGGATGCTCGATAGAGTGGGCCAACGTATGCTGGTTTCGAGTACGCACTAGGAACCATTCTGTACCGCGCTATGCGACACTTTGTACCGACAGATTTTGCCCGCCGTATTCAGTCCAAAACACCCACCTGGTATCGAGAACCTGTGGTCGCTTAAGAGCTAGTTTCCCACGCAATTAACCCTGCTGGGGTGACCAGCTTACGGTTACCAGCCTACGACAAATCTCGGACACCATTTCCAAGCCCGTGTCAAGAACACCTCAAATGTACGGTTCAAGAACTCCCAAATCCTCTGCGTAACGCCACATGATTGACGGCGATCGAAGTGCCGCCACGAAGAACGGAAGGAAGGTCAAGTCTCGACCATCGAATTGTCATGTCCGGTGGCAACAAAGACCAACAAATTCGGTCAACAATTCATTGAACTCATTCTTTCCTTAAGTTGCCCGGGGGTTCCTCGTGGAAAGAAAACACCTACACCCCATCCCAAAATGGGGAGCTGTTCAAACTGTGTTTCACGTGCGATCGGGAACATTTCTGCGCGAAAACATATTTCATTCTAACGGGACTGTTTATAAAATATTTGGTCATTTGTTTGGTTTTTTTTTTTTCACTGCAGGTTTACCTGGACGGTGCCAACGCCTCCTGGGGTTCGCCAGACAGCAACCAGTACCACATACAGACAGATGAAGGTCCCGAGCGGTACTTCCGCTACCAGACGGATAACGGTCAATTTCGTAAGGAGAAACGGTTACAGGATGGTACGGTGATCGGTATGTAGAGCAGTATATTCTCAAATCTCAAGAATACCCTCCAATGCCTGGAGATGTAGTCTAATATTTACCGCTTGTCCCCATTTAGGAACAGACGCATGGATTGATGCCTCCGGCTATTTGCGACAGAACGACTACATCGCCGATCACAAGGGTTATCGGATCTTAAAGTCGAAAACGGTCTACGTTGGACGAGATCGCCCGATACAGGTGCGTAGTGAGGCTTTGATTGATACCGTAACTCCTATAACCCTCACGTTCTTCCCTTTAATAGGACGCTATTAAGGTGGCTAAAAACAAACCAGCCGACTCCGGTGTCTTGGTACCGTCGGATCCTTCCTATGAGCCACCTTCGCCAACATCTCCACCACCGCAACACCGAAACCAACCTTCAATCCAATCAATCGCCGTTATTCCTTCCACTCCAGCTCCGATTTCCGTACACTCCACTCCATCCCTGAACGCCGTCTTCATTCGGCCACACTCACAACCGATCGGTTCTAGCTACCATTCGTCGTCCCCATCAGTACCGGACCAAAAGTATCTACCCGGTGTAGGTTCTAGCTCACCACCGCACGGACACTATCCATCCGTATCGGCAAGACCACCTCCGCTAGATATCTACGTTCCCTCCACTACCTATACGCCACTGATCGGAAACGAACTCTCCTCCACACCGATTGCCGTGTACGCTCCATCCTCAACACCATCTCCATTGGGGGATCGTTCCGAAGCTCATCTGCCGCCACTGGTGATCTACAACAGTAACCCTGCGGTTGCGGTTGATCCCAACGGATACATTACACCCACCACCTACACTCCACCACATCGTCGAAGACGACCCCATCCGGCGGAACGAAGACGTCGCCCATCCAGCGAACCGATCCTGATAACATCCTCTCGTCCGTACGTCGAAAGTTCTACGCCGGCGTCAGTTAACCTTAAGCCTCTGCTGCAACTGCAGTCACTCGATAACGGCAACAGTCTTATTGAGGCCGAATTTAACCGGGATCTGATTGATCCACCGGCACAGTACGATCACACGCGACGGTACTACGATGAGCAGGGGCAAGAGTTGCCCGTCAGGCGTGCCGGCGAGTCGCATCCATACGATGGTGTTGCCGTCACGAACGATGGATTCCGGTACTATCTGCCGAGGCAGTACCACGAGGAGCGCAACTCGGGCAGTGACACGCGGGATGGATCGTTCGGATATATCGATCCGTTCGGAATACGGCGCGTCGTGTACTACAACACCGGACCCAACAAGGGGTTCGTGCATCGAAAGAACAACCGATTCGTAGGGTTCGATGCGACACCGTACGATCCAAGGCCGGTTTAGAGTAGAAATATCGAATCTTCCTGAATTTCATCCATCCACTTCCCGCTAGTAGAGTCTCCTAATTATTTATTTCCCATTTAACACCTCACCCATAACTGCATAACTACTAAAGAGAGGGTCATCTCAGTGCCCTCTTCATTGACCATGGCAGCCTAACATTGATTTCATAGCCACGCAGAGCACAACTCCTCGGACAGGAATAGTATTGCCCGAGCGTGGTAGATGACGAAGACAAACCAACTCACTTTGTGATGAGATGCAAACGAAGTCTCTCTTAGTGGATTTGAATTTCATGACCAACCAACTGAGCAACTTCGACGCAAATCTGGACATCTTGAGGCTCGTGTGTTTGCTCAATCAACTCTCGAGCTGATTGGGGTTTCAAATTAGAATTTCGAAGCGTTCCTTTCACCTCGCCCAGCACCTTTCGGTGTGCATTCAGTCGTTGAGAACTATCTTTCACTTCACAGCTAAATGGAATTAAATCCATTCGAAATGTATCACGCCACTCTCGATCACCACCGGTAGGAGGATGCTCTACCAGTGGCAGAATGTGCTCACAGTTCACTGCTACGATGATCGATGGTGCCAGATTCGTTAAGGAATAGATGCAAACAAAAACACACCAAAAGAGACCGCGAATGGTGTGGTACATTTTAAAATGGATTCGTTACTGGCTGTTTCAGTTCGAGTGTAACGACCGTGACGACGTGCGACTGCAGGATTTGGCGCAGTGTTTTTCGTTGCGTACTGTGACGGATGTGTGACATATTCACCTTGCCGTAATGGGTTGCGCTGATTGTATCACACGATCTAATTTTTCTTGACTAATGTCATCAAATTCACCATGTATCTAAAGTTATTTGAGTATTATGGAAATTTCCAACCTAAATCTGCATGAACTTTGCGTTGTCCACATCAATGAACATATGTAGACGTCCTTCAAGATGGCTGCTCCAAAGCTTCCAAACTTGTACAGAGCATTCGGAACTACGCGTAGGACGAGTGAAAGATTAATGTTCGATTGATGACTCTATTACACTTAGTGGCAGCAAACACCCTGAAAGCTTTTAGTTACGCTCTAAACCAGGGGTCGGCACAACTTTTTTTTTAATAGGACCAGATCGTAGAAACATCTTTGAAGCTGTGGACCGGTCATTCCAAACGACTTTGTAGACAGCTGTCTTCCTAACATACGATCTGGAATCCGCGTTGAAGCAACTTCAGTTAGCAACTTCAGAACGACCAAGAATTAATTGATTGGGGAACGATGATCAAAGAAATTTTGTTTAAAAATGTAGACAAATATTACACAGTTGATGTCAATGATCAATCACATGCATACATTGTTAGTATCGTGGTGAAGAGATCTTGTGTTGCTTGTAAGGTTTTTCAAAATTTTCCATCGGGCCGGACCACTTAGCCGACCCCTGCCCTAAGCGATGAACCAATATGGAGAGGATCATTAACGAGATACTAATGGAACGGAAAGTGGATCATATATATTCACTAAACGGTGGCCTTGTCTTCGTCGTTTACCGCGGCGTTACTGTTCTGCATCTCTTCCACCCTTTTTTTCATTACCGAAACCGTTTGATTAGTTGCGTTTTTTGCATAATTGCCATAATTTTAAGCATAGTGTCTTAGCGTCTTAACTCTTAAGCTTCGCAAATAAGCACAAATCAACGGTATATTTGTTGGTTGTATTACCATTAACTTATGACCCAGTAATGTCCATGTATTCTGTCGCATCCTAACTGCCCTTTCCCGTTCTCGATTTCCTCGTCGATTTAGCTTTGACTCAGTGGAGGAACAGAGCTGTTAAAATCAGGTTAATAACTCCAACAAAAAAAAAAGACAAACGCAAACACCGTAATACAAACTAATTGCCATATCAGTAGAAGCAGCACTCAGTAAGGTATTCCAGCGTAGTATAGCAAAAAGGGACGGTATGTGTGTGTTATTATATGAAAAAAAACACAAAATCGATCGCAGCCAACGCACTGTGATTCAATACGCTTTGCTTTAACAAAACGCACGTCGACAAATCGAAACAACCGCTTGCTCGTATGCCCCTTTTCTCCGGCAATAGATCTTCATTTCCCGCGATCACTCGCTTTGAATAAGCTTTCAAATTTGCTTTCATGCACAGGTGCGTGAAAATGCGTGGGACACATACCTTTTTTCCCATCCAATCCACGTTGTTGGACATAATTATTCACAATTGGACCTGCAAAAAAAAACTAAAATCCACCCCCAAAAAAGCCCCTATGGGAAATGAACTTCCGTTACGGAGAATGCCGCACTGTTCCGTCGTAGGTGTTACGGCGCTAGACAACATGGGCGGTAATGTACGAGCGTTAAACACAGCCCCAATTTTATGCCCAACTAGTACGATACCATCCGCTTCCCGGTGTACGGGGCGGACGCTTTGATACGCGTATATATTTATAGATGAAGCAGAGGCGGAAACAGAGGCGGTTGGGTTGGAATTTACGGCGGAAATATTTCCAACATAAGCCAACCAACACCAACCTTCCGTGTGCCGCCGTCCGTGCAGGAAAGCATGTTTCCAATAAAGTCCGGTCTGACCGAACAAATCGTGCTACACATGAGAACTGTTTCTGTGTTTTGTGGTTATCTTTGGTCCGAAAGCCTTCAGGGGCCCATTTCCAGTTTGTTCTCCTGGGGGAGATGGGCCATCATGGTCCAGGTGTGACCTTGCCCTATTCTCCCACCCGAAAGAACTGCACAGAGGTAGAGTATATAACTATGGGGCACTATTGCTAGCGCCATCGGAAAGCACAAATGTTGCTGTTAATGGTAAGTATTGGCTAGGTTAGGAAGTATATCACCGTACGGCTAGCGTTTGGTTCTCATTCCACCAGAGGATGCTTCTTGCCACATCCGGTTGGCTCCTTTTTGGGACGCTTTTAGTTACATCTTCCGTGGGCGCCGAAGACACGCCGCCCGTGAAGCCTTCCCCAGTGGAGCAACTAGCCGTCGTTAACTATGGCAACACGAATCCTGTCACCGTGACGACGCACGTCGAGAGCGCCGCCGGTGATAAGCTGGACTTTAACGGTGATCATTTCTTCGGATCCGACAAGGAGCAGCATGATTACAATCGGCAGGCACACCTGAAGCTGGAGTACGTGCGGAATCAAGATCCACAGCTGCGTCGGTTTCTGGGGAAGTCTATCGTAAGACGACAGGCAGATTTTCCGTACCCAGCGGCCGTATATCCGCCAACCCACTACGAACCACCGACCACGCTGCCTCCAACAACAACTACAACTGAGACCACAACTACCACCACGACCACACCTGTGCCGACCACTACCACCACCACTGAGCCACCACCAACACCGGGAGTTCCTCACGAAGTTTACGGATTGCCTCCGTCGGCGGAAGAACCTCAAGTTGATCTACCCTGCGCGACATCTCCGGATCAGCAAGATGGAACTGGAGCCGATAATGTTGATTGCCTCTTTTCGCAACTTCCGCCACTGCCTTCGCTGGTGTATCCAACGGCGCCAGTTCCCCTACCAACCCCAGTGGAACTACAACCCACGTCCGTGCTTTGCACCCATGAGCAGGTTCCACTGGTTGGTGGCGTCCTAAATGAACCACCTCAAGGTTCGCTGTACAACTTGAACGAGCTGGTAGGAGAGTTGCTTGATGGAGCACCAGTACCTGGCGAGTCTTGGATGACCGAACCTGAGCCATCTCCCGGCGGTTCGTCCGGCTGTAGTGATTGCAACTTTGAGCAGCTTCCAGGACTACCAGAGCTGGTGTATCCTTCTTCCTTGCCGAGTACGACAGCAACGCTTCCTCCGCCACCGCCACCACCTCCACTATCTCCAGTAGTACCACAGGAAGAACCCACAGGTGTGCTTTCTACTGATTGTCTTCCAGCAGAGCATCGGGTTCGGGTGGAAAACGGAAATAACGATCCCGCCGAACTTTTCGATCTGAGGCTCTCAAAATCGTCAAACAGCCAGCAGCCTCGCGTTCTCTCAACTCACTCGCAGGTAATACTGGTACAATCAATGGCACCCTATCCTGTACTAAAGGCGACACCCGGTCGCACACCACCGAAACCGCTCAATCGAGGATCGCTCAAGTTCAACCACAGCCGGAAGGAATCGCACTACAGTTTGAAACGTTTCGAGCAGGATCAGGGTTGGAATCCGAACGAGGATACGGTTGTGGTACCAGCCGCCGAGCAGCAAGGGGAGGTGACGCAGATAGTGTTCTGCACTGTCGACTGTCACGCGGTAGAGGAAAAGGTTAAGTCACCGGAAACTTCCGCCATGGAAATTCCGAGTGATGGCCGTTTGTGGTAGGTTTTGGCTAGGAGCGGTTTCAAACGCTAGCATTATTTTGCCACGCCAGGTCCATAGCGAAATGTGTTAGAAATTGAAAGAACTTAATAAAGGCCTACATAGAACTGGCGCTCGTGTACTGCAGCTATATCGTATTTCAGTACCGACACTAATTGGAGAGTAGAAAACAAACAAGCACACATAATTGAACGTTTCTCCACATCAACGAGGTATAATTACAATCGGAAAGGTAATAGAACTAGCGCCACCTTCACACGCATTCCTACACCTTTGTAGAACGCATTGAACCAAACAATTTTAACACATTTTAATGATTAAAACTGAAGTTGTGCTCGATTGTTTAAGAAGCGTTTTGTGGATTAACTGTGTCTCATTATAATCTATTTATAGTGCTTATGTGCTGCAACACTTTCTAACAAAACATAAATAGTTGACCGAGTGATACGGAAATAGCTCCACAACTAAATCAATCTGTGCACAATTAATCAACGTTTCGTTGGTAAAAATATCGCAAACACGCGGATGCCGTCTACGCACTCTCTTCCGTGCAGCCCACCGATCAGTGCTGCTCTCCCACAGCCCAGATTTTTCGACTCATATGTTATTCAAGGTCAACCGAGTGCTTGTTATGCATTCCTATCGGTTATGTACCGCTAGCCAATAGCGGTTTGTAAGTGGTGTGCGTGATAAGTTCCAAATAAAATGCGTTCCGTGTTAGCACAGGAACATATTCGGGATGCATTTAATTCATAAGAGCATAATTTCATGTCCTTTCATAATGTTTGCTTATACAATAATTGTTTTCTTCATCCATCGCTGATTAGGAAGCATCGATCTACCCGGTCAACACGGGTAATTTTGGAGACCTATTGGTGTGCGTGAAATAAACCGATCAACTCTCGCGATCATAAGCTGATCAATGTAACCGGCTTCATTGTTGTCAGATCTTGCGTTTAGGACGGACACGCAACCAAGCGGTCTGTTTTGCTTTTTTGGTTTATCACTACATCAGCAACTAAATTTTGTAAAGCATTCAATGGTTCGGTTAGAGTTTGTAGTGCAATGAGCTTTACTAGACAAGTTACCATCCGCCATCTCCGTGGATTTTCATCAAAAAGCAATGAATCGACTAAAGGGTACGTTCCCTACCATCACAGTCCGTTCCTTTTTTTTGTTCTTTTCACTTATAAATAATTCATTCACAGAACAGCTAAGACATTTGAACAGATTCCGGGACCGAAAGGTCCACTCGGCTTGGGAAACCTTGTCCAGTACATCCCTGGGATAGGTAAAGTCATTGCTATGTTAGATTAAGCATTCTCGAAAACATTTTCGTTTTGCCTTTTTTTCCCAAAGGACGTTACAGTTTCGATGAGTTACATCGTTCCGGTGAGGACAAATATCGACAATATGGTCCGATCGTACGAGAGACAATGGTTCCCGGGCAGGATATAGTGTGGCTTTACGATCCGGATGATATAGCTACGGTGCTGGACGATCGAACACCGGGAATGTATCCATCCCGACGCAGCCATACCGCACTAGAAAAATATCGCAAAGATCGTCCAAATGTGTACCGTACCGCTGGTCTACTACCAACGTAAGGAAACGCTTGCTGGATTTTCTCCAAGCAAAGTTAATATAACCTTACTCACTTTCAGAAACGGTTTGGAATGGTGGAAGATTCGATCAGAGCTTCAGAAAGGACTCAGCTCTCCTCAAAATGTACGAAACTTTCTTCCCTCTACCGACAAAATTACGAAAGAGTTCATTGCCGATTTGAAACTAAAGGTGGAAGCAAAACCTCAAAGCTCCGGTACAAAGAGTTTCCTGATTGAAGACGTGATGCCTTTAATTTCTCGACTAAATCTGGAATGTATGCAACATTGATGTTAAGTGTATGTGGAGCCTCAACGAAATAACACCATTCCATACTTGTTTCCAGTGATCTGCTTGCTTGCCTTCGACGTACGGCTGGACAGTTTCTCCGAGGAACAGATGCTCCCCAACTCGATATCCTCTCGCTTAATGGAATCAGCCGAAACGACCAACTCCTCCATATTGCCCACTGATCAGGGCTTTCAACTGTGGCGTTACTTCGAAACCCCCGCCTACAGACGGTTGCGCAAAGCACAGGAATTTATGGAAAAGACCGCCGTAGAGCTAGTGTCACAGAAGCTGCTCTACTTCAACGAAGATCAGCAACGGTTGGCTAGTGGAGAACATTCGAAATCGCTCATGGAGGAATATCTGCGCAATCCTAACCTGGAGCTGAACGACATCATCGGCATGGCGTCCGATCTGCTCCTGGCGGGAGTGCATACGACCAGCTATTCAACTGGCTTTGCACTGTACCATTTGGCGCTGCACGGAAGTACCGCACAAGAACGGCTTTATCGAGAGGCTAAGAAGATACTGCCAGATCCACGAGAAACCCGGATTGGAGCTGCCGTGTTGGGATGTAAGTGGTTGCCGTATGCCATATGATAATGCTGTACAATTTGCCTTTTTTCTATTATTGTACCTTTTCCAGCGGAAGCTTCATATTGCCGTGCGGTACTGAAGGAAACGCTTCGTCTAAATCCCATCTCAATAGGCGTGGGCAGAATTCTCAATCGGGACCACGTGCTGGGCGGCTACCAGGTACCACGTGGAACGGTGACAGTTACGCAGAATATGATCTCTTGTCGTCAGGATGCTTATTTTCGTGAGCCGCTACAATTCCTACCGGAACGATGGATGCGCGAAACAAAAGAGCCAACACATCCTCACTTAGTACTGCCATTCGGACACGGTATGCGATCCTGTATCGCACGTCGTTTGGCCGAGCAGAGTATGCTAGTTTTGTTGCTGAGGGTAAGTATGCAGTTCTTGACTATTTGCTTTTCGACCCGAATTACATTCTTTTCTTTCAAATTCCAGTTGATTCGCTCCTTCGAAATCGAGTGGGCCGGAACCGTTCCGATGGATGTGAAAACGAAGCTTATAAATCAACCGGACCAACCGATTCGTTTACGATTTAAGCCAAGAACTTCGTGAAAGCCCAACTTAACCGAACATTCCAATATTGGGCAAATAAATAATCACCCATCCGCAATCCAAGATTAAGCGTAAAACTGATTGAACTGATCTTCAGAAAGAAAGCATTCCGTACACAGATAGCTTCAAAATCTTACTCCTTTAGATATTTCTCGTGCGATATCGATTCACCGGAAACGGCACTTCATCCTTTCTGCATGCAGCATTCCCCAAACTAAAGCAAAAAATCATTAGATATTGTGTTCTCTTTCTTTACTTCCTGCTTCCTCCTCGTCTCCTTCCATAACTTTCTCCGTGCGAATGCTAGAGATGGATTGATTGGACTTAAATCATGTGTTTGTTTAGTCTGAACGGCTTTTAATAATTATACACTCCTGACGCATATATTATTGCCACCGCTCACTTCTTCTTGGCCGGAGCCGCAGCCTTCTTGGCCGGACGCGGCTTCTTCTTTTTCTTCTTGGCATCCTCAGGCGACTTAACACGCCTCGGGGGAAGCGGTTTCGTACCCTTTCGGGGCTTACCGAACAGCATACCGTTGCTAACGACCTGCTTCTTCATCTTCTTGTACTGCGCACTCACGATGCGGTTACGTTCACGGCGAGCCAGACGCAGCTTGAAGCGATCGAAATCGGTCATGTTGAAGCGCTATAAGCAAATTGGAAGAGGAGAACGTAGACACACAATTAGAACTATCGTCAGTATCAGAATTCACTTCCAGGGACAGCTAATTTTAAAACATCTCTATTTCATTTTCATTTCAGAACTAATATGGCTTCATATTTGTATCAGCCGGCATTTCCTATCATGTAAACATGTTTACTAAAAAGGATCATCATTGACAAAACGATGGCAAACTCCTTGCCTTTCTTTAGAACACACTTAATCGGCAGCCGCACTTCTCATTCAACTTCTAAAATACGGATGCAAAACACTTACCCTGCCCTTGGCAACGGAACGTTCGTTCCATCTGGTTTCTTCGAACTTCTTCTTGAGGTCGAACTTCTCGAGAGCATCGCGCACAACACGGGTGCGAGCCGTATGCGGGAAGCGAACACGGAACTTCGTCAGGTGCAGATGATTGACGGCATACTGTTGCCGGGGAACACCGTTAGTGGGGCCATCAATCAGTACCTGTAATCACAATGTGCACACACAAACAATCGCTGGTTAATCTCGATCTCACGGTACGGTACAGTTGCACATTTGGCCACTACGTTTAGCTCATCTAACTAGAATGCACAATACTTCAGAATGTGGAAGAAAGCTTCAGATATGTTTCAGACGGCTCTTCCTAATCTTACAAATTGTTTTCCGTAGAAAACATCATCATTGAATCGCATTGCGTACGATAAACCTTGCTGGTAATCCTAAAATGAAACACGCTTGTGTTGCACATTATGCGCTCAGACAACTTACCCGATTCTGATCAATTACATTGACAATGCATACTAGGCGTCCCTTGTATTTCCCGACAGCGCACTTGGCGACGCGACCAGTCTCCACAAACCTGGTAAACGACGACTGCAACAAGAAAAACATGCATTATTATCACAGTACATCCTACCATTGCACTCGAACCAAGTGTTACTAAAATAAGATGAAGCTTGTTGGCTGAAAAGTAATTGCAATTATTCTCCGGCACTTTCGCCCTCCCTGGGACAACCACAACGCGAATGAACACACAGATAAACATGTGGCATACGGCTTGCGGTTTCAACGATTTTCGTGAAAAATCTCCAGTGTCCAACCTCCAGAGAACTTGCCCATTTCGGCCGTGGAACTAGGCTTCGTGTTTTCACTAAATTCATTACCTACATTGCACAGCTTCACCTATTTTAGCAACATTTTTGAGACGAGCGCTACAAATTTTCGACAACATCGCTTACCATTTTGGACCGGAAAGAAAGCTGACAGATGACAAGTGCGCCGATGACAGTACCATGCCGGAAACCGCGATATCTTGACAAATGGAATTTTCTTGCATTTGGTTTATAACGCCCAGTTCGCGAGTTAAGATGCGACAATCAATCAGCTGTGTTGTCATTTGAAAAAGAACAACAAACGCAACACCTTGTGATTGTTCTTTGTGTAGTGTTTAATTGTACGTTCAATATCGACGAGCTGCGCGGATACTCGTCGCTCTTGTTTACACTCTATCGATTAAGCAACATATCTTCCAACTAAACAGCTTTCAGTACACATTTTTGAAACTTTATCTTAGATATCCCCCGAATTAGTGCAGTGCAACCAAACAATCATGTCGGTGGACAAATTTGATCTTCAAAAGGTGCACGCAAAGTTCAATGAAAGTCTCGTCGAAGAGGATGATGTCTACGTGGACCAATATCTGGAAGCATTCAAGGAACTGTACAAGTAAGAAGAATCGTGCTTATCGTATCTGCCTGTTGAATCGGAACATCTTATCACAAACTCTCCCGGGACGTCCCCGGTTGGTTACAGATTTTTCCAGCTGATGGGAACGGTGTTCGGATTCGTGAGCAGTGACGTCAAGGAGAAGGTGGAAATTCTTGAGAAGCTTCGCACGAAGGAAAATGCGGACAGCTTTCTCACCATCCGCACGATGATGGAGTACGAGCAGGAATCGAATTTGCTCAATAAGAAAGACTACGTATCCGGTAGCCGAACATTGCTAAGGCTTCACCGTGGTTTGGGTACGTTGGGGCTTGTTTTAATGCGTCTGCCAAAGTGCATCGCTGTTGTACTTTATCTTATCAAACCGCCAGCGTGTTCGCTTTCAAACACGCGTTGCTTTTAATGGTACAACGTGGCGCACGGTCGGTTGTATGATACGAATTGAATGCACTTGTAATACTGATTTTTTATCGATTGCAGATTTTATACAAGAGTTTCTGAAACGTCTCGGCGAGCTGGAAGGCGATGGTAAAACGAATGGCGTTTGCCAGGCTGCATATAATGATACTCTTGCTCAATTTCACCCATGGCTCATCAGAAAAGGTGCTACCGTAGCCATGTATGCACTTCCAACGCGGGACCAACTGCTTGACAAGGTCTGTGTGGATGTGGCCATTGCGATGAAACTGCTGCCGGAAATGTTATCCGTTACGCGCAATGTGTACGATCGCACGCAAGAGCTTTACACCAAGTACGATCTGCATGGATTACCATGAAGTGGATATAGCTTCCCCACACCACACAAAGGCCGACCGACCAGTAGCTACAAATTACGCTTACAGAGTGTATTTTATGATTGATCGCTTTTAATTTGTGCTTTTAAAACGTCTTTGATTTGATCCACGTCGTGATATGAGAGAATTGTCAGAGAAGTGTGTAAAGGATACAACCAAATAGCTTATTATGGTAGAGATTTGTGTTTTAGCTGTACTTCGCCTGTTATTGTAGCGATTTGAGTTTAAGTTGTACTTCGCTTTAAAATGTGTTATACGGGAAGTATTAGAAAGGCTTGGCGCAAATAGTGATATTAAGTTCAAGCTGGCTTGATCTTGAGATGCGTTAGAATGGTGTACGCTTATGTGTATAGTGTCTGTCGGTCATATCTCATCCGTATCCCATTGAAAGGTGCTACATGTTTTATACCTGTATAAGCTCAATCTCGTACTGGCAAGGTTCATTTATAAAAAAAGCTCATTTGCAGGTATGATTTGCCGTAAAAACTGTGAGCTACACACAATTGTAATACGATGTGCTCAATTTTCTGTGCGAAAAATGCAAGAAGTGATACGTAATGAAATCAATCAACAACCACCTAATCCTCTCTCCTTCCCCACGCCACACATTCCACTCGTATTTGCCATCCTGATGCAGCTCATGTATTTTCGGACTGTATGAAGAAGAACAGAAAGGTTTAGCTTTTTGTGTGAATAAACATGATGTGACAATACACCGATTTTTTTTGTAATGTTTATTTAACTATTTTAAAATAATGTAATACTGTTTTCCTTTCATGGCCACTATTCTGCTATGACGGACAAGGCCAACCGAATGTTAGCATTTATTACTAAAAATTCCTAAGAGTAAAAAGACCCAAAGTGAATAAGAGAAGTATACTCTTCGTTGGTTCGTTCAATTCTTAAGTTCAAATCCGTTTCATGGACGTCAATTATTTAACATGGGTCAAATTGAGTTGAATCGAACCAACGCAGAACTTTACGGCTAGCCATGCTGAACCTTCCATAGCATACTTTATGTAATATACCATGTATGTATCGGCAAGATATTATGTATTGAAGTTGACGCACCATACTTGCGAAGACATATTCATATTTATACTCCGGAGAGTTCTCTTAAAACTATACAAACAATATGGCTTCCAAATACAAATTGTGAAAACGGTAAGAATGCTCCACTTATTCAATTTAGTTAGCAATCTCCATGACTCTTACACTAGTACCTTATGTTTCAAAAAAACATGGTATTATTAGGATGAAAAGTCTGGGCAAGTTTGGTTTATATGTAATTCAGAGGTAAGTCTGTTGGTTTTTAAAAAAAAAATTATTAACAATTAATAATAATACTTCTTTCTTTTTGCCAGTCTTACACAACGGTAGAATTCGATATTGTCGAGATGGTCATCCGCGGACCTTCCATTCCTTGGAAATCATCGATCAGAAGTCCTGGGGAGCATAACAGATTTTTAGGAAGAAATAAGTAACCTTGAGAAGGGAATGGCTTCTATATTCACTTACCTGCGATACACGCGGTCATGAAGCACGCAATCGATCCGGTAATGAACGAACGGAAAGATACGGCAGTGATAGACCCGCGCCGTTCGGGTGCCATCGCACTCATCGCTCCTATCATAATACCCAGCGAGCTAGGATTTGCAAAGCCACAGATGGCATACGTTGCGATCGTGGCCGATCGTTTCTGTAAGTGAAAAGAAAACAAAAAGATTAATTTCGAGGCTCATGTCGTCAATTGCACACGCGGCTCGTTACCGTTATAACTTCATCGCGTATGAACTCTCCAAGGCGCTGGTAAGCGACGAACTCGTTCACCACCGTTTTAATGCCAATTACTTGTCCAACCTGCTCACTATCCTTCCAGGACACACCCATAACGAACGCAAGCGGCCGGAAAATGTATCCACAAACCCATTCCAGCGATACACCTTCCACACCGACCAGCATGCCGAGCCACGTCAGCATTCCGTTCACAAATGCCACAAAGGACACGAACGCGATCAGGTTGGCGATGATGCCCAGGATCAGTGTAGAGGCTGCACTTGCACCATTACAGGCGGCATCAATCACGGAGGAATCGGTACTGTAACGGTGAACTTTTATTAATTCTAACTCTCAACCCCCCCACCGCTTATTAGATGCTTACGATTTTGCGATGGTAATGTTATCGGATGTCGTTTTACTTGTTTCCACCTCCGGATAGATGATCTTCGACACGCACAGTACGGCCGGTGCCGATATAACGCTTGCCGTAATCAGATGCCCCGGACTGGCGCCGAACGAGATGTACGCGGCCAGCACCGTCCCGGAGACGGTCGCAAACCCGGACGACATTACCGAGTGCAGCTCCGAGTGGGTCAGATCCTTCACGTAGGGTTTGATTATGAGCGGTGTTTCGCTCATGCCGAGAAAGATGTTAGCCGCCGCCATGATGCCTTCACAAACCGTCGTGCCCATGAGGGTTTGCAGTACCCAGCCCAGCTTCAGCACGATCCACTGCATGGCACCGAGATAGTACAGGATCGAGATGAAGAAGCTGAAGAAGTATATGACACTCAGCACGGAGAACGCAAACACAGCGTACTGGCGGATGAGCACGTCGCTGTAGACAAATGCGGCACCCACGGACGAGTAGCCCAGGAATGTGTCCACCTTTGCGCCGATGCAGGCGAATATGCTGCGTCCCACCTCCCAACGGATGCAAACCAAACCGAGCAGGGCCTGTAGCAGCAGACCGGCGCACACCGGCCGATAGTTGATCCTTTTCGGATGTTTCGACATCAGTGCGGAGAGGGCGAGAAATACCACCATCCCGGTGAGGGGCATCAGGCGGCTAGCATCATCGCGCGTATCGAAGTACAGGAAAATGGCAAACCCCAGCACGACAATCGCTCCCGTCGCCAGTTTCGCTGTACGCGCTCGAAACATCCGTTCGACATACGATCCAACCGGCGCAAACCGTCTGTACACTGATCGTTCCAGGCGGGGTTTCAGCAGCAGGAAATACAGCAATCCCACGTAAACGAACCCCAGCAAGAGCAACAGCATACCGTACCCATCGCACCACCGCAAGCCACAATTCGTTTCGCAGGTTCGCTCTGCAATGTCGAATGATTGTTTAGACTAGATATCGTGCTGCATAAAAAAAAACCCCAACCACCTGCTCACACACTTTCTTACCATGCTGAATGAAACGGTTTGTGGCGAATCCAAAAAATATAGCAACGGCTCCATTGACGATGCATATTGCACTGTAGCGTTTTATGCTGGATTGTTTCGCTTCCTCGGGACGCACGTATTCATCCAAGCCAAGGGTGGAAAGTGCAATTTCCTCCTGTAAGCATGTGTTTAGATAGGCTATAGATAGGAGGGCTTTCCGGGTGAACAACTAAGCGGTGTGTAGTTGTGGTTCCTACTTTTGAATCACCAACATATCTTGAAGATGTTTGATCGTCGCCTGCATGTGGTGTGTATATTCCATTCAGCGCCATGGTTGAGTTTGATACGATAACTGAATTCTTGGAACGGCGTAATATCTAATTCATTGCATATTCGCAATGACTGTAGACATTGCACTTGCAGATAACACTTGAACAAACATATGATACTTCGTTTTGCTATTTTAGTTTTTCAATTTCACTTCTTAGATATATTCGATTTGATAACTGCATGGAAAATCTATTATATTCACAGAAGTATTTCACTTTTAATATTAGAACTTGGCCTATTTTCTTACTTTTTCGTTTCGCATGATCACTGCTACACTAACCTTAAACAAAACAAACGCTGCGATTCGTAGCAATCTCCCTCGTACGACACAACACGGATCGTAATGACGGATCAGCCGACCACAGCTTTTATTCCCCACCACAATTCACCGGCATAAAGTTGTAAAAAAACCAAGCAAACCCCACCGAAATCACCAGCACGACCCCGACACACTGCCTACGGAAGAAGCGGCTGGGGAATCACGCATCACTTAAACACGTTTCGCAGCTCAAACCGTCGTTCCATCACATCTACCTTTTGGGTGCTATTCACCGGCCATTTACTGTTGATCGAATGAAAGCCTCGGGGATGGGAGTTGGTGCTTTTAAAGGCTAACCGTCAATGACACGGTAACCGCTTATGGCGGGAACACCGTCATTAGAAACGTGCTGCAAAAATATGCCCCACACCACAATGAATAATAGGGGAAATCCAGAGCTTCAGACGTCCTAGTATTGGTAGTCTCGTGTCAGTTTGTTTGTTGCTTGTAATTGTAGTTATCGTGTAGTATCATTTACGGCACTACTGATACTACTATTTGCCTAATAGCAACTTATTAGCCTACTGCTAGAATTACGAAATTCACAAGCAAACGTCTGATTTAATACAGGGTTTGCACAGCTATTGCCACCGTAAACCCACAATTCGCCATTGTCAATCCAACAATGGCGATGAAAAATGGCGTCACCTTAAATATCATATTTGGCCTTCCTGATTAAGTACCTTGTTAAAAATTATATTCTTAATAATTCAATTTTTTAACTTCAAACTTGAACAAACTCAGATATAATAGGGAATTCAAAACGAAACAGAGAATAATACGCTAGTTGCGATTTACATGCTTGCTCTGATTAATCCAGAATCAAAAGAAAACGAAACCGCCAAATGATGTATTTCCGGTGACCGATTCCACTTTATTCTTGAGGTTACTCTTGCCGAATTGTGGGTTTATGGTAGCAAAGTGATTGTTGATAACGACATCTAGTGGATTTACAAAGACCGATTGACTAGAAGTTAGCACGACAGTCAACATAGAGAAACAGCACAGAAGAAGATAGCATAGCGGTAAGGCACATCCGGCACGCCATCGAAATCCAGACTACACATCAGCATGTTCCCGTGGGAGCTACACTTACATGATACACTTCCGGTGTTCCCCTTAAGAGCAGAGACATTTCAGGGCAGCGTTAGGTCTGAGTAGAGAGAATTGGCCACAGACAGTTGAGTTCTAAGCTGGATCGCAGTAGAATCACACGATCTAAACCAGAACTCATCAGACACGAGCACGAGCTAGAAAAAATAAAGCTAAAAGTGTTGTTTTCATTTATCCTATCTCTTTATGTTAAATTGTGTAAACCCTGTAATTGAAACAACATAATTAAATGTTTAATCACAATACGGCACGCGCCGTCATCATTCAACAAAGAAATTATTTTTAAAAAATACGTTTAATACTGGAGACAGTTGACTAACATTTGGTTTATTTATGACACATCAGTTTTTTTTCTTTTATTTATAATCCACTGATCGCCTAACTTAATCGACACTAGTGAGTTAACATTGGGATTGTACTGTTCAGCACGATCGATTCATCGAGTGAGCCGATCTTGCCAAAGTTGTTGAAAATCGTATCGTCCATCAGCAACCCGCCTATGCTGGCCGTCATGAAGCACACGATTGAACCAGACAAGAATGCACGGAACGCGACCGAGGTAATGACGCTGCGCTTGTCCGGCACCATGGCGCTGAGCGTACCGATCATGATACCCATCGAGCTAGGATTCGCAAAACCACACACCGCATACGTTGCGATCGCAGCTGATCTAGGCTGTAACAAGAGAGAGAATAGAGATACAAAGCTGACCAATATTTCCTTTTTGTTCTTCATTATCATGTCTCACCGATATCACTTGCTCCGTGATGAAGTCGCCGAGCCGTTGGAATGCCACGAACTCGTTCACGATCATCTTGATGCCGATCACCTTACCGACGTAGTAGCTATCGTCCCACGGGACGCCCATCACGAATGCGAGCGGACGGAAGATGGTGCCGAAAATGTTTTCCAACGAAACGTCCTCCCAACCGACGCGCCATCCTAACCACGAGAGCAATCCGTTCAGGAAGGCAACAAACGATACGAACGCGATCAGGTTGGCGATGATGCCCAGGACGATCGGTGTCGCTGCACTGGCACCATTACTAGCCGCATCCAGCATGGAAGAGTCAGTGCTGGAGATACGAAGACGAAGTGAGATTCGGTTCGCAAGCAACACCTTCCCCCGATACTTACGCATCTTCCATCTGTATGTTATCCGCACGCGTTTTGCTCTCTTCCGTTTCGGGATAGATCATTTTGGTGAAGCAGAGTGCACCCGGTGCTGCCATAACGCTGGCCGTGACCAGATGTGCCGGATTGGCGCCGAACGAGATGTAGGCGGCCAGCACCGTGCCGGACACGGTCGCATAACCCGACGTCATGATCGAGTGTATCTCCGAGTGGGTCAGATCCTTCAGGTACGGTCGGATCAGCAGCGGTGACTCACTCATGCCGAGGAAGATGTTGGCAGCAGCGATCACACTCTCGCACACGGTCGTGCCCAGGATCGACTGCAGAATCCAGCCCAGCTTGAGGACGACCCACTGCATCGCACCGAGATAGTACAGGATCGAGATGAAGAAGCTGAAGAAGTATATCACAGACAGCACGGCGAACGCAAAGATCGCGTACTCGTTCTCGCCGTCACCGACCAGCACCTGCCCGTACACGAACGAGGCTCCCTCCTTGGCGTAGTTCAGGAACGTCGCCACCTTATTGCCAACGCAGGTGAATATGCTGCGGCCTACCTCCCACCGGATGCAGAACAGACCGAGTAGGAACTGAAAGATCACACCGAGCACGACCGGCCGGTAGTTTATTCGCGTCGGGTGCTTCGATATGACGAACGAGATGGCCAGCAGTATTGCCATCCCGGACAGTGATATGAGCCGTTCGGTTTGGTCGCGGGTTTCAAAGTACACGAACAGCCCAAAGCCGACCAACACCAAACAGACGGCACTCAACCGGATGTACCTGAAAGAAGACGAGAAATGAAAGAATCCGTAGGATAACGAGTCCATTCTTTCCAAAGTCTTACCAGGGTTTTGAGTAGTGGGTAAGAATTCTGATAGCCGGATCAACTAGGTACTGCTGAAAGTGACTTCCCAGCAATGGTTTCACCAGATAGTAATACAGCAGACCCACATAGATGAACCCAATGAGCAGTACCAGCATACCGTACCCGTCGCACCACTGCATACCGCAATCATCTTGCTCTGTGAACGATAAACAAGAACATCGTATGTCTATCGCGTCGCACTAACAGGAACTCTCCAAGAACTTCTTCAACACACTACCCAATCGACGTACCGTACTCGAGATAGTAATTGGTGGCGAAGCCGAAGAACACTATCACGACGACATTCAGTGTAATGTAGATGCCCAGTTCGATGTGTTTCCTGTGACGCGCAATGGCACCGCCAAGTCTGTCGTAAAGTTTGTCGGTCGATTGTCCCTGTTCCGGTTTGGCCGTCCGGCCGTCGCCGGCAGCTGTCTCATCGTGCCCGTACGATATTGATGGTACACTCTGCCAAAATATAGTGAAAACCACAAAACATAAACAAAGAACGCAACGCACTGTGCAAATACTGTCAAACCAGGCGGACTAATTGGAGTGAATGTCATTCAGATAACGGGCGTTAATGGTGGCCGCGAAAATGCAAGATAGTAAAACCGGGCAGGAGGCTGTCTTGAAGGCACACGACCGCCTTTGACGCCGGTTTTGTTTTGCGGGACAGATAACCATCGTGTGACGGTGACGGGTTGTGAATTATTGCTTTACAATCGCACGCCGCCCTAGTCGCAAATCGTGTGTGCGTCTGCAGAAGCTCGGTACGTACCTCCACCACCGTCGTGAATCCGTTCGATTTGCGCTGCGAAAGTGTCGTACCGTCCTACGAAGCAAGCGAACCGAATGTAGAATGTATTGCATTGTGGACGACAAACGATTAACGGGTTAGCTCACCTCCATTTCGGTCAGAAATGCTTCATTCTGTATGCCACTCATCCTAGTGTCCTCAACCGCCTGCAGTGTCTGGAATTCCTAAACGATCCTGATAGGGGTGTGTCTGCACGATCATCACTGTGCGTCACGCTGCTGCATGTTGGGAAAGGTTGATGTCACGATCCCGATTATCCTGCAATGTTTACCACAGTTTCACAATCAAACCGGATGCAAGAATTGTTATTATCACCCAATAAACACTGCCACTAATCATCAACGATTGTTCCGGAGGGTAAGTGTTTGATTAGGAATCTAAATTGATATCACCTCACAGTTTTTGTTTCTCCACCTTTTATTGACGCTATTATGCACCAAAAATGTCGTTCCTGCTTCACTGCTTTCACCACACTGATTTAGCCTACCGGGAAAACTCGTTTTTCTTGCTTTACCACCTTTCAATCTAGTTCTACCCGATTAACGAACCCACCCGGCATTTGGTGAGACTCGTACCAGCCGTCCGTCGCTGGGCAGAGTCTCGTCGGAACTGGTCCCGATAAGTGCAAAGTTTAATGTATTCATGCTGCTTTAGCGACCCGAGTTCTCCGCGTGATCGAACTAATAGCCTCACGTGCAAATATGTTTGATTAGTGTTCACCGAAAACTATATCAGCTAGCGGTCCAACTTGGGACGTGACTAAACGGGGGCCACCATCATTTACACCATATCACCAAAGACACATGCTTATGCATTATCACGCTCCACCGGCCACAACTGACATTGATGTATCGGAATAAAAAGGTTTTCGTCTTCTCGTGATGGAAGCTCCGTTCAAAGGCGCATTATGGGAAGGTTGCTCCGGTCACGTGGTAGTGTTTTCCACCTGCTCAAGTTCCACAGCACTTCTGGTAACGTTTCCCGATCGAACGTAGTTCCGATACATGCAAACTAATCAGCATCAGCAGCAGAGGCATTTTTATTGTTTTTCATGATCGAAAACACTTATAAAGAATCACACCCAAATAGCCCCGCCTGGTTAGCGAGGTTCGCCGTGGCTAACAAGGTCACATTCAACCGCTTTTGTTGCATACCTTACTTCGCTGCGGATGTTTGCGTCACGCCACGATAGCCACAATTAACTGCCACCGCGCAGTGCTTGCTATATCTATATTATCTTCCACCCGGGGTGGTTGAAGTTTCGGTCACAACACCTTCGCTTCCACGGCACGGTTAGAGTGTCTGGCCAGTGCACGGCCCTGTTTGCTCAACTGTTCGGATCGGAATGAACACCGAATCAATCGCAGCGGTGCTTCAAATATTCATTTATCAACTTCACCTGCCGGTTGCAGTTTCGCCTCGATACGGGAAGCTACTGCGCGGCGGGTACTCGCTTGGTGGGCTCGTTGGGTGCGATAGGTTGTTTACTATCTCGGTTTGGTAAATCTTGCCGACTGGCCCGGGAACGTAGAGGGTAACGATATCTTCAACTTCAGCGCTGGGCGGGGAAGTAATCTTCGATGACCACTTTGAAATCGATACTATTGTTTTTGCCTCCATGAAAGTTGCTCCCCCTCGGACTTGTGAATGCAGAGTAACGTCTGAGGCTGTTATCAAACACCCATCGCATGAAGGTGGAGGACCTTCGATCGTGCGTTATCGGTGCTCATTTCGCTACTTGAATAGATCCGTATATGATAAGAAGTTGAGTTGTGCAAGCGGATATAGATAATCACTAAAAGAATGAGACATATTCCAATTGAATGAATATCCGTCTTATGTTAAAATTGATCAATAAAACTATCTTATTGATACGTCTTGTTTATCTTGTCATTGAAGACATCATTTAACTGTACGATTAAAGGTTATTTTTTAATTATCGGTAGAACGGCCTTATCTTATGTACAATTAAAGTTAATGGCTTTAAGTCCCAACAGTAGCAAAAAAGTTATGAAATGCAATTGCAAAATGTTTACCACGATCGTTGAAATTTGAAAAAATCGCCAACAGACTTGCACGCAAGCTGTAAGCTGCTCGAATCTTTCAAAACTGCTCGAATATTTTGAACGCAGCGCGCAATTCAAACATTACACGCAACACGTGCTTGGTCGTGTGTTTCCATTTGAAGCGATTTTATTAATCTTTTATTACACCTGAATCCTTAACTAGCCGTTACAATACTAGTCTACATTAATTGTAATTGTTTTTTTTTTTTCAAATGTTTCGAAATCATCATTGTCCAAATCGGGCACAAACAGCTTATGCGTCACCATTGGCCATTATCTAGTCCTACTGCATTGCTGCGCTATTCACTACCGAAGAGTACCGAACTGTGTGTCGAGCAAATGATAAAAAATAGTTTCACCCTGTACTGTAGCTGCTTCTGTTCAACAGCAGACAAGTGTACCGTACGTCCTCTTCCCTAGATATTTACAATCTATTCTACTCCGTGTATGTATGATGTTTCGACCAGTAGTGCCGCATGGATCGCCATGCGTATCTCGACCTTTTGTTACATGTGATTACAAGATGTACCGGCAAGAATTTTGCACGAAGAATTGCTCTAAAAGCCTGAAACGAGTACATAAAAGCCATCCGGATGGCGGAAGGAAAACTGAACTTTAGCTATCGAACGATCGAACGTTTTTGCAGCAGCTTTGGGCAATATCTGAACAAAAACAGTCTTTTTCCCCCCTCCAAGGAGGGAACCTGGCTGATAAGTGTAATAAATAATACATCTAGGTACAACGATAGTAAGTGCGGTGTGCTTCATCTCACACACAGTGTGACAGAAAGCCGGTGAAACCGGAAAAGATGGGAAATGAATATGTACACGATTTTATCGTCCTGTTCACCTGCGCAGTTCCCTTCGGTCCGGTATGCCACCGGCGAGCCCGTTCGCGACGACGAACAGCTCGTAACAGTTGGTTGTGTAATGATCAGTTCGGCACTTCCAATATAGTATGTGTGTATGTAACTTAATCGTATCGTATCGTAATCGTATATATATAAAGCTTAACCATTTGAAAAAAATATTCAAGGATCTGTTCTGTAATTAAAATAAAAAAACACACTCACACAACGGATTCCTAGCACAACATAGAGTGCAAATAGCGACCACCAAGCGCGAACATTCATATTTATCGCTAAAGACTAAGCGCATGTGTTTAACGATTGGTCTTCCCATCCCGCGCCCTAGTGCGCACTCACTAACATGTGTTTATAACGTTTACTGGGGGTTATAACGTTTACTCATAACGCGGGCTCGTTAACAGCTGTCACCGACCATCAATCAACTTAAGTACAGTACTTAGGAGCTCTACAGGAACTCTACAGCAGCGTGTATCCCTATGAGATTGGGATTGACCCGCCTGTGCTCAACAGAACTGTGGACAGTTCTTCTGCATGATCAAAATCAATCGAAAAACCCCTAAGGAACAAGGAATAATTAAAAGGAACTCAATAACGGAAGCGCTTGTTACGACGGCGCCCCCTGGGGCAACCGTACGCCGAATGTCTACTCTCTAAAAAAAATCAATACACACTAGAAGCTCCGTGACGGAAGGATGATTAAGCGGCTAGAAAATACATTACCATCCCCGTCGCTAGTTGTGGGGTCGAGGCTGGCACTAGCGACTCGGACGACCGCTAGTGTGCCGCGCGTCGACAACCTGTAGCGACAGCGATTTATGCAACGCGATCGAATCATAAGTTCCGATCCTCGTCCGATAACGAAGCGGTCGAATCGAGCATCGCCGACGAGGAGATGGATTGGTTTTCCTCACAATCGTCATTGATGGCCACGGTGTGATGGTTCAGATGGCGACGCTTCATCTGTGCCCGGCCGATCACCACCGGCTGCTGTACGGCGTGCTGCGTGTGGGTGTGTAGCTTTTTTAATATATCGTGCATATGGTGCGGGCGCTTATAATTGTGGTGACCGCCGGCCGAGACACCGGTGCCGGGCTGGTGATCCACGTCCTCGTGCTCGTACGAATTGCCTGTGTTGCTGCCGGCGGTGGAACCATTCGCCAGATGGGAACGCACACCGTACCCGTAGTGGTACTTGGGACGGTACAGACGATGATTGTGATGCGTATTCCTCTGGAAAACGATGTCTATTCGCGGGTAGCTGAAAGTAAAAGTGTTTTTTTTTTAATAGCAAACATTGCTCAACAGCGTCAATTTGCCTCCAAGGTGTACTGGGTACTTACTGTGGCACATCGTCCATTTCATTAACGGTCCGTGCGAGTGGACTTCCGAAAAAGCTCCATGGAAATACGGCTGAAGCTGTAGCGGGAAAGCGAGGGAAAAACAAGGGCAAAATAAGTATGGTATAATTTGAAACTCTTTGTGCAAAAAATCAATGACAAACCATCAAACACATCATGTAAAACTACACACGCAAACAACACATTCAAAACGTAAGCTCGATCATATCAAACAGCAAAACAATCGTCTATTATTGTCAAATTAAATCAAAATCAAATCGGGTGAACATCAATATCCTTCTTATGGCAAACTACTGAGGCTGGGCGTGTTTCCGTTGCTGATCCAGTCGTTTAAATTCTACCCCAAAAAACCTGGTTACTCCGTACAGGTTGGTGAGGTTTACTCCTTGTCATTTGTGAGCACTACCTCAACGATGTAACTTTTGTGATCCCCGCGTGTACCTGCCCTGGTATATGCTGACGACCCTACTGTGATACCCTACAACAAAATCTGCGACAAAAAATTTTGTGGTTGGATTTTAGTTTAAAGGATCTCTGCATCTCTATCGACAAGTGTTGTGTGTTGAGCTACAATAGATAAGATAATCCTATAATGTACGCTTTTTGAATAAGAATGTAAACCGCGTAACGGAAGTCCGTGATCTAGGAGTTACAGGGTGTTCGCGATAAATTTGACAGTTACGGTTTTGTTTACAACTAATGATTGGTTTGACATATACCGTAAGTGATACGTCAATCGAAAGCTAAGGTTGTATACTAACAGGTGAAATTTTTTCAAGTGCGTAAAAATGTGGAAATCAAATTGGGGAAACGGATCTCACGTACATCATGATGATCCAGGCCGGAAAGCAGAACCGGGACATGAACGCTTTTTTGACCTATCTGCAGGCGCGATTGTTGCAAGATCCGGACGTCGAAATTTGGCAGTTGGTTAGGATGCTGGAAATGATAGTGAGCCCTTGGATCATTAAAGTGGCCAATGGTAGGCCGTACGTGGTAGAGATTCTCAAGGCCACGGTTGTTGGGGCTTGCTCCACGTTCCGGAGCTGAATCGAGGCCGTAATCGATGCCCAGGACGGACATTTTGAATAATTCCAATAACTAACATAGTAAACTACTTCTTCTACGAAACAAAAATGTCCCACAATGATTAATTTTTCCGAAAACAATTATTTGTAACTGTCAAATTTATTTTACACCCTGTATCTTAGGCAGTAAACTAACGTTTCATGCTCATTATAAAGAACTGCTAGACAAAGCAACACGTTTTCTGTTATTAGGCTTACAGTCACTAGACCATAGACGTAAAGTAGCTCAATGTATGTTCCTAGACAAACTTTTAAGTAGCGAAACGGACGCCCCTAACCTGTTGGTCGGACTAAATATTTATGCTCCAGAAAGAACAATAAGAAACAGGCAAATTTTGGCTTCCCTTCGCGATGAACATTGTACAGCCATAATGAACCAATGCGTAGTTTTAATAAGTACTATGAACACTTCGACTTCCGCTCTTCTGTGCAACGTTTCAAAAGTGGCCTACTGCTCCTTTACGCTAGGGTTAGTACTTAGGATAGATTTCCATGTCAGGATATCCATGTTCCGGCCTAAGCATCGGCCTCACATTATAGAACAATGAAACAAAAAATATATTTCACATAAAGCTTGTAAATGGTATGTGAACAAATGTTTTCTTTTTTAAATTAAGCTTTCCACAGCAAACAAGACATGCAAGTACCAGGAGTAATTATTTTGTTTGCAGTGCACAGCAAAAGAAGCGAAAAAAAAACACAGCTAAACTCAAATATGTAAACATGTAAACAATAAGCGTATGTTTAAAGGTGTTACCAAAGATGCAAAAACAAAAACCGTTTTCAACCACACACTGCACATTACAGTTGCAAAAGCCACAAACAGCAACATTGCTTTTCCCTAGCGCGAAACAATGAATTCGAAACAGGTTTGTTTGTTTGATTGTACGATTTATCGTCTCCAATTACAATACATACCGAAGAATTTGTTGCATTTATCGTTTTTATCGGGAGATATCCTTTCTTTTTTCTTATAAGTCACTCACTTTGGGATAGTTAAGGTTTTGATAGAGGAAAAAAAACGCAACTATTGCCCGTTGGATTTAAACATTTATTTAAACAAAAACATCCAGCACCGACAATCGGAATTGCTGATTGGAGAAAAACGCGGTGGCCTTCGCCAGTAAGGACAGTGGCATTGGCAAGGACCAAAACTGCCCACACAGCAGAGCAAAAAAACTAATCGCGGTCGGATGAGCACACGCCACACATCGACAAACCGAACGCACAGACGTACCGTCTGCAGAAATTCACCAGAGGGACCCCAGAATAGTCGAAATACTACTTCACACACACCCGAAACGACACACCTAAGCGCAACGTTTCGGACGGCTCCGTCTTCACGCGCGGTCTGGATGTTGCCAGGTCCACAGTCTGCCGGTTTGGCTCAAATTCAATTCAGCTTGTGCCGTTTCATGAATGAATGGTTCCGGCTCCCGCTACCGACCAGGCACGGCCGTGTGGACCAAAAGACAGTTTACGCAGCAACACCTTACGCCGGGTAGTGTTCCTGCCTGCGTAAGCCGTTATTCTACACCTGGTCCGACCAACGCATGGCGTGGTCCGGCAATACCGGCCGTGCGTTTCATTGTGCGCCACCGCTCTGGTGCGCATCGGAGTGCGCGCTGCTACGCGTAAACAAACGTGGGAATAATGCACCACAGGAATGTGCCAATGTTGCGTTACATCCAGTATGCTTTCATGTTTCAGGTGGATATGGGTGGCAAGAGGAAGAGATAGGAGGAGGGAGGGAGGGAGGTGAAGTAGAGGAAGAGGTTTGTTGTTTCGATCGCCCTTGCACCGGACACCGAATGAGCAGAGGTTGTGCCGCGTTGAGCACGAGCTATGGGCAGACGAATTTGACTCTGTGGCGCTGGCGCTCAGCCATATAGAACTGTGACACCTCTTGAACTATCTCGGAGACTTCTGAGACCCTCCCACAAAACGAGTGAGTGCAGTCATTATGGTAATACTTAAAGCGAAAGCCAAGCCAAGCCACACTTACCGTTGGTTTTACTTGCCTCCGAGCAATCGGCCGGCTGGAAGAAATCGGCCGCCCGCAGTGGTCGATCCTCCTGGTCCTCCACATCGATCGCAATGCCCAAGTTGCGGTTCGGTTTATCCCACAGCTTCACCGCCAGCAGCGTGTCCAACGTAATCCAACCCCGGTACGATTGGGTGATCGTGGTGCAGCTACAGATACGCTTCTTCCGTTCCGGAGTTCCATTGTCTGAAGGTGATGAACAAGAATTCTGTATATTAGACACATCTCCACTCTAGACTACTTCGTTCATATCTCGCGACTAGCTTTGAGTGAATCTGATTCAAACGAATGAATCTAAATGATTCTTGAAGCAAGATAAATGACTTTGAGTCTTAATTTTGAAGATTCTAAACCCTCAAAGATTGAAGATCCTCAAGGATTTTTGAATTCCAACTTACGGTAATCTAAATAGTTTGAACAAATAAGAATTTCTATTCAATTTTTCTACTTGGGCTATTTCATCAGCATAGATATTCTTATTTCAGAAACTAAAAACATGAAGAAATCCTTGAAATCTTGATTTATTAGCAATTCAAGAATTTCTGAAGACTCATGAATCTTCAGTGAGAGTAATCTTCAATTACGAGTTTTAAGAGTCGACGCTTGATTTGAACGACTCTTCGCCAAAGATTCATCCAACGCAACACCTCTTTCGCCGACCTACCTCTCCGATTCTTGCGGAAGTACACCGAAACCGTTATGCGAATCATCTGTTCCGAGGGGTTCTTGCAATTGCCCGACTCCCGCTGATTGCGTGCCCCGGTCGAGTTGAGTCCGTTCATGTACAATCTGGCAGGAGAAAGCAGCAAAACAAAAACATTCCAACATAAAGGTGCTGATAGAGTTTGAAAACATTTACAACAGTAGTAAAAGAGCAAAAGAAAAAAAGTCACGGTACAGTACCTTAGAACAGCCGAGCTGACAGAATTATACTGCTTATTGTGAGGCAGACGGAAAAACAGATTCCAGGTGTTGTCTTCGTTCCATTGGCTGGTGTTGGTGTTTTTGGGCATCTCGCAGACGGCGGAAAAGGCCATCTCGTGCGTGGCGGCCAGATGGGACACGGTATCGTTCCGCATCAGGTTGCTTTCGATGTTGTGCTTGATGTTTCCGATTATGTGCTCTGCGTACCTGTGCGGCGTGAGAAATATTAAATGAGCAACAACAAAAGAAAAATGTTTAAAAAACATGCTTGAATTTGGGCCAAATTAAATAGCTCCGGCTAAGCCTACAACACATACACATTGGTCTTCATCTGTCGTTCACATAAATCGACGTACAGTGAACATAATTCTACGCCCTTCGTTCGACCTGCCTACGCACCGCCCCCCTCCCCCCACCCTACCAGGGGCATCGCCATTCATGCACGTTTTGTGAAAACGTTTGCAGATTTATTATTATAATTGCTTGTCGTCGTGCCATTCGCAATGCCTCACCGTCGTAGCCATTACTATTGCGGCTCAGCAGACAGTGGCTAGACGGCTAGCCTTCTTCCTGTCCCATCCCCGTTCAGCACCTTCCGCGCGCATCAAGAACACCCACCGGATACCACTCGAACTCGCCGCATTCACGTCGCGCGCGCGAGAAAACCACGCGCGACAATCTGCCAATCTGCGAGCGAGCGTAACGGTCCGTGGCTATGGCATTCCGATGGAACGGGGGTAAGCCTGTTCCGCAAGGAGAACCGACCCGATGCCGACGACCGGGCGGAATGATGAAGACGTTAGCCGTGTGCCGCGCCTCTCAAACAAGAAGCAGACGGTGGGGTGGCAAACTATCGCAACCCAGCTACTGGAAACTATCTTTCCATCCACCTCGTCCACCGAGTTCTTCTAAAGAAAGCGACTTGAAAGCACTTCTCGATGCTACTTATCCTTTTTGCCAAAGCGATAGTTACACAAGTTGCTCGCACACATTCGCCCGGCAACATTGTGTCGATGCTGCTGCCGGATGCTGACCGTGATGAAGAACGCATGGGACACCGTCAGTGACGCCAATCAACGTGCTGCAAGCGTGTGTGCTCATATTAAATTATGGCACCGCCAATGCACTCCTCAATACGGTGCGAACAAAAGTGTTTGCTGCCCTCCCCTGTGGGGCTATGTAGAATGTGCATTCGCATACACATTCCGTAGGCCCTCAGATAGACTCTGTACGATAGACCGCGAAATGGACCTCCTGCTCACCCAGAAGAACTCCGCTCGCCCCGTTCGTGCGCACAAGTTGCAAAAGGGCACAGAGGGTGGGCACAAGGGCCTTGCATACGTGCACAACCAGGCTGCCTGTCTGTCTGCCGGCTGTCTAGACGGATAGTGTGTATTTTTTTTCCTCTATATGCTTGGCTTTTTTTTTCTTCTGCAATATTATTGCAGGCGTGTTGTGACTACGGGCTGCACTGCTATTCAGCCGGACGGTGTTTGGTGTTTATTCCGGTCTAAACTGGGCTACCCGGCGAACGTAGGTCGTTGCGCACTATTTCATAGAACAGGCCGTCACCGAAATACGCTATTATAGCGGCCCGCTATAAAGCGGGGGAAAATCCTGCGTAAGTCCAATCTTGGCGCAAATTTCGTTTATTCAGCGAACCAGGTTTGTAGAAAGAATTAACGTACAAGTTAAAACACAAATGTTTTGTAAGAGAAGGAATGAATTTTTCGCCTTCTTGTTTAGTTTTTGTTCTATAAACTAACTCAGCTGTCAAATTTCCAACAACCGCGTATCTCGGGGACTACCTGTACACACTAACGATGGAAAATCTCACCGTCTGAGTATCTTAGTACAGCGGAGTGCCGTTTATGCGTGGTTATCCGGACTTGACGTTTACCGGATAATCGGATAACACGGATAATAGACACATGTCCTATTATAATTAAAGTTAGCGAAGAAAGTGTCGTAGGGTTTTTTTAAGTATCATTAATATTTCCTGAATGTTCTATATTGCAAAAAAAGTTGTAGATGTTTTCTCTAAAAATTTGAGCTCATTTGATCATATACAATTGGGTCTTTAAATTCTTCCGTCAACGGTGTTGCCGAAATATGTCAAATTTCCTTTGGAACTGTCATTTCCGAGCTGCACGGATAATCAGACACCCGGTTAAATGGCACCCGGATAATTGAAACTCCACTGTATATTAATAATAGTAACATAAGTAGTATTTTGAGGAAAAAACCTTGCTGAGAGTGGTAAATATACTGTGCCCAATATAGAAAGAACTTGAAAAGATGCATTCTACCAGCAGCATGCTGTCAGCAAAGGGTCGCATCTGCTTCATATTTTCATACCACACGGACGAGAGACCCAGATTTGGCTGCTGTTCACCGTGTTTGGAATGTTTCCATTTGCCAGGGAAGAATTATGGCGTAACCTTGAAAATACGTCGTTCCATTCCAGACGGCGGCATATTTTCATATTCCATACACTCCCGACACAGGGAGTGGAGAAAATATTTTGTCAACATCTGCGATGAATAGGATATGAGTCGCAAGGCCAACCATCAAAACATGGGTTCTCAGTTCGTCGGATGCAGCACACCAGCACCATCGCCATAGTTTAGAATGTTGAAGCAACAGCAAGCAAAAAAAATGTGTCCCGTACGGTCTCGATGCTAAATTTCCCATTTTCTTCCCAGCGCACAAGCTACTACCATCCTTCGTATCGAATGCACTTTGCATAGTAAACAGCAGCAAACAGGAGCAAAGGAGAAACAATTGCACTTCCACTTACGCATGCAGCAATGCAACGCATCTGTTTAGTGGTGCGGCACATTGAGTCATCATGCGGTGGACCCTCTGTCCCGGGGTGGAATGTCTACATCAGGTCCGTTCGCGGGGTCCGCTTGTGTCTGCGCTTTATGCGGCCTATTATGCAAGATCGCACCGGCCGGGTAGCTGTCGCGGAATAGGGGGCTACATTCATGAGAGCAATCAACAAGCAGACTACGCTTGGAATGCCGTCTAGTGTGCCGTAGTTGTTGGACGTCAGGGACGACGAGAAGCGACCGGCTGGGAAGAATTATAGAGTCACTCTTTCGCGGCAGTTCGACACTGATTTCAGACACTTGACATGTCACTCGCATTCTTCATTAGCCGGCTGCAGGGAAGAGTCTAGAAGAGCACTAGACGTAGCTCACCGCGCGTATGCGATGCGACCCCCCAAGGTCGGGGTCGTTACAGGATTGGAGTTCGCCCATTTGTAGCGCTGGACGAAATCACATACCAGACGGGTGGAATGCATCAGACTGTGCATCAACCCGGTATCGGGACGTTCTGGATTGGGTGAAACAGCGGAGATATTTCCCACCAGCCGATCGAAGGCAAGTGAAACAGAGAGTTGCTTTTAATCTCATCAGAGCGGCTCCCATACACCTTACACCGGCTTTCAGCGTGATAATGAAGGGATGAAAAGGAAAACGACGTTCAACTATTATCACGGGAAGAAATTTTCCTTCTTCTCCCGGCTGGGAGCTACAAGCAGAATGCTAATGATCCATGGCACCAATGAACTTTTTATGGGTCAGCATCAGCACTTGACCGGTTGCCAAGTGTGCTGGAAACTGTGCCCTCTTGATGGGCAACCACATCGGAGCCGAATCAAAATCACCATACACCCGGTGGTGCATGTGGATTGGATGCACCGTCGGGTCGGCTGCATTGCTGTACGAATTGCCCATGCCACTCGAACTCGAAACGACGTCAATGGCGGGATAGCGAACCACCCGGGGCAGACACGGTGTCGTCCGGCAGCTCGACTGCGCGTGCTGGACCGCTCGTGTGTGTGATGGTGGTGGACATGGGATTGGACATCTTCACCGTAACGAACTGTAGGGTCACCGTACACATGCCGCGAAGGGTAATATATCATACCCACAAACCACTACGGCTCGCCGATGCGCCACGTGCGCCATTCAGTCTAGCGCACGGCGAATGTGGGCGGATGGCGACAGCAAGCGTAAGAAGCACCACTTAAACACGCATGTCGCTTCTTCTTGGAACTGTCTCTGATACACATCCCCGTTTCGGTTCGGTTTCGTTCAACTTCAACTTTCACCAACCCCCTTCAGGAATATTACGCACCAAAACCGCCATTTTCCGCGCGTCGTTTCACTCTGCTCTCACTGTTCTGTTGCCGTGCGAAACAGTTTCCGTGTAGTTTCTAAGAATATTTGCGGCCCCCGCATCAGCTGTGAGTTCAGCTGTGTTGTGCAGGGGCGTGCGTACAGCCGTCACCAGCTGTGTCGAATGGGACCGGTGCCGGCGGAATAATCATCCAGCGGGGACGATGATGATGATGATGATGATGGTACCCCATCCTGACGTCGGTGACTGACGAAGGGGTCGCCCGGTTGCTTACAAACTCGATCGGTGCGGTACAACTCTAACCGAACCGGTGGAAAATCGTGTGTTTTTGGCACCAACGCGTTGTCAGTGTGGAATGTGTCTAAACACTTGAACGCATGGAATGTATCGTGAAAATTACCATCCCTGGCAGCCATTTGTTGTGACAGGGGCGGAAAAACATCTGTAAACTATTTTACTGCTCCACATCCAGCGAAGCCGAATAAGCGGACAAATGGAAGTAATAATCTGCACAAAGAAATAATTAAACGGTCTACCCGGTATCTGTTTCTGCAGCTTGCACAAAACTGTTGATTTCTTCAACCTAAAAATTTCTAACAAAACACGCTCGCATTTCTCGCATGATCGATTAGCTCACAACACAAATATGAACAGTGAGAATGCATTCGCCACCATTCACCATTGCTGTCACCACGCGTGTCCACCACCTCGTAAATCAAGCAAAAACGCAACCGGACAACGATCGCAACAATTGCACCGTTCGCACCCCCCACCAGGTGGGGTTTGGGGTGGGAAATTCATCAACCGATGGTGCCCCAAAATGTCACTTCCTTGCTTCCTTGCAGCAGATTTATCTCTGCTGCGACGCGCAACCGGCAATGGCACCGGTCAACACACGCACGGAAAATGCTTTTCACGGGGTTGCTGGTTAATGCAAAAAACGCCCCACACACACACAAACAAACACACCTTATGAACCACAATACATCCCAGTTGGATGGTGGCGGTGGTGCAGTTTTTTTTTTTGCCCGACACGCCACGCCGGCAAATGGGGCCGGGTCGGGGCAGCCAACAGTGGCACGCGTGAAATAAAAGGTGACAGGAATTATTGCAAGCCAAGCGCAAGTAAGGAACGGAAAAACGTGTCGACCTATTAATAGTAGAAGTTATTTTCCCACTTGTCATCACACTTTCCCCTTACACTATTGCAATTCTTTTTTTTTTCGGGGGGCTTACCGATCGACCAGCCCAGACCAGAGAACGGGGCAATTAATTTTCACTCCAAACGATCGGCTCGTGGCATGCAACCGAACAGTTTAACCAGCAAATTTAATGGAGTGGGGGTTGGGAGGTGTTAATACTCACTCTTTTCTGGTTTTCACCCGATCGGGAACGTTCCGGTCGATGGTGCTCTGGGTGATGGCCATCGGGCCGCTGGTGCGGCTCATGTTCTGCCGGTCCCGCAGCGCTTGCTGCTGTATCTTTATCGCGGTAATGTTGACGGTCTCCCGGAAGAATTCCCGTTCGCTTTCTGTCAAATTTTCCAAATCGACGACCTTCGATTCCGGTATCGCGCTGCCTTCGTCCGCCGGGTCGCGCTGGTTGAAGGGTGCGCCATCGACCGGTTGGGTCACCAGCAAACCGAGCAGCAACAGCAAACCTAAGGGTACGGCCGTCTTCATCGTTCACACACTTTAACTAATGTACTTTCAAGTGTCTATTTCGTTTTTTTTCTTCCTCCGTCTTCACTAGGCACTCGGCCCGCTAAGATTAGCCGTCGTTCTTGATGACTCTATCGCCTATCGATGTACGATCGAGTGATCGGAAGAAGATCATTGGCGATCGGTGCAAAAGCTACACTGTCTGGTGCGAAGTTCACTATTTCCTCCACACTGTTTGGTTCGTTTTCACAAATTTCGCTTTTTCAAATCTCAATTTTTTAATTGTAACAAAGTTCACCCGCTTTAGGACTGGTACGAAAACTAACGGACAAAAATCGGGGTCCCTTGTTCCTTCAAGACACCGTTCTTGGAGTTTCTTGTCCGGTGCGGTTGCTCTATCGCGTTGAACTGGACACTTGCGCTCGTCAAGATCAAATGATTCCTGCCAAAGGAGGTATTTTATTTATACGGCACGGTCGCGCTCGCTCGAGCCGATCCGAGCAGACGAGACCCAGGACCGAACGGCTGGGAAGCGGTGAGTGAAGGCTCGCCGAGCCGAACGTTTGCCGAACGGGCGAACGAGAATGCCCACCGTCTGCGTCTGTGGATATATGTGTGGTTTCGCTGAATTAAAGGCAAGTAAACGCAGCACCGGCGTACGGAACAACAAAAAAAAATATGGTATGAAGCGTATATGCAAATTGTTGAGGATGCAACGTTGGAACGAAAGCGACAACAAAAGCAAAAACAACAACAACAGAAAAAAAAACATTCTTAAAGGAAAAGAAATCTCGGCAAAGCGCACGGAAAAACTACCATCCCTCACCCCAGTGGTCGGTGGGGCAGAGCGTGCGATCGAAACCCGTTGCATGGGAAAATGCGCGAGAGCAAGCGGGAACGCCAATACCGGTACCGGGCGGCTCGTCCCGAGATGTTACACGGCGGAAGGAGAGCGAGATGAAGCTGTTGGAACAGTATGGTGCAACTGGGACGGAATGAAGAATATGCTCCATCGCAAAACGATGAAAAACTGTGCGCGCGTGGTAGGAGGAGAGAAAACCGATTTTCAAACTAGTTGCACAGTGATGCAAATGACAGTTGGTGCAGCTGAGATCGCGCTCGAAATAATACGCAAAAGCGTTGATAAATTTTCTTTTACCTCGCAATATTACCTTCATCCAATTGAGAGGGGATGATGTGTTGAAAAGATCGGTTAGTTAGTAGAATTTTAAAATAGTTATATCGTTGAAGACAATTCAATTTGATTTTTTTAAATTTCGATCTTTAATTGAAAAATTTGACGAATTATTACGAATTGTTAATAACTCCCTCGGGTAACACTTGTATATTTGTAGTGTAAAAAATGCCTCTCCTTAACTTAAGAACCGACTAAGAATTTATCCTTTCCTTCTAGATTCTACCATGGACTGGCTTACCATAATTTATCCTTACTTCTGTTATTATGTTTTATGTTAATTTTTAAATTTATGTCATTCGCACGCATTTATGTCATACGCATTTATGTCATTCCATTTCATATGTAATTTATTGTGTGCCTCAAGGGTTTAACAATTTATATAATAACTTATATTTAAACTAACTTAAGGTAAACTGAAAACAATGAAGTAGGAAACCCCGTGAGAGGACATAGAAAACTGGGTAGGAAGGAAAGAGAAAAGGAAGAAACAAAAGAGAGTAAAAAAGAAGTAGCAATAAAAGAAAGAAAGAGAAAAGATATAACAAATAGGAAAAAATGGATTGTTAGTATATTTTTAAACAACAACCCGGTTTAGTTTTTATTTATTTAAACAACAGATTTTCAGATTTTGTTTTAGAGTAGGATTTTTATTTTTTAATTAATGACCCAGCCAGCAATACGGACAGGGAGTCCTCAAGAAAAAATAAATAAAATTAGTAAATTAGTAATTATTAATTATTAATAATTAAAATCCCTTAAACTAAATTTTAGATATTTTAATTTGCTTTCTAAACATACAATTTGTTGCATAACAAAGCAATACTCATCATACTCATCTATATTCAATGTGAATTCCTGATATTACAATACTCTTCTTTAAAATGTATTGAAAAATGGAAAAATGTAAGATTGTACACACTGAAATATGTATATGAATTAAATTATATTTTCAAGTGATGTGACGAAGCGTTTTTGATAAAAAATATTCAATGGGTAACAAAATGAATAAAATATGTAATTTAAATGATCTAGTAAACATGATCATTGATTAAATATTGCCACAAAAAATAATAAAACATTATAAAATGGAAAATAGTAATAAAAATACTAATAAAGCACTAATTGAAGACCGGATCATAGTAGCCTCACATTCACGATATCTACTGTAAGGAAGCGAAGAAAATATGAAAACCACCAATGGGGGCGTGGACGGTTTCTTTTTGTATGCGAAGGCGTCAACGACCAACCAATCGTTCGGTGTAACCAACATTTGTGTTATGAAAAATTTGAACTTTTAACGTAATATCGAGCGCTCTCCTAATAGTAATGCATTGGAGTCATGTTTTTCCTTCACCAAAAAAATGCTTCGGCCTCGTTCGCTTTGCTGAAGCGATTTGTGACACGTGACACCGTTCCAGACGACCCAGACGGAAGAGCCAACGGTGCCGTCTTCAATCAGAAATATATTCCGAGCAGCAGTAAACATGGGCGAGCCGACGAACACCAGTCCCGAAACCCGGCATATGCATGAGTTCATCTCGTCATCCCGTGAGAACGTTCCGAGGCCGCTTTTGCAAACCTAATACGGCTGGAAAATATTTAGCGACTGCTTACACCCTTCCGTTTCGGGTTCACGCCCCAGCGGATCACTTGCTCCTAGACGAAAACAGCCACCCCTGGCGGCGCGCGGTGATGCGCATTCCCACCCTGATTATGCCGGTGTCCGTCTAGGAGCAAATGATAAGACATTCGCGGCTACTTTCCCAGCCCGGCGCACCGCTGGGTGGGCGCACCAAACTTTGCGCACCACAACAACAGGAAACAGCAAATATTTCATCATTAGTCGCAACCAATTGCCGGCATGCCCTGCCGCCCGATTAGTCGGATTACAATGTTTTTTCGTCTAGTCGGCCTAGTCGTAAATGGCAGGCTATTTTAAATTGACCGTTACCGATCTGGTACTGGTGTTGCGCACGCACGCAACGCATGATGGGCTAACGTGCCAACCGGAAGGCGCACTTAACGCACAAAAACCCTACCAAAATTGCCAACAGAGCCCCCACGGTACGCACAATTTTTCAATGCCGACAAATCAAAGCTCCCGGACACCTAGAAAGATGCCCGAAAACACGACCCAGCTCCGTGTCACACGCTGATTTGTTTAATCATCTCCCGACGCACGGGTAGCGTAAGAATAAGAAAAAAGCTGGGATCCAGTGCGTCTGTCTCGAGCGTCACGCACGTCCATTTTGCGCGAACAATTTCTCCACGATTACGACCCCCCATTCCTTCCGGCAAAAAACATGCGTGCTTGATCCGCATTCCACTTCCAGCCACCCTAAGTTCGTTTGCCGTCAAAATATGACCCCAGGCCACCCGGGCCACCGCTAATAGTAAAATAGACAAGATTTACCGAGTCTTTACTGTCTGCGGCGATCGTCTAGGTCTATTATTTGTCGTCTGCGCGACACACCGCAAGCTCCCGAAGGGGGGCTTAGTCTAGGCATACCTAGAGACCGGCTAGATCCGTCTCGAACGCCGTCTCGTTGCGTAGGCCAGATCAGGCCGGTGCTCTACCGCAAGACTTGCCTGCTGATCCACAGCTCCAGCACACGGCCAGACTCCTTTTCAAGGTTACCAAGGTTCGGCCATGCGGAACGTCGCGGTGACCGGCCACCGCACCGCTCCAATTTGATTTACCAACGCGTCTGCGGGGCTGTCTGCGGTCCCTGACGCTAGACAAACGGCATTTGTCACTCGCTGGCTGGTGATTGAAGTTTCACACGTCAGCATCACTGTTCCACCGCCAACTTCTGCACTGCGACGATGAAATCGTCGCTCGCCGCTCGTCTTCGTCTAAGGGAGAAGCTGATGTTATGATGTTTGCCTGACCTAGCCGACAATAGCGCGACACGTTATGGGCACGGCGACATAGCATAACAGATCTAATTGGTTGTGCCGTATGTTCCAAGTGGCAGTGACCGCGCATATTTTTCTATTAAACATCATTTCATGGCTGACAAATGTGCTGCTAGCGCAAGTGTGGTGCTGAGCAGAGAAATTATTAACTGAGGTTTTAGCAGAGCTGCAAAACTTTTGATAATTAAATGCATAATAAAAATTATTATACTTTTATCCGGAAAGAAATTAATGGATGATGTCATTAACGAACTTTATTCTTTTATAATTTTCTGCATCTGGATGAAGCGCTTGAAGAGGAGTAATATTGAAGAAATATTACCTTCTTTTTTTTTACTTTTCGCTTTTTTAAAAAAAAGGACACTTTAAGTTCGTTAGAGATTTTAAAGCTTATCCTAGAACGATAACCTGGAACGATACGTATCACTTTTCGGCATCCCAAACGGATACAGACACCACAAAACGGCAAATAAAATCAGTCAGTCAAAATAAGTTGATAGCAATGAACTCGTCCCGGTTCAACAAGTTCACTGACACTGCCTACTAGAGAAGTGAACTAATAGAAATTGGCCAGCTCGCATTTGCATAGTTAGCACCCGCGCCGCAAAGGCCCACCGTTCCGCGATTGTACAGCGACGGTCGCCATCGTAGGGGACATCGGCATCTGGAACGGATTGTCGGCGTCTGCCACCGTTGCCCATGGGTACGCCCAGACGCACCATCGCGAGCGTTGCACGATTTTGTATCTAACGACCTAGGCCTTTCCAGGTCGCCTTCATCCCACAGCGTGGTCCCGCCTAGAACTCAACCGAACAGCTCATCTCTGCTCGCATCGCACCCTTTTATTCCACCCCCCCGGGACGCGGGGTTATTTGGTATAATTTTGTGCTCCATTAGCGTATGTGAGGCAAAGCCAATCTCAATCGCGTCAGTTGACGGCAAGCAGCCCCCACTGTGTCGCGCACGACGTTGCAACGAAATAAATGAATAACCGCGTGCGTCATCTCCGAAGACGATGGCGAATCATTTGCTAACGGGGCGCAACAGGTACTTGGAAGGTACTGGCTGTCGTGGAGTACCGAGCGTCTCCATTACATCCGAACGGATTCCGATCCGCACGCACAATTAATAGCTTTGACATGCACGTCTTGAGCAATGTAAACACGTACACCGGGAGGCCGTGTCCGAGGTTGGAGGAATCAACCAGTAATTCCGGGCACGCCCGGTCACGTTGATTGGATTAAATGTCTACGATCTGTTCTAGTAGCCGGGTGGGAAATGGTGGACAATGTTACAAGTACGTCTCGGTTGGCAGGAGCGGTCCAATTACATACTCGTTTGCTGCAGGATGCCGCACGTCCACACGGTGCAACATACAATGTTGCGTTCGATACACACTTCTTATCGCTCACGCCAGCAGGCACGCTTCCGAACTGGTACGGAGTTTATTTTTGTTATTTCTAGAGCTTTGGAGTTCCGGTTCCGTAAGTGAAGCTTCAGTTCCTGGTGTACTGTGTCAGCTTCATTCATTAGTATTTGGCCACGTTGAATTTATGTCGCATTTAACACTGACGATATGTTTTGAATCTGCGGTTCAAGGTAATATGTTGACTTCAAGCTACTGCAATCAAATTAAACGCATTCCTATGCAACTTTAAAATGCTTTTACGTCGCAATCTTACCCGCATGACAGGGTGTTCCATTATGTAAGTACTGCGCATCTAGCGATCTCGCTTCAGAGAACTTTCCTACCAGACAGGTCATTTCTCAGTTGACTATCTTCCCAACCCGACCTTTTTGGAGGGAAATTTACTACGCGGATCTGCACGGTGAGATTAAAATTCCACTACCGACCACCACTGTCTAGACAGCTACGGATGATGAATATTCAGCTACCAAATTTCACACATAAGTCAACCGCTTGATCATCGCAACATATCGCAGTTGCCCCGGTTGGGCTTGGGCTTTTCCCACCTTTCTGATCTGTCTGGTCTAGAGGCTGGACTAGAGGGTAACATTGAAATTAAACGATTGTCTAGCGATTGTTTTGGTCGCATTGAAGGGTAGCGTTCGAATTAGACTTTCCAATCGAAACAAGCGCTTAGAACATCGCTGTTTTGGTGCGATGATAAAGGTGACTTGACCTCGTAATTCAAATCATGCCCGAGATGCCCGTGGAATTCCCTTCCAGCAATCACCTGAGACTAGCTTCTTGGCACCAAGGATTTGCAAGGATAATGTTGTTTGTTTGTTTGGTTGTTCGCTTCAAAGTTCGAATACTCGTTGGAATTTAGAGAAATCGGGAGCACGATCGGAAGAATTTCCTAGAGCATACTATAATGTACCCAAACCTATGCGTCGCATGGCTGGGGCTAGTTTTATGCAAAATTTATCCTGTCTGGCAGAAAACCCCACCGAACCACCACCTACCGACGGGATGAGTCAATTATAGCGCTACGACACGCGGCATCTTCATGATCGCCACGCTCGAACCAGCCCGTCTGGTTCACCGTTTGTCCTTCAATGCTGTACGACGCAAACACCTGTGCCTGTGGTTGCTCATTACTTTCGGTGGCAAAGAGAGAGAAGTAAAAAAAAATGTTTGATGCACGGCCAAAAACAGGCTGATGACGAAACAGGTTGGTGGCAGCACGAGCACACTTACCAAAAAACCCCTCGATTGTGTCCAATTTTGGCATCCGACCCGATTGGCCGTGGCCGAGACCCCCAAAAGACCAAAAACTGCCGGCCCGTCTGCATGAATGACCAAAAACCCAGAGACGACCCCGCAGACATTACACATCTGATGACGTACGGGTCAGGCCCGAAAAACCGGAAAATCAACTCCAAACCATCTCTAGATGCACATGCAACGAACAGCCAAAAAAGAAAAAAAAATGATGAGCAAATCGCCAAAACTTAACATAATTAGTCAGAACCGTCCCATCCCGGCGGGGGGACCCGGTTCGGGAAAAAAGATGGAAAGTGAAACGACAAGTGTTTTTTTTGTTTTCCTTTTTGCTTGTGCTCCGCGAACTCTCTGTTGCTGCCAACCAATCTGGTCCGATTTTCCTTTTTTGGGCCCATTTTTTTTTATCTTTCGAATGTTTGCCTCCGTAACTGCGTCGCGAACGTGTTCATTCATCCCGTGTCCACATCCTGGGGCCTCAACCGAACCGGGCGTAATTGGAAATGGGTGATGTTTGACTGCCAAAAGTGATTTTGGACAGCTTCATTTTGCACCGTCCATCTGGAAGGGTGCAGTTTTTGCCAATCGACGTTTGCCAACGGGCAAGGTAATGAATAACCGGAAATTTCCTCCACATATGGCGTAATGTGACGGAACAGTGGCCGGGAAGGCAACGGGAGGGGGAGGGGAGAAGAACACAGGAACAGTTTTGATTGCCAAAAGTGATGATGTGTTGTTTCGCAACTGCCATTAATGTGAAGGATCAGTTTTGTTTGCCTTTATTGGGGGAAGTATACCAAAGACGTTCGTGTCCTGTGTATCAAAAGACACTCAGAGAAGATCTCCCCAAAAGTTGTTGACAATTGAACGATCTGACTTGAAACATTTAGTTTATCTGTATAATGTTTGAATAATTCAACTTCTGAACATCGTTACCGTTGCACTAGTCTTATTGGAGAAACTGAATAATAATGCTCCGTCCCTACCTACCTGTCTAACATTTTCTATCCTATCGCGTCTTTTGCTAATAGTATTGTCCTTCAAAACATTTTAACTATTTTTTTATAATTGGTGTAGTATTAATAAACTCATTCTTCGTCCTGCTAAATGTAATGTTATCTCGTTCATTTGTTTCTGTAAGCCTGTTAACTGAGTCTCTGTCATTAAGGACTTCCGCATTTGGCTCGATGAAGATCTCACTTTCTCGTATCAAGGCGATATCCTTGTTAATCCCTTCTGCAGATTGCCAGAGAATTTTCAAATCCCCTATTCTTGAAGGCTCTCTTTTGAACTGGTCCCCTTCGGCTAGGATCCAAATCGATCGTATCGAACGAGTGCAGAAGACTTGCACCAGGTTTTTCTTACGAACCCTAGAATCATTGCATTGCTCCTTCATTGCTACCCTCTTGCTCGACTGTATAGATGCCCCTATTTTGCTCTATTCTATCCCCCTATATGTTCCTATTCGTTCCCTATGTTATATCATACCCATCTTCTCATACTTAATTCTAGTTTTTTAGTGTTGTCTGGTTGTCGTCTTCTCCTACTCCTATACTGAGACTTCTTTTGGATTGTCAGAGGAGAGAATCTTCATAGAGAACCCACATCCTTGCCAAGGATGCCTGTTAAAACAGGAACCACCATAGTCAGGGAACTGCCCGATTCGCCGGAGCGCCTACGGACTAACAACTCCTCAAGCCTCAGAACCTATGCCGGATGGCCCGTTAGGACATTTACTTCAGCGATACCTATACTGAGACTTGAGCGAGTGCAAAAAGCTTTTACTCGTCCGCAATCTTAGGACCAGGACTTTAACTTCCTCTTTAGCCTACTCAATGTCCGTTATTGGTACTTGAAATCCTTGAAAAGAGAGGCTCTCTTGTTCAAGTCAGTTTTATCCCCTCAATCCTGCATAACGAAATAGATATCCCTAGCCTGCTCTCATCCCTCATCTTATATTTTCCATCCAGAGCCCTCCGTTCTCATACTCTCCTATCCCTTACAAAACGTCGCACGCAGTTCGGTAACAATGATTCAGCTCATGCTCAAGTGTGCGAGCTTTCAACAATAATACTTACTGATTCGTCTTCTGCTAACCGCCAAATTTTCCGTACAAATTCCCCCTAATTGTGGTGTTTTCCTATTTTTTTCCATTCCATTTCTCAATTTTCCAACTTTACCTCTCTGTAGATTTAGATTTTATGTACATATTATCTTTTGTACGTCCTAAATGGAAATCAAATGAATATAATAATTGAATTGTTGCACTGCAACAGGACGTAGAGATCCTCTGCTGGGTGCAATTTGTGCTTTCAATTCCTTATCTCATCCTTTTGAATTTCATCTCTCCTTGTCCTACTATCGTACCCGCCTATTGTCTATTTCACATTGATTTTCCTTCCTCCTAAAAGTTGTTTTTTTCGGCCTAAGTTAGAATTAAACATTAGGTTTAAGTTAGTTACATAAGTACATATTGTCATGCAGATTCGGTGAATAATATTATTAACAAACACTATCGCTCTTTAAATTGATCTCTACGAAGATAAAGAAGCTCTGTGCTTTGAGTCAGCTTATCAATTTCAATGTCCCCCAATAGTTCAACCACAAAAAATGCGAAGCAGCCCGACATCAATTTACAAACGCAATAATACCGTCCTTGAGTTCTTTTTTTGGCGCCGCATCTTATCGTAAATGCAGTTCCGATTTCCATCAACCCCCTGAATCCAATTGGATCCCGCAATACGATCCTGCCATTTCTTCCAGCCTTCACGCTACCGTAATGGCTAGACGTACGAACGTACCTTCACAATTCAATCGAGCGTTTCCGCAACATTTGAGTGTCGCTCTCATGTTGTTGCTGCAGCCCATTTCACAAACAGCCGTGTCTTATTACTCCACAAACGCAAACGTGATTACATAACCCACCGCCGAACACAATAACTTAAATAAAGTGAAGGAAATCTACTGTACCCGTAGCAGAAGAAGAGATCGTCAAAGCAAAAATAAAAACGATCACCGCAGGGCTGGCTAGGGAAGTTAAGGAGGGGGAAAAGAATAAAAGGGGACATCTTTCTAAATGTTACTAACACACTTTTCATCCACCAGGCGGGAAGGTGGCTGAATGCAAATTTAAATCACCAATGCATCATCCAATGTGGACCGTCTGCGGGCCGCGCTGCGCTTGTGAATGGTGATGGCGAAAAAAAAAGCGGTCATACAAATGCGAGTAGGCAAATAAAACATTTATAAAAAAACACTCCCCCCCCCCACAAACACACACACACTCAGATACACACTCCCAGTAAAACTACACAATACAATCGCACGACCGGCGTCGTGACTTCGATGTGCCTCGGAAGTGCTGCACTACTTCCCATTCTGCTGCGGGTGTTGCATTCTTCGCCCGTTGCCCGATGTTGCCGGAAAGTGCACCTTATCTGTGCTGCCGCAAGCAAAATATGCACCTTATGCAGACGGTCACAGACAGGTCGTCCGCCGTCGTGTGTGCTAAATTCTTTCCGCAGCCGGTGTAAAAGCGGGGCCCATCAGTGGCAGACCACTCCCGACTGGGCTGTGGGAAGCGAAGTCTTGGACAGAATAGGTACGAAAAGCGTACGATCGCCAATGCGTCTTGTAACCCGTCTCTCCGTGCAGCAATGCAAGCAAACTTGTCCCAACCGCTGCCCCATTCGTGAGGGGGAGCATTTGCATGCCGTTAAGAATTCGCCCCTAGCAGAGGTTGCAGACATACGCGAGTACGAAGCAGGTCCACCCTCGACAACGAAAACTCTGACAGTCAGTGTGTCACCTCGGTTGCATAAATGTGCATCTATTAAGCGAGGACGATCTCACCCAGATGTCATGCCGGACGTAGGAAGGTGGTGTCCTGCCATTGTATCGACGATCTGTGAAATTCATAGAATTCTTAATGAACATCTGCAGTTTCTTCTACTCAAAGTGGGTCAATTATTTCCTTCCATAAACTTTCAAAGTTTGTTCTTTGCTTAAAATTATTTTAAAAAAATTGGTACAAAAAAAACGCAATAGAAAACCCTGTAATTTAATTTAAAATATTCAGGAAAGTATATGCAGCTTGAGATATATTTACTTAACATTTCTAAATGATTCTAAAGGCTTTGAAGACTCTGCAAAACCTACATCGTCATATCTCGAGAAGGTGTATTGAAAAGCATCAATCGACTCTGATACGCACAATGCAAACTGGGCTGCCACTCGCCTTACAAACGTGACCCAGTAGCAGACGATAGACGACAAATACGCGTCTGCTCGCTAATGCAAAACAACAACTCAAAACTATAAAAAAAAACCACGAGCATATCCCTCCGAGACGATAAGCGAGACCCGCACCCCCGAGGGCTCCAGCCGGTGTCAGGATTATCTTCCCTTACCGGCATAATGTGTCGAACGATTCGGTTCCTGCGCACCGGGTAGGTGGTTACATTAGACGGCTTGAAGCCCGGGGGAGGGGTGGATGGACGGCTTATAGGTTGCAAAGTGACACAGTTTGAAATTTTATAAGGAAATGAGACTAAGCGATTTCGATGCTGCTGGAAACGGCTCGGGGCCGGTCGGTGGGACCCAAAAGGGGGAATGTGTGTAAATGTGTTGCGACGACCAGCACGATCGCGGCGACCCAACCAGCCGTCAATTTATTTAGAATGTATAGACGCTCATATGCCGGCAACCTGCCACTCGACTCCACACTCACCCCGCCGACCGCGGTGGAGTTTAGGTGGAGTTTTATTTTTATTACCATTCGCCCTGTTCGCGAAGCTTGCTGCGTGCCGCGTTCGTCGATGTCCTTTTTTCGCGCAAACCCCATAACAACGAACTGCATCCAAGCCACACAATGCCTTTAATGCAGCCACCAGACAGACGACGTAATGATTTTGCCTCTAAAGTTGTCACACGCCGTTGCTGCATCCCGCCAGGAACGTGGTTGCGTCTCGTGACGACGCTCTCTCCGGTTGCCTTTTGTGACAAAGTTTGCAAACGTTGTGTCGCCACCGATACCCCACCCCAATGCTTAGAACCCGATACATATATATAGAGGACCCCGGATCGGGGAAACCACAGCATTCGGTCGTCAGTAGGGCAATCGGGCAGGACTCAGCAGGAGCAGGGCCAAGCGGGCACGCGTGGATGCATCGTTCCAATTTCGGAGATGCAGCACACAGCACAAAAAAACCACCGTACGATGTCTTTTCGACGGCGAGATTTAGCGGTTAGGTCCGGGGGGTTTTGGTTTGTTTGGTGCGCTAAAGTGTTTGTATTTGCCCCATTCTTTGGTCGCGCTTCTGTTCTTGCGAGAAGATGCTATTCTGCTGGGGCGCAGGCTGCCACCGCCGCTGGTTCGTATTGACGTGTGACATAACTACGGAACCGTGCTTACGAATGCTGGGCGGGGGAAAAAACGGCTACAGACATTGTTGATATCAGTTTGACCTACATTGGGCGGGTGAAATGATGTGAATTCAAGATCTACTAGACGAAAGAAAAGGATTACGTAAAATGCAATGCTTCATTGGAAAATAAAGTATTTCACTTTTCTTGTCAGGAATGCAGATGAAATCAGATCTAAAGCGATTCGCACACTCGAGCAGTTCCATTATTCTTTATGAGCATGATTTAACTTGAGCAAATAACTTTAAGTCACGAAATATATTTTTAACTGTGACTTTTAAGCATTACCTATACATTTTTTTTTATTTTAATAGTGTTCTACTATTACTATTATATTATTATTATTACTTAAAAATATTTAATGACATTTTTAAGCATCTTCATAACAAGAATGCTTTTCTCTTCCTACATCCGCCGTCAGGTGGATATTTTGTTTTCATCGATTTTACGAAAGATATTTCTTAAGAAATCAAAACAATCAAGAAAATATTAAATATTTATGCAAGACACTGTCCTGGCATAGTTATTTTAGCAGTTAATTAGATAGCATATCCCCAGAAACTACCTAGAAAGCTAACCTGAATAAACTGATAGTGATGTGCTCAATGAATCATAATGCATGAACGATTTAAATCTTTACAGGGAGTGAGTTGATTCAAATGCTGTTAGAAGAGAATTAAGAAGAGGATTGAATCAATCTAAACAGTTAAGATTTAATTCTTTACAGCGATCTTAAACTCATGATTCGAATCATGAGTTAACTCTTATGCGAGTTAATTCGGGATTTAGCTCCTCATGTTGACATTCAACTCACGATTTAAATCATGATCATCAATAATCTGGTATGAGTTAAATCATGAGTTGAAGGTCCCAGTACCTCTTTTCCCCTCTCTCCCCGCCGCCTTCCCTGCCACCACCAACCATTCGCTTATTTAAAATGGTTGAGTTGAGTTGAAGAGTTAAATCTTCATTCTAATTCTTTAACTCGTATTTATATCCCTCAAAGGAAATTTATTTCCCGTCTTTATACAGTATCGTTGAAGCATTTTCCAAATGATTTATAGCATTTCTAATAATAAATTTAATTAAATCCTTACTTTTTTATTCCAAAGGAATGGTCAGGCCCTATTTCTTAACTATTCGAGCTTAAACTAATGCACAATTTGCATTAGTTTAAAGATCCCGTTCATTCCCTATTTATTTTGAAAACATTATTACAATAAAAAACCCTAATTTAATGGTTTAAAAACTGATATTTGAAAATATATACGAATTTAAAGATGAATTGTATAACGTCCTTGTAATTGTCCTATAATTCATATAGCTGTCGTTATAGTTAATTGTATGAGGACTTACAAAACCTTAAATTATTTACAATATCTAAACGAAAAATTGAAAAATAATGAAAGAGAAAGATAGATAGAAAGAAATAAACTTTTTCTCTCTCATGCGATTCAAGAAGTAATCAAAAGTTAACTTTTTATTTCAACTGCAACAAATCATTATCTCTCATCCTTTCACTCTCAAACCCCCGTTCGTGACTAAGTGTGTTGCGTGGAAATAAAATTAAATGCAAAAAAAAGCTTACGTGCACAGACAAACAAACCTGGTTCTAATGAAACTGAAATGCAGAAAACCGGCAAGAGGGGGCAGAGGGGAGGTGGAAGAAAGGCAGAAACAAAATCTCATTAACATTAACAATTGCAATTGATGTCGTTTGCGTAGCGCGCAGTCAAAACAAATTTATCAGCCAGACGCGGCAGAGCTACTGCACCGCACAGCTACCTCGGGCGTTGCATAAAAAAAAAAGATGCACCCAAAGAAAAGCGCACCAGAGAATGTACAAACGAGACGAAGGCACAAAAGGGACAACCGTGAGTGCAGCTCTGTACCGGGATGTCCATAACATAAACAAGAAACAAAAAACAACATAAAAAACCACCTTCAAGCAACAAAACGAATTGCAACAAATCAAACCACAGCAGAACGCCCACTTTGGGCGTACAAATTAATTTCCACCGTTGACCCTCTCTTGTTCGCTGCCGGGTTGCGCGTTGCCTGCCGGTTCCGGTTACACTGTGGCTGCACATCGACGAGTTGCAGCTGAGTTGCAGCTAGAAGCTGTGCGTAGCATTCGCGCTCGCTGATCATCATTTCGCCGCCAATTGCAGCCGAGGTTCGCGTGTTTGTTGCCTTTTTATGTGCTGCAAACGTTCGAAATGTGGTTTGCGGGTAGGAAACGCCCACTGCTCCCCGAAAAAAATAAGAACCCGCACGATCCCCGGTCTGGACTGTGCTGTCCCTACCGGGAGTCCTTAGGAAGGGTGCATAAAAATCATATTTTATTGTTTTGTTACGCTTCTTTGTAATGCTCCACAGACCAGCAGTGCTGGAATGACGGCCGGTCTGGCCGATACGATTACGGCATAACATTCCCTTCGGGGTACTCCCCAAAAAACGATGACCATTTCAGCAAAGCAGCAGATAAGCATAAGCATAACGAAAAGCATAAAATACAAAACAAACCTTGCGGTCGGACCCATGCATTGGAGTGTGCGAAACTCGCATTAAACCTTTCGCTCGCTCGCCGTGTGTGTTTGGCCGCGTTGCATCTCCGTCGCCGTTGCCGAAAGCCCGTGCCCTGATCACCCAAACCTCGGCAGCCCTTTATCCTGCGGTGGGCGCTGCTATGCGGCTCATTGATTAGCACGGACCTACGCCGGACCTGGTGCACACGTTCTTCCTCTGTGCATGCATGTGGCATCCGTTGCGGCTGCGTGTCTCTGTCGCGCAAACACTGTCTCGCTTGCATAACCACCACGGTTCTCACCCGTTCGCCGTGTGGCCGGTCCCGGCCTTCCTTCGCCGTCCGCCAAACGGCGGGGTGTACTGCTGGGTGTGTATTGCGCGCGCGTAACTCGTCAGCCGAGTCCAATAAGTCTGCCAGACAGCCAGACGGTTGGTGTCGTTGATTAATCGACGCTCGAACCGGACCCAGACTGTCCAGACCTGTCCAGACATCGGGGACGGTCTCACCGGTTCTGCCGCCCCGTGTCCACCGACACGAAGCCAGACATGGTACGGCGAGACGGCGAGCCCACCGAACACCGATCTGGTTTCGCATCGCATCTAACCTTCTGCGCAAGAGACCCAGAAGCCGCCCAGAGGCCCAAAACCCAACACCACTCCGAGCGGTTCGTTCTAGCGGGGGAAGGGGGTGGTCTTTCATGGGGAACGGGAACGGGTGGACTGCGTCCATGCGTCTGGCAACTTTTTCTAACGCCTTTCGCCTTCGCACATCGCTCGGAAATGTTACACCTTGTTCCTACCCCGCGGGGGAAACGGTTGTGATGGAGGCGCAGAACCAAGAAGTCGCAGTTTTGCATCCCGTCCACACAGACTGCAGTTGTCCCGTGCGTATTGTCGCGAGTTTTGTTTGCTAATGATGGACATATTTTTTTTTATTCTTAATTATCTCATTACTTCGCTGTATGTTTGACACATAACTATCTCACTCTCTCTCACATTCTTCTTTTTTCTCACTATTTCGTTGCTTTTATTTATGTCATTTTAAACTTCTTCTTTCGCAAACAGGACAAAAAAAAAGGTTGGCCGTTCTGATCTTGACCTTCAATTGCATCAATCCACGTTCAGCAATTTCTCCCTGTTTATCGTCGCCGTATGCCAATTACAGCTATCATTAACTTCCTCGTGCTTGTCCTCTTGCAACTCCCACTTCCAACCCTCCTCCTCCCCCCAAACAATCCCTTACTGCTCGTCCGAGAAACGTTGTGGTCTGTGGTCTGTGGGTTGAATTAGATTTTATATCGCATATCGCAGCAAAAGGATAATTTTCGTCCCCCACAACCGTCCACTCGGCGTCATTCGTCATTTTATGACCGTGAAAAATAAAACCCAAACATACGATTTTTGGTCATGGGGGGGAGGGAAGGGCGGCCCCAAAAACTGCTCCAGACAGAAGCGTACGGAGCGCAGAAGCGATAATGACAAACTGTGCATCGGGCCCGTGCTGCTGCTGCTGCTCCATCTTCCCCCCGCACTGGGGAAGGTTTTCCTCTCGGTTTCAGCGACTGTTAAGTAACGTATGCGTGCCTTTTTCGGTCAACGAAAAACGTCCGCTGGCAGGCAGCCGATTTTACCGTCATTTTGCTGCCAGTCCCAAAAGCAAAACAAAAGGGGCCAGCGAGTAGAAGTTGTTAAAATGTTGCGGCGGTCAGATGTTGGCTTGTGCTGTGCTGCCTGTCCGGATGGGCCGATAGTCGAAGATAAATGATGAATTAAAATAAATTTTAAATAATGTTCGCACCACCAGGGGGGAAAGATATCGTTCGGACTCAAATTAACTTGAAGGTGTACACAGTGATTCATCGTGTTGTTTTATTAAGGGCTCATTCAATTATTACGTAACGCTGATAGGCGGGGAGAGGGTCAGTACCAGCGTTACAGTTTGTTACATAGGGGGGAGGGGGGTTTAACTTTTTGTTACGTAACATAAAATATAAGGGTATAAAAGGTATTTTTATACAAATTCCATGTTATCTATCTACTTGTCGAGTCTCTTGGTATCTTCTGATACCCACTCATTGAGAACTTCTGGTGTCTACTCAGATGGTGGTTTTGGAATCCTGTGTGTTGTAATGGATCCAGTTTGCAACACTTGCATTGAGCTTGAAGAGCTCTAAACAGACTCAAAATGATGCATCCAAGTTATCCACTATCGTGAAGAGCTTCATACAATCATGCATCAAACATTATCCATACATCACTTAATTATTCAATATAATTTAGTGCTCTGAGGCTCACTCACAATAAATAACTTTTGCCAACTAGAATGTGCAACATCGTGCTCGTGTTTGAACTCAGCATACCATCTATAATGGTTAATTTTAATGGTGCTGAGTTTTACGATGCTTATCAATTCAATTTAACCGTTTTTTTTTCTTAACCAAATGCAATTTTTTATTGACATTCTAAATTAATGATGATCAACTGGGTGTTAAATGATAACAATGGGTTTGAGTTTTGAGTTTTCCGGCACATCGTAGTCTTGGCCAGCTGTAAGCATCCTCTAAACCACCTACGGTCCAGCGCCGTCGTTAGCCAATCCATAATCCCGATCTGTCTGCTGGACCCAGCAACAGCATCCCTCAGCTTTTTGGGCAGGGTAGTCCGGTGTCATTCTCATGACGTAACCAGCCCACTAAAAACCCTTCTGAGCATCTTCCTCTCGAACGCGGCTAGGAGAGTTTCGTCAGTTTTGGACAAAGTTCATGTCTCACAGGCGTATGTAAGTACTAGAGCTATATAAGTTCTATGGACTCCCAGCTTCGTTCAGCTGAAAATTAATCACTGAATCTACTTACGCAAATAAAAGGTTGCTGGATAAATAAGAAAGGAGTAGGAAAGAAAGGAGTCTTAATAGATTACATCGATTCGCCATAGTACTATGTAATGTAAACTCTCAAACGAGCTTCTTAAGTTTTTAAATGGAAATCGTAGCTATATAGATAGAAATAGGTTCTAAAACCGCTTTAAATTATTAGCAACGATCAAGCTAGTCAACCTGGCGAGAGTTGTAAATTTATTAGGCGGTATGTTTGTTTCTTTTTGCATTAGTCGAAATACGATGGCATTACATAGGTTACTTGATACAATTTATTTATTTTTTAAACAAGGAGAGGGGGTGGGTCATCCAAATGTTACGTAATTAATGGAGGGGGTTGCATCTAGTGTTACGTTGTGTTACAATGGGGGGGGGGAGGGGATCGAAATTTGATAATTTTTGCGTTACGTAATAATTGAATGAGCCCTAAGAATATCACGCCCTTTTTGCATACACCAGTAATTTACTAGCACTGAGTTGCAAATGCGGGTGATTATCACATGTAGATTAGGTAGGTATTGACTTAACTACTGCAAACATATCCCTGGCTCATGTATTTCTCAAATCTTCTCCGTCCGCTTTCTAATAGTGCTTAAAAAAACCTCAACCATGCGTCGCTTCAAACAACTTCCTCGACCAAACACTCCTCAACGGAACGGTTTTCCTGCAATCCTTCGAAATCAATGAAACCGTAAGCGTGTAGCAATTTCACCACCACGTAGAGCATACCGGCGTACAACACACCGATGATGCACCGATGCACGAAGGTTCGCAACCGGTGGCGCCTGAGCGTTTTCTCCAAGGTACTCCATGGATCACGCATCAGGTACTGCCGCAATCCCTTGATCTGGTGGTCGAGAAAATCGTTCCACTGGATCGCTTTCGCATCGCAGGGAAAATATTTATGATCCTCGGACGCCATTGCGTCCAGGACGCGCCGCATCCGCCCGGTCCGGAAGCACCACTGGTTGTTGGTGAAGAAGCGCAACACGGCGGAGAAACGGTGCACCTTCCGGTACAGCTTCAGCACCTGCGGCTTTTGGCCGCGCAGTTTCAGCATCGCGTCAAACACGAGCGCCGGCAGCACGTGGTAAAAGATGGACAGTATGTCCGCCACCAGCTTGAAGCGTGTCGTGTTGTAGGTCGTAATCCACAAAGATTTGTCGAACGGAACGCGATCCTTCCACTGCTCCAGCTGCAGCTGCGTTTCCCGCCAGCTGACCGGATTATCGTCGGTGGTGCAGTTAAACACGTTGTCCTCCTCGGGGTGATTGACCGAGTACCACGTGACGGCTAGGGTTGCGTTGATGACCGTGTCCGCCGGTACTACGCTGGCCTTATAGTCCATGTGGATGTGAAATATTCGCAGAACACCGGTGGCAGCCCCGCACACGACTCCATTAAACCCGTACAGGTTATCCGTCCAGCCCGGTATCGGATCTTCCATGGTTGTTGTAACTGGAAAAGAGATACACAGCTTAACTCCATCATGTCCACGATGAAGCTGTAAGGATGCTTACTAATAGATGGTCTTATAATTGCCACAGGTAGTCGGGTTTTATAGCGCCGCACTATCTCCTCGGAGAGCGATTTTGTGAAAGCGTACGTGTTAGGCCACGGTTTGATGATCTTTTTGGACAGTAGCTCAAAGTTGTCGGCATCATCGCCCTTTTCCGCCACTTTCATCAGCACAGTTGGATCGAACGGTGGCTCGTAGAACTTCTCCTCTATCACATCCAGCACGCAGTGCGAAAAGGCCGTCGAGATGTAGGTGAATATCTGAAGAAACCGCGCAATACACGCGGTGTTGTGTGAGTTTGGTCGAAAGCTCACCAATTTCGACTACTCACCTCCAGTTTTCGACACTGCTCGGCAATCATCAGCATCTCCTGCGTGCCACGGACGTTCGTTTGTACCGACTCTCGGAGCGACTCATCGAACCGCACATCCGCAGCCGCGTGAATAATGATCTGCGTGTGCTCGTAAATGTACCCGAGCTCATCGTTCGATATACCGACGCCAACCTCACTGATGTCACCCTCGATGAGTCGTATCTTGGATAGATACAGCTGCGGATCTTGCGCGTAGTTCACGAACACGGCTTCCTGGCCGAGCAGCTGCTCCAACCGGTCGGCAGGACTAAGCCCTTTCTTACGCCGCAGAATCAACATTAGTTCTGCCACGTTGCATCTGCAGTTTGCAACAAACTTACGTTAACAGACTGCCCACTGGCCTGCTGCATCGTTCGAACTCACTTGATTAGCTTCTCTATCAACAGCTTGCCTAGAAATCCACTACCACCCGTCAGCAGCACGTATTTGCCATCGTAGAAATCCTTCAGCGGCGAATGGTACGCCCGAAACTCTTCCAAACTCACCATGGTAACTCCGAAACTCCGTAACACAACGCACAACGTTTTGCAAACACGGAACCGCACCGGAGGTTTTGTTGCCTTTCGGGCGCACTAAGTGCAACTACCGGTATTTGCTGCAGCGGACTGCAACTGCCACCAAAGTGCACCGTGCACCGATGTTTAAAGTTTAATTTTAAGCCGCCGTGTTTTCCGGTGTTAAGTTCATTAATATTCTTTACACTTTTTTTGTTTTGCTGTTTGCTGTGCTTTTCCCTCATTCCACCGGTTGAACGGTGATTACACGTAACTTTACGAACACTATGATTCGGATGGTCGCCGGGGTGGCAAATGCGAAGTTTTTACGATACTTTCAATTACAAAAGCCGTGCGAATGTAAAGTCTTGAAAATTTTCAGTAAAGTTCAATAAATTCAGCAATGAGAAATTAAGTTGAGCTATCCCGACTGCATGTGTTTGCAGAATAATTTAACACAATTCAATTGTTACTTAATATTTCACGACGTTCAGAGCCCAAAAATAATGAATAAAGTGTTCTTCATTCATATTAATATTTTTACTTTATATTTCCATTATGAAAGCTTTCGTCGTATTATCAAAGTGTTCTTTAAATTATTATCATGTCACAATTCAATTTATTATTCTTTTATTATTTAATTTCATTTATTTATATATTTATTTTTATTTATTTATTCCATTATGACGGCTTTCGCCGTATTATCATTTATTTATATATATTTTTATATGTTTCTATTAACAATTGTATTTATTTCCCCTCTGTTTAATTATCTAACAACACCCCTTTTTAATGTTTTACGAACAAAAGGAAGTGCGATGTTCTTTGAATAACATATGATGCAAACGATCGTTAAATAATACAAAACAACACCCATGTCACCGATATCGTACAGTACCTTTCACACCACCGTTCTAAACACGTAGAATGTTACGTGTGCAAGGCAAAGTTTGGCGGGTCAAAGCACTAACAACCATTTACGCACCCGATGTTCGTACGGTTAATTAGCATGCAGCAAGTCCAATGGCAGAATAACCTTCCGAAACAGGAAATCGTACAGTGCATTGCAAATCGAACGCGTTCAGCAACGCACTCTCATTAAATACTCTCTGAGTAAAAGAAGAATTAAACACTGTCTAAATTCGTATAACTAATTACTAATTATATCGCTCGGCAAAAGAAGATATTTAAAATGAAGACATTTGCAAAAAAACAGTTTATTACTCTGTGCGTAAAAACAAAAACCCACCCCTTTTCAATAAATGCTCCCAAATGCGGTGCAGCCCAAAAAGCTTCTTAAATCTGGCACACCGGCCGCATCGAGTGCTCTTAGCGCGACCAACACAAAACACCCATAGATCACCCCAAGCATGCACCAATGGATCAGCTGGCGGCGCTTATGGATCCGCAGCGCTTCCTCATTCGTTTCCCACGGCTCCTGCAGCAGATACACCCGGCAGCCCCGGATGTGGTTCACGCCAAACTTGCTCCAAACCACCGACCGCATATCGCACGGAAACAGATACCGATCGACAATCTCCATCCCGTCGAGCACACGCCGCATCCGGCTGGTCGCGAACCGGAACTGATTGTTGGTGAAGAACCGCAAAACGTCCGCAAACCGGTGCACCGTCCGGTACAGGCGCAACACCTGTGGCTTATCACCGCGCAGACGCATCATCATGTCGAAAAACACCGCCGGAATGAGATGGTAGAAGATCTGCAGAAAGCTGGCCACATAGTAGTACCGGGTCGTATTGTACGTCGGTATCCAGAGGGATTTCTTCACCGCCACCACACCCTTCTGCGATAGGCAATCGTTCCGTATGTCGCCCCAGGTGGTATGGTTCTCGTCCATCGTGCAGTTGAACACGTTCTCCTCCTGTGGATGTTGGGCCGCGTAGAAGGTCGCCGCTAGCGTGCTATTGATCACGATGTCCGCCGGTATGATGTCGGCTTTGTATTCGTCCCGAATGTGGAAGATTCTCAGGACACCCGTACCAGCGCCACTCACCACACCATTGAAACCGTAGAAATTATCCGTCCAGCCTGGTATCGGATCAGCGTAGGTTGAGGTCACTGAAGGGATAGATTGGCAACAAAATGTTACAAGAGACATAATTAAGGTGCACATCCCAATTCTACCTACCAATCGATGGACGCACGATGGCAATTGGTAGCTTGGATCTGTACCGACGCACAACTTCCTCCGCCAGAGCCTTCGTAAATGAGTACGTGTTCGGCCACGGTTCCACCACCTTCCGCGATATGGCTTCCAGCTCCTCCAGCCGTGATTGGTTTTCGACCAACCTGATCATTTCCAGCGGCTCGATAATGGGTGTGTAGAATTTTTCTTCCACCGTCTCATAAATGCACTGCGAGAACGCACTGGAAACATGCACGAAAACCTGCGCAAATACATCACACCGCACTGTGAGTGATCTCGTTCAACGGAAATGGTGCATTTAAAAGCCACCTACCTCAAGATTAGTACAATTCTCCGCTATCTTCAACAAATGATGCGTACCGCGAACGTTCGTCTCAACCGATTCCTTCATCGATTCGTTCAATCGCACATCCGCGGCGGAATGGAGAATAATGTTGGTGGTTTTGAGCATGTACTCCATATCATCGTTGCTGATCGCCAGCCCAGGTTTGCTGATGTCTCCCTCGATCACCTTCAACCTTGACAGGTAGAGGTCCGGCTGCTGCTGGTAGTTCACAAACACTGCCTCCTTTTTCAGCAGCGCTTTCAGCCGCTCCTCCGGGCTAACGCCCTTCTTCGAGCGCATCAGTAGAAGAATCTCTCGCACACCACACCTGCGGGGGGGAATAACGGGGATGATTAATGTGTCGCGCAAAAAAAAGGGTCCCATTACGCGATACTCATACTTGATCCATTTTTCAATAAACAGCTTCCCCAAAAATCCACTCCCACCGGTGAGGAAAATCGTTTTTCCCTCATAAAATTCCTTCAATGGGGAATGGTTTTCCTTAAACTCTTGCAAGCTCATCCTAGATCACCTATTCGCTGCTGGTCGTCACGCTTATCGAACAATCACTGACCGTCGCTCAAACGCGTGCGGGCAATTTGAAGTGTTTTTTTTTCTTCTGTGCCGTAATTAATTACAGACCTCGGCCGAATTGTAAAAAGGTTACAGCTACGTTGACGCACACGTTGCCGCTGTGTTTGGTTTTCCATTTAATTAGGTCTCCCGAACAAACTGGCTTGAGTTTGTGTGTGGAAGGGCGCTGTGCCCTAGGTGTGAAGTCGGTCGGGCAATAGAACACTCCGTGGTGAGAAGAATGAGTTGAGAAAGGTGTGTGAGCAAACTCTATATCGAATCCTTTCCATTTCTTAAACGCCGCGATGTATGCAATCACACATCCGCTTTGCATACTCCGGATCGTATGCAACTGGTGGATACAAGTCGTTTTATTCACCCAAGTAGCGCACTGGGTTTTAAAAAACGACGTTCAGCTACTGATCGTTAATCAGAATTTTATAAAAATATACAAATAAATCTACAAATGAAACTATCCAACAATCCAATGCTAGTAATGCTTGGTGTTTTTCATCAGCCCAGAAATTCTTATTTCAGAAGCTATGCAGAGAATAGAAATGCGTAAAAGGTGGATGTTATGGGGATTTACAAATCTGCGGATGCAAGCATCTTCCAGATTTTTTTAATCGATGAAGATTTAATAATCTTTGTTAGGTCTCATGAATATTTAGAGATTGAAACATAGCTTTGATTGATTTGAAACATAACATAAGATTCATGCAGGGTTTCGGATCATACAAAAATAATTTTCAACCGTTTGTAACCGGAATTTTGCAATTCATTGGGGGATATTTTCAGTCAAAAGATATGTGTAACCATAAAAGGAAAACGTGCAAATATATAGGGGAATTTTGCTAAAAACGCTCAGGAGAACAATCTGTTAATTGTCATCATTAAATTTAATAAACATAGCAAAGAAATCAAGATAATGTCTAAGGGATTGATCACAGCTTTTCCACATGTTTTTATAATGAAACAGGAGTAGTGAAACAATTATCTTTGTCGCTGGTATTCATCTTCAAAAGCAAGGCACGTGAATACTTTTTCTGCAATCCTGGCATAAATATGTTCAGCTTATGGTACATAAGTTTTTAGCTTTTTGAATACTAAGAAGGTGTTTTATACTAAAGCTTGTCTGCAAAGAATATCAAAGAAAGCAATCTTCATTTTTTTAATTCGAATACATTTGCAAAACTGTTTGAAGGGTTTCTTGAGTAGAAGAGAAGATTGTGGAAATCTATTAGTCAACAGTCTTCAAGGTTGTCATTTTGTGTCTGAAATTTAATCCAACCAAAGACAATGCAACCGAAAAATTATTATGAGAATTTACTCTTTTTTAGCAAAATTCCCCTGTTTGTTAGCGCATTTCCCCTAAATGATTGCAAATTTCTCTTCATCGACTAAAAATATCCCCCAATGAATTGCAAAATGCCGATGTTTTGGCAAAATTCAAACGATTGAAATATTCCTGCATAATTTATTCTGTATGATCCTGTATGTATGACACTCACTTCTACATGATCCTGTATGGATGATTCTCAAAAGATTAATTTAACGCTCAACAACACAATAGCGAGTACGTACATGTAGAGGTTTTCCGAATACCGTAAGATGTATCTCTTTATTTACCTAACTATTCCTTCCTATGTACACGAAGATAAGAATAAAACACATTACATTGAACAGTATCGCTGATAGATGCCATGTTAGGTCAATCGTGAATGAACTCCCAGTCTGCTTCATGAAAGAAGGGTCGAAAGGAGTAAAAACATTAACAAATAACACCGCATCGATTTGTACACCACAGACATTGGAGTGTTGCACGTGCACACCACCCACACACGTGCATGCGCTAGTTGAAAATGGCTCGCCCAACATTTAAATACCCCACCCCTCCTAGTAAAGCCATTCAAAATGTCGTCCACTGTTGTCTGCGAATCTGCGAAACAAACGCGCTAGCCCTGACACACGATGTCGCCTAGGATAGTGAACGAGCACTAGAACACCAACATTCCAACCGCTTTGAAGAGGTAGTATATGAGTAAAGCCCACAACGAGTAGTACGCGGCCAGAATGAAGAAATGCACTATCCGCATCTGCTTGTGACGTTTGATCGCTTCGTCCAGGTTCTCCAACGGCTCGTTGGCGATGTGCTTGCGCAGCCCGTGAATGTACGTCCAGAAGTAGTCGGCCCATTCGATCTTCTGTATGTTGCAGGGAAACATGATCTGATCATCCGGGGATAATCTGCAAAGAGGGAACGCCATGTTGTTGTTACCACCAGTGTCCGTTTTGATTGCGCTTGGATGATGATGTATCTTCAAACACTCACTTATCTCGCAAAGATCTCATATTGTCATTCTCAAACGTCCATCGACCGTTGGCAAAGTAAGCGATAACTGTGGCGAATTTGTGCACCTTTCGATAAAGGTCCATAACTCTGAAATAGCATCATAGAAAAATGTGGATTAAAATTGTCTAAAGATCCTACTATTGATGGGTGCTCTGTCACCCACCTTGGGGTACGTCTGATCACTCGCAGGTAGGTGTCAATCAGCAGCGCCGGCAGCAGATGGTAGATCAGTTTGTAGAACTCGTACAAATACTTGTTGGTCGTCGTATTATGACACACGATCCAGAGCGATTTCTTCGGCGGACAGTGTTTACCAACCTCAATCGAGTACTCGTAGATTTTTTCTATTTAGAGAGATTAGAGTTATAAAGTACACGGAGGACATCCACCTCGCGACGGAACACTTACGATAAGAGATGGGATTGTCATTTCCGGTGACACAGTTGTAAATTTTGGTGCGCGGTTTAACCACACCCTTGAGCTCCCCGTTTGCTTTGGCTTCCGGCAATGGCCGATTGCTTTTCCTAAGGTGATGATAGATAAAACTGCCTCGTCAAAAACAAGCGAACAAACTTCAGTGCTTTTACAGTGCCGCCCGGTGCGGTGTGGAAGTGTCTAGTTTACCGTTCTACGTAGGTTTGCCAGCCGGCAGCGAGCACCGCATTCACCACAATATCCGCCGGTATGATGTCCGCCTTGTTGTTGTCGTCTACGTGCATGATGCGTATAATACCCAGCGCGATGCCGGCGATCACCCCGTTCAGGCCGTAGATGTTATCAGTCCACCCGCCGATCGGTTCCTCGTTGGTTGCAATCACTGTCAAAACAAGAAGGCCTTTGATTAGACTCGGGTTTTTCAGGCCATTCTTTGCAATACTTACCAATCGATGGACGAACGACCGCGATCGGTAAAAGCTCACCGTACTGCCGTACGACGTCCTCCGTGAGGGCCTTCGTGTAGACGTAGGTGTTCGGCCAGGGATGTATGAAATCGTTCACCGTTTTGTTCATGTGCTCCTCGAACCGTTCGTCCATCGCTTCCACGAGCTGGATCATCTTTTCCGGCTCGGACGGTGGCGTGTAGAACTGCTCCTTGATCAAACCCTGCGGACAGTTCGAGTACGCGGTGGAGATGTACACAAACAGCTCCAGGTTGACGATCTTTTCCGTGATGCGCAGCAGATCGCGCGTACCCCGCACGTTCACCTCGATCGCCTTCTTGAGCGCCTGATCGAACCGGACGTCCGAGGCGGCGTGCAGCACAATCTGCGCATTGTTCACGATGTACTCGATCGATTCGTCCGACAGACCGAGCGAAGGATGCTGCAGATCGGCATCGACCAGCTTGACGCGCTCGATGAACGTGGGGCAGTCTTTCTTCAGGTTCATAAACACGATGCTGCTGAACAGATCGTCGCAACGCTGCTGGGCCGTTTTCCCTTTCTTGGGCCGCGATAGCAGGATAATCTGTCGCACGTTAATTCTGTGAGCAAGGCAAGGCAATGATAATTTTATAGCAAGTGGGAAGATATTGTGCAAAATACACAGCGAAATGTCGCTTTTAGCGAGACTTTCAATTCAATCCATCACCAACACCCAAACCGCTTCATAAAACCCTGCACGACACATGTAAATCCCTGCGTGCCGTGTAAACTCTACGACCAATTCCCACTATCCAGATCGAATTATCAATTCTAATTCGTACTTAGAAGCCAAAGCGAGAAGGCCAAAAATTCTAGAAGCCGCTGACGAGCTTTGCCGCAGCGATACACAACGTCATTACAGAGGTTCCACTTGACTTTTACGCACTTGAACTTCGCCTTCATCGATGGGGCTCGGTGCCGGGTAACGTTGAAGCATACGGAAAAAAAAGGAAAATCGTTCCATGTACCCTACCCATTCGAAGAGCTTTTGCTTTTGCTGGCCATAACATGCCATCGCCTAGGTCGTGCAAATGACCAAAGAAAACACGACCAACGCTTCCCGATATCGTGAGTCGGCAGTTCGGGTTAGTGTTCTTACCCTATTTTTGCCGTACAATTTCGCGGCCTAGCAGAATGGTGGGGTGGTTTTTTTCTCCACTTCACTCCCATAAGCACATTTCGTCATTCGTTCATGCTAAACTACACACAACAATAGCAAAACCTAATAATGTGGCCCGCAAAAGGTAACACTGAGTATGAGCATCTTATTGGTAACCTTCAGTTGGGACAGGAAATGTGGATGCTGCCGAATAAACCGGTTAGCGGTAATGAAAGAAAACACAAAACAATCATTATTTCATGCCCATTACGGTGTGGAAGTACAACAGAAGTTACCTGCGCCATTATGCGCGCGGTGTCTTCACGGCATTACTCTGCACAATCAATGTGAAACGTCAATTATTTCTACTTTTTCCCGTGCAACCTCCGGAAGAACTCTGATGCAGATGATTGAAGCATCAGGTTATCTTCATTATTTGCGCATTAAAACCCTGCAAATGCTGCCTGCAATATTGTTCAAGAAATGTCAATCGAAGTCCGTAGGCATTGCCAAAGATCAAACCACGGGAACGCGTAACTTGCATTTGCGTAAAGCAATATTCTGGATAGGACGGCTAAGCGGGTCTAGTAAAACCTGTTTACGACTAAGCTAATTGGCATTCTATCCTAATCGCCTAGATTGTCCGTGCAACAGCATGACAGCTAACCTCACCTAAGTTGTTTCATATGCGCTTAAATGCAGAAATATTTCTACCATGAAGCTCACAAATCCTTTAAAACTTCACAAAACTCCATACCCGACAGGATATGGACGAGCAATCAGTGAAGACTCAATATTTTATTAACCAACCATTCATACCAGAATAACGATCTTTGACGATGCTGCAGGGTTTTCGAACTCCGAGAAGGTCAGTAATGGAAAAGAAGACACTTCGAGCACTAAGCGTCATTGAGATAATGCCAAAACTATGGAGCAGGTTCATGAGGGAATGTTCATTTTAGATTGTATTCGATGCTTCCTACACGGCTGTCCAAGTACTTCGCACTGCGACTCTTCGTATTGAAATCTTGATGTATCAAAAAAATGGTAACCAAGGTTACCTCAAGATCAAACGGACAGATTTCATCGATGCGCAAATCTTTCTCACTGTGCGTACTTCAAGTTATTTAATTACAGTAATATATTTTGAACTTGATTGATGGGATGGTGAGAATTAAAACCAAAATATAATTTTAAAGAACACTTCTTAAACCTCACCCTGGTATTGCGTACTCCATTCGCATATACCTTAATGCTGAATTTCACAACCACAAATCAGTAGATTCTAGTTGTCAGGGGGTCTTCTGATCGTCGGATCACACTGTGATGCGGATGAAGTCTCACGACATAAATCAGTCACAGCAACATCAGTCGTATTTACATTTCTGTTTAACACTGTCTTATTACATCTGAATCACAGGTGCAATATTTAGTGGATTGTTTACAAATGGTCAACATTAACGCATTGCTGTTAGATGGCAGATAATCAGATACCTGCCCGGTGGATGATTCTAGCTTGTTGCGACTGTAAGCACAGCGGAAATAGAACATTGCAGTTGGTACTTTTCCAGCAAAGCGTTACTATGAGAAACGCATTTAATTCGCAACGAGTTCCCACCATTCCACCTTCACTTTCTTCGCCATTAGCGCTACAACGGCAGCGATTCGATTGCCTGCGAAAGCAAACAACAAACCAATGACGTCGCATCCACCTGCATACCGGTAGTAGCTACTGCTAAGATATTGCATTACGTCTGCTCTGCTTCAAACCACTTGCATCAACCCACCCAGCCGCCCATTACGGTGACAACACCCTGACCACTGTTCCACCTTCGAGTGCTCCACAACGGCGAGTCGGCTTTCCCGTTTTGTCAAACGCGTTTTGCCCTGGTGTGGGGACGCTCGCGATCAGCCTGTCGGGTGAATAATTAACGCAGCACAAAACGGTGCGGGAGTGAAATATTCCACCAACCCAAGGGGAACACCTTGAAAGCGGTCTACCAAGTGATCCACATCCAGACGCGAGCGTTCCCGAACTGGTTGTTCTTACCTGAGCAGCTTCTCGATCAATAGCCGTCCGATGAAGCCGGTACCGCCGGTAATCAGGACGCACTTGTCGCGGTAGAATTCCATCACCGGCGTGGACGTTATCTTACGCTCCTCCGTCATCGACAGCTCGTTGTTGTGGCCCGTCTCTTCGTTCGCTCGGAGATCCATGCTGGCTCCTGTCCTACGTCCTGTTGCGTAATCGTATAACAAACACTACGCTAGAAAAAAAAAATAGAGAAAAATAGCAAAACAGTTCAAAACCCTCGTATCAGTTCTCGCGACCGATTCCTGACCACCTCGTTATAGATCAAGAGGTCGATCGGATGTCGAACAGTTTCATGACATTTCCAATTCGCTTTCAATTCCTATTTAGCTTCACGACAAAATACCCGCCCTTTTCACCTCAACCGTCCATATGGGAACAGCACACGCACACAACCGGCAGACACTCTGTAACGTTGTGCCTTTAATTAATGTTTAACTGACGTCCGCATCGGCGGTACGGGTTTTCGCCTTATTCCGAATGCAAACAGCTTCGACAATTAAAAGCAAATGCGCCAGAAGTTGTTGACGTCGCTTTCGCTTTTCTTTCGAACCGTTACCGTTTGCCAAAACCACACGTGGCCCACACGTACACGCGCTTCTCACATTATTATTGACAGGCAACGTGTTGGCGGATTCGAGAAGCACTAAAGTTTTTTTTTTCTTCTATTGTTGAGATGCGTGTACTTATTTAGAAAATATTGTAAATAATCTTGGTGTAAATCTTGGTTAACTTAATGCTGCTTATTGCACACTGTGTATCATCAATGAGCACCTTGTCAACACTCAGTTTACTGGGCAGCGTAAAGGGACTGTTATATCATTGAATAAACATCACACTGTCAAGGGGCTTTTAGGATCGTCGTGAGTTACTGAAGCTTTCACCATGTCCCTTCCTAACGAAATACGTTTTTCACACTTATTTCGTGTTATGGCGAATTAATAAACTAGTTTTTATAACTTAATCGCTTCGAAATAGTCGCCATGTGTTGCTAACACTAATCTCGCTCCATTTTAATTATTCAACGCACATACTGAAGCTATTTCTCTCTACCTTTTTTTTTTCTTTATTTGAAACGAACCCGCCAGATAATTCACGATAACAGTCACGATTACACCGATCACGCGTCGGAACTAAGGCAAACCCCACCGTGCTGTTTGATGACTATTACCGTTTACAGTGGCCGATCGATGACTTAAACACACCGTACAGACAGTGTCGGGCGGGCGTTGTACCTGGTGCAGCGAGGATCACGGGAAAATTTGCGTCCGCACGGCTCAAGCTGATTCACTGAACTGACCACAGCTGAGAGGTAATTTCATTTTTCACCCCGAAGTACGCTCCTACTTCCACACCATCGGCGGCCATTCAAGTGCCCGATCCTTTGTCGCGCATCCCCCCCGTTGTTTGCAAGCGAACAACACGCGCACGTTAGTTTCGCACACACACGCGCGTTTTGCATGAGTATGGCCGCTTGTTTACATTACCGCACCGCTAGAATGGAGGGATGTGCGTACCAAACAATTGCCCCACACAATCACGCCGTCCGTATGTGAGTGCTTTTGGGGGTATTGGCGGATCTGTCCGGTCCGGTTTTATTGGGATGGGTGAGAACGTTTGTACGGTTGTTCACTTCAAGTCCGCGACTGACACTTACCGTAGCGCCATATTTTTTTTCTCTACACTCGAACACCATCCGCATCCCTTCCCCGGAAGTGACCCCCTTTCGTGTACGCCAAGTAAATGTTGTTCATTTTCATTTCGATTGAAAACTTTTCCCTCACCCCCGCGGGGGTGCAGATGGATGCGGCAGAGCACAAAATTGTATTGACACTCCTAACTAGTAGCGTGGCATACATGCTTCAGCCACCGATCCATCCAGTTGGCCGGGCACTGAAGTGCCCATTAGGAAATGCTTTCAAACGGTGGGCCAGAAAATTGCTGACCAATAGCTGGCGTCAGTGTATCCATGCGAGCGATCAGAGCACATGTGGATCCTGCTCGCCGACACCTTCAGCGAATGACGTAAATGACGGGGTTGGATTGTGTGCGATTTTGCGACACATTGGACGCCCTACGGACACCCGTAAGTACACACGCGTTGCTATTGCCTGGGCGGGAAACCAGGAAGAAGTCGAACGGATCGGGTTGGGTTGTAATATACGGAACAAACAGTGTTGCCACTGTTTCAAATGACACTTTGTCGTGGTGGTTACTTTCTTGATCTGTGTAATTCATTGCAAATTGTAGTAGATTTGTTAAAAAAAAATAAAAAAAATTAATATAGAAAATAAAATAAAATAATGTAAAAACCATAAAAATATCCCAATTTTTGTCTTTGTTTATTTATTTATCCCAAAATTGTGTCTTTGTTTTTAAAATATATATATATTTAGTGACACATTGGAAAGATTTATTGTATCCGGGTTTACCCATACCGGATAGAACATTTGATAACATCATGTAGCTGCTCATATTACAAATTATTCGTACGTGAAGAGTAATGGGGGGTTTCCCTTCTTTCAGAATAAACACAATTCTCATCACAGCTGCCGGCTAATACCATTTCCAGGCACGTCCAAACAATTGCACTTTCAGCACAGCCGCCCCGGAATGACACAGGACCATTATCGGATTTTACGCTTCCCATTGCAAATTTTCCAAGCAGTGCAGCTCTGTTGTTATAGTTTTTAAACGTACGGTGCGTACTGTTCACATATTCGGTAAGGAATGCCATTGCATGCGGCTCTCAGTCACACGGTGGAGGCGTTTAAAACGCGACTAAAAACAACTGTTCTTTCTGTTCGCGGTGATGTGATTAACTATTTGCAAACACGGTAGTCACACGGTGAGATGCCCAGTGTCGCCCAGAATATTCAGTCCATCGGTCATTCGCTTCTAAATGAGATGCATTGACTGTAGTAAATCTATTATTACTACTTCACTCGAGTGGTTCGAATGCAAATAAAAGGCATTACACCATCATCTCGGTGCTGCTAGGGCGGCTTGAAACAATTAGAACACCTCTTAACGCTAACTAATTGCGGTTAGAAGACCTTTGCCGGAACCTCTAAGTCATGATCCACAAAACGAACCTTATCGTTCGTTCGTGTTGCACTTATCACGCATATAGGTGCAAACCATTTTCCAAAGACATCAGGAAGTTGCCTGCCCCTGTTCAAGATTGCTGAGCGGTTTCTGCAACCCTGAGGCATGATCCTCCCATCAATCAGTCAGGGGTGGGTAGTACGGTTACTACTGCTGCTGCTACCACTACCGTGGGACAGTAGCCACCATCGGGCATTCAGGATCGTAGGCAATTAATCAGTAATTAACAAACAAACGCCGTTAATCTATCACCCGTCTGAGAGCACCAGCGATTGCTGTTTGTTGTGATCGGACACGCACGCCTAGAACAACGGATCTTACACCGCGGACAAGGACACGGTTCCGAACCGGACCTGAAAGTACGGTAGCGGAGCTTTACCATCGATAGTTTCGTTACGAGGCAAGGCACCGTTGTAATGGATAGTTATTGTTACGCTTCCTGCTTTATGTTTGAGTGTCTTAAAATACGCCTAAATCACTCCAACTACGAGTGTCGCGATAAAAATACGTTCAGTGGTGTCAACGTACAAGTGCAGATGTTCTCAAGTTATATTACCTTTAAGCTTAGCAATTTTTCAATGAGTTTTTTTTAGATGCAACACAAAATCACAAACACACCACACAAGGATTGTGTGCTTAATTTTAACTGATCGCTATAAAAAAATTATCCGTTTGGATTTGCGTATTTGCGACTGTCTGATGACGCGGCAGTGAAGATTATTGTTTACCAACCGTTCAATTTGCTCGTTTACAGACAATTTGTACCTCGAGCGCAATTGTTACCATGGCTCGGGCAAGAAACAAAAAAAAAGTGCGTTAAGCATCTTCCAATTCAATAATTCGTCCTCTTCTCCCCGTTGGCGGTACGCTTCACCGACAGAACGCAATTGAAGTCTGAATAACCCGTGTCAAATCGTGACCACTGCTAGGTTCGGTGGTACGCAAACTTATCGCAATGGCAACAGGGGAGAGAAAAAAAAACATCAGACACTTCTGGGGGTTTCTTGGAGCTATTTGTGTAGAGCTCACGGTGGTCGTCGAAACCACAATGACGTCTGCGTGCTCGGCATGATGGCATGATCGGTAGATGACAATGAATTATCCCAGCCGATGTGCGCGAGCAATTACATCGCCATACTCGCCCGCTGTCTATGCGATAAACAGCCACACAATTCGTCAAGCATTCAGAAGCCCCGAAAAAGAGCTCACACTTGCTCCGTTGGCTCACCAGGCGTGGGGAGTGTTCTGGTGGAACAGGCTGAAGAATACGTCTGGTTGGTGTTTTCGCAGCAAATTGAAGTGTAAAGTTGGCAACCGTATGTACCCAACCGTATGTGAGTAGATGTTGTTAGACCATCTAGACATCTAGAAGTTCCGGCAGTAACATAACCCGCAACAAAAAAAAAAAATATTGCGCCTTTCCGTCTAACGTTCTTCTTCAACCACGTGCAAATAGAAGGGTTCTGTGCGGCAAGCGGTGGCAAGTGAACTTTGTACTGGTCAAAGCAAACAGGCGAGCACTTTACCGGCACCGTACAGTGTTGCTTTTCCATGCCACCTGCATGTCCATGCTGCCAGCTTTTGACCATGACCATCGGCCTGATCGGCTAATTGTGCGATACCCCAATGGCCATTCGATCGCTTCGGGAGATGTGCCCAATGTGTGGATGCTGTACGGTGTCGGTAATTATCTGCATTACGCAACGGCGAAGGCTGTACAGCATGTGCGTTTCACGAGATCAAATTTCACTTTGATGCCCCATTCAATAGCGACGTTGATATGCTTTCCGGCAAACGGTCACGAGAACAATTAGTTTAATTTCGTGACATTGAATCGCGATCGATCGTCTGTTCTTCATAAGTAATTTTGTTTGATTTTGGAAAGTAAATACAGCAACCAATCATTTATTTTTTATTTTTATTATCTCTTATAACTGTTTTAAAGTGCTTATGTGCTTAAATGTTACTTTAAACCATCTCTAAAATACGAAAATATTAAAATCAGGTCATTGACATAAGCATAACTTTGTTCAAGTACTTTTTTTTTCTCTTACGCCATTTTAAAGCTCTAAAGCTCGACTGAAAGCTTGGAAAAGCTCAAAAAGCTCTCACTAGCCAAACTTCAGAAAGCTTCATCTGTTGCTCACCCCAATGAACAATATGGATGCGTTTACACCCCTTTTGGATAGACGTGAACGAAGTATTATTTGTAAATATATATGATTTGGTTTTGCTTTTATGTATTTTGTTCATTCAAGTATCTCTGATTATTTATTAGACTCATAACGATTCAAGGTACAGTAAATTCCCGAGATACGCGGATCTCGAATTTCGCGGAGGTAGGCGGATTTGTTAAATTTGACATTTCGCGGAGTTTTGTATGCAAAATTTAATTTTCAAAATGTAAATTTAACAAATTCGTTATATTTTATTATTATAAAACTAAAAAACTATATAACTTTTCATAACATTTTATTGTAATACTTGAATAAAAAGTAGTAAGTATAAAAAAATATAAATATCAATTATGTATGTGTTTCGTAACGTGAAAATAAGTATTTGATTCCTCAATAATTTTATTTTCAATTTCAATTCATTTGTATACCAAATTTTAGAGGAAACTCGAGATACGCGGATTTCTCTGGAACGAATTATCCGCGTATCTCGAGTACCGAGTGTACATTGAAGCATTAGCTTTATATATACGCCATATCTTAATAAACCATTATGTTTAGCTTTTTTCCAAACACCACATGAACAACAAACTCCATTTTCTAGAAAATGTTCAAATTTATACTGTTTGTTGTCAAAATAATTATAAAATTGTTGGATAAATTATGTACCGAATAATTCATATACGTAGATAGGGGTGAAATGAATTACTAAAATTACTCAACATTCATATTATTTTGCATAAACGTATAAATTTATTTCTTTGCATATTAGTCCCTTCTAACGTCAACACAGAACGGCTTCGACACCCTTGCCTTCAGTGTGCTTTCTATGTATTTTGAATGTCAAGATCAAACATTTCCACCGCCCGCACACTGTTGCGCACGCTCGATTGCCGTCTCTGTTTGTCCAGTTCCGCTTCCCATCGCAGCGTCCAGTCGTCTGTAAACAGAAGCCTGATGTCCTGATTCCTGTTGCTCCGAACCCCGGTACGGCTGCCAAACCCCGACGCGAGAGCTAAACCTATAGCAACGTGGAGTGTAACAACAATCATGGCACGTCGGTGCAAGAGAGCTTGCAAGGTTCTCATTCTCTGCATCTCGGCGCGAAAAAGCCCACAGCGCCCTCCATAGACACCGGAGCGTGTGGATCCTAGCGTAGGATGAGCGTATCATGAGGCGCTCGTCGTCATGGGTTTGTACGCTAGTCTCACGGTGCTTGGCCGCAGATACCGACAGATAGACTGCAGTGAAGCCTCGTCGCGTGCGGACGTGTGCTAACGAGAACATTCGGTTCGTCCTGCACGACTCCGTTCGACACCGACCTACGGTGTCCTGACCTATCCACGCGGTTCGTTAGCGTCCTTTTTTGGCCTGTTCTTCCGCGTGTCGAGTGAGTTGATACCAGCTACAGTTTACCGAGTGCGTGCAAAAGATCGAAAAGGATAATGTAAATTTCATTTCACCGCGCGAATTACCGCACGACAGTTCATCGCATTACCTGCTTCATTTATGTCGTCGGTCGTCACGTCGCCGAGAAATCCCCAAGTTAACGTCGCTATGCTCGCTTGCCTTCGGTAAAAGGGATCGGTTCGATTGCTACCCTGATGTGACCCTTGGGACCGTTCTCAGCGCACAACTAAACCGTGGGGCATAGCTTCATTGCGACACCGTTGCTAAGCCTTAAAGCTTGCAGCTTCCCTGTCTGCTGCTTCCCAAACGCCATCTTCCCCAACTCCCCGAAGGGCTTTTGTCAGACGCTGACCAGACCGGACGGTACCCGTGAGTGCGTTCCGTTGTGAGATGCAAGTGCGGGCGTGTGTCGGCGTGTTCGTGTATGCATGTACCCGTAATGTGCCCTGTGCCGATGCTCGGTGCGTGATTAGCAAACCAATCCGACGCTAAAGCGAATCATAATTAAGTGTGCTGCTAGTGCTAGTGCATCGAGCTCCGTTGGATCGTTTGCCGCTGCTTATTTGCCGGGACGGTTTATTTGCTCCGGAACTATCCCGCCAACCCAACGATGGAACCAACCGCCAAGAAGAACACCGTGTCCGAGTTTAGCTACATGCTGCAGCGACAAGTAAATAGAATCTCGAACTCCTCCCAATAGCATTCTTCCACAGGTTCCTCCGCAGGCAGGTGCAAAACTCGACAACGGCACCGAATCCTCATAACTTTGACTCGACATCCCAGCTACCGTTTCCAGTTTATCTTCCAATTCATGCTCACGAAGATTTACGGGTGAGCGGACCATGCTTCCTTCGTCCTCTAGGAAACGATAACCCTCGCCATCGATCTATCGTTTAGGAATTCGGGAGCAATATATTCCACTAAAATCGGAAAGGACTCGGTGTGTTGTCCCCGTAGTTGCACGATGCTCGTTGCGAGAGCCCACATAGCCGAGGGTTCCGATCACAATTCCTCGTCCATTGCCACCAAATCGTTCCGTTCCATTGCACCCGGCGCTCAAAAAAGGATGATAGAATACTAATTTATGGATTACCCTCTCACGAGAAGCATCGTTCCAACCTGACTGAGGTTGCCGTTGGGTTCCCCGCCACATCACCACCAACTTCGGACACGGTGAATGCTCATTAGGGCAATTTGGAGCTAAAGTTGAAGATAAATCAAGTGCGCATCCGAGCCCCTGGAACTGGCTGCCCCGAGACTGGACGGCCCACATTTACACTAACCACATCAGTGGCGAATCGGGCCAAAGATTGCTCCAGGGGTGCCCAAACAACCAAACAACCTGCGCCACTGCCACCAACACCGGGGCATTGTTCCAATTACGGCGAAGCGTAGCGTTTTAAGTTGCACCTGACCTTTACCTTCTCGGCTGCGGCAGTGCGGCGCTGGGTTCCACGCTCTTGCGGACAAATATTGGCATTTTCTCCGAGGGCGGTAAAGTAAACCGAGCTAGCCAAACTTCACTTTCAACTCCGGTGTTCCGGTAAGAGGTCGGTTTTCGATGCAAAACAGTTTGTCGGGATACAGGATTCCGGCCTTGTGTCTGGGAAAGATAAGGGAAAAGTGTACGAAAAGTGCTGTAGGATATTCGATATCTTATCATCTTGCTGTACTGATGCTATCTTACATCACATTGCATAAACTTTACTGGCATCTTGAAACGTCCTCTCGCTTGAAGTCTCCAGATCTCGAGCGAACTCTCTAAGTTTACTTGGAACATCCGTTATTAGTTCAAACAAAAAACCTCGGCATTGTGTAGACTGAATCTCATAAATTTAGTTACATTATTTTCTCCCCCCAGAGCGGTATTCAAAAGCTTTGTAGCTCGAAGCTGGATGGTGTTGGTGTTGGTCAGTATTTAAATTCCAAGCACTATTGTCGCAATGTCTTTGCTGTTCGACGCCAACTCCACTACGTGTATCTCTATCGCCGTGGTCATAAATCAAACAATAAACAACATCTCAGCAACACTTCAGATCGATAAAGCATGGTGCTTCACGAGCGGACCCTTCACGTTCGTTCGCTACTGCGAGGAACCTCACGAAACCAACGCTAATGGAGCAAGTTGGAGCGTCTTTAACTCCCCAGATGATTGCGGACTACCATTTGGGCAGTTGGATGTTTGGTTTGATGGCACGGTGATGTTAGTGCGGATCTGCTCTCAACACCTATAAGACAGCCATCAACAGGATGCCGCAGTTTTTTTGTTTGGCTTCGTTTCAACCAGCTCCTGGAAATGTGAATCGTACTTTGCTTTACCATCCAGATAAGTACCCACCATAAAGTATGCAAACTGATGGGAAGCTACTTTCGTGGTTTTCGCTTCCCGAATGGAGAGTAGTAACCTCACAAACATCAAAGCATCTGAAAGGAGCAATCTCTTTCAAAGGCACATCGTTCGTCACATATGTGTTCAAATTCTGACGTACGAAACCACCTTCCAACGATAGCAACTCGCCGATTTGTAGGCGTTTTGGGCCCGCTATCGAAAAGTTTTCCTACACAGCTTCTTTGCTAAATGTTAAGACGTCATCGTTCCGCCTTCTTGGACTACAATTTGTTATGATAAGAATTGTAGCCAACTTCGGCAAGTTTCAACATTCGGAAGTTCGTGCAAGTTAATCGATTTGAAACAAGTTTGCATGGGCAACTGTAATCACTGCAACGGTCATTGATTGTTTCCCACTAAATCGGAGTACGATCGATGTCCGAAGCCATAGAAAATAGATACTAAGCATAACTACCTAACGACGCTAGCTGGATGGTATTGCTTGTTGGAATTCTAATTGAATGTCGAATTTAATTCCCACTTTCTTCGCTGACGTTTAGCGTAAGTAGTGATGGTGTGAATTACATAGGTGATACTTTAATTGTGACGTAATTCTATATTTTGTGTAGTGCAATGATCTGTCACATAATTAGAAAGATAAAATACTGCAATATATTGCGTCTGAGCCTTATACATTATTAATTTTGTGTTATTTTTACCATATTACTTTATATTCAGCTTGATCAAAGTCGGCTTCTGACGCGGGTTTAGCACTACTTCAATCAAGCGTTAAGCTTTACCATGGTGATGGCAATTTGAGCTGCTGATCTGTTTTTTTCACTTCCAAAGAAAACAACACAAAATCTCCATTTTCCAACACCATTTTCCATTCGGGGCCATAATCGTGCGGGGGTTGCAAATTAAACTTGCCTCAATTAGATGGCTTCAATTTACGGCGCCACGTGAGATCCATGCGCCAAGATTACGTGAAAATGGCGAAGACGGACCGATTAATATCGCAGTGGGTAGCATTTCTTGCGATGTTTTGCTTACACTGTTGTAAAATAATTAGAATGTCCGATAAATAACGAGCAATGTTTCTTTGCCATTCGTTTTCTATGCTACGATTTGTCTAAATTCAAGACAGTACAGTAGAGTGCCGATTATCGGGGTTCCATTTAACCGGGTGTTTAATTAATCCATGCAATTCGAAAATCACAGTTCCAAAGGAAATTTGACATATTCCAGCAACACTGTTGACGAAAGAATTGAAAGACGCAATTTTATATGATCAAATTAGATCAAATTATTAAAGAAAACATCTACAATTTCTTTTGCAACAATAAAACATGCAAGAATAATAAATAATACTCTAAAAATATCCCTACACGTTATAAACTAATTTTATCATAAATAGGATATGTATCTATTATCCGTGTAATCCGATTATCCGGCAATCGTCGAGATACACAGTTTTTGGAAGTTTGACAGAAATCTAATCAAAAAGATGAAAAAATTGTCGAAAATACCTTCCTGTCTCATATGAAATATTTGGTTTTATTTGATTTTAAAGTATCATTTCAAAATGTTACATAATTCGATGAAAATATAAAGTGCAGAGAAGGAAGTCGACCCTGTGCCGTTACGTTAAAATAAGTTGAAAGTAAATGTTTTATATGATAAAAAGGTTATTTCCACCAAACCAATAAGAGGAACCTGCCTGTATTTATATACATTTTCCCACTACATTTACACAATCGTTTAGTCACTAGACGCAAGCAAAAATAGGTATAATATCGCACTGGCGAAATAATTGATTGACCCAAACAAAGCACTCTCTCTCTCTCTCTCTCTCGGCACATTGCTTTCGAATTGTTTCGATAATATGCGCCCATTCAAAAGACAACAAGAAACATTTTGTCTGATGAAGCCAGTGTACCAAACACTGACCATTTCCATTATCTTTCCCCTGGGTACCATTCAATTCCATTCCGCTTTCCCGGCGCTATGCGACTGCTCAACGCATGCAAGTGCAAAGCACACAGGTTGAAACATTGAGGAAATGCCAGCACGACCATGGTTGATGGGGTCAGCCAAAGACGAAATAGGCGAACGAAATGGCACACAGGCAAATGGCGCAGAGCGCTGCTAACGAACCAAAGGCAAACATAAACCTGACCTAATGTTGCCATTTCTATGCAAAGTGAAAGTAAATAATCCATAATTGAAATCATTGGCATCCGCAGCAAAGCCGGTGGCCACTTCACCGTTCCCACAGGAGATCTTCTTAATCTCGTGCCGCGTACCTGTCGCTGGTCGCTGTGGCGGGTTTCAACCATGGAGGAAAAAAGGAGGTTTTCATGCTTTTTTTGTTGCCTTTTTTCGCAAGTTATACTTCCCATCGTTGAATCACACTGAACCTGAAGGTCAATGTGAAGCATGGAGCGCTACATTACTGTAAAGACGAATGATACCAACATTAAAGAAAAAGGTTGAACGATTTTAAGACCTCCATCGCGATAAGTTCACGCAAAAAAAACATAATACTTTATTTTAGAATGATATCTCTTAATACTAACGACCGCCAGACAACAATAATGGCAGTACGTACTTCGTTAATATTTCCTACGCGTAAATGTTTGTTGAAACAAATTTTCCTACTTCCATCTTCAATCCGACGCCTGCTTCTGCAGTTACATGCTACAAAACTTTAGCCAGCCATTCGAAAATGTGTTCCAGGACACTGCTTTTCGTGCGCATTACCTTCCATTTTGCCGACTTGGCACCAGGGAAATGATGCTCGAAAGCAATCGGAAAGGGATATCACTCATCGATACCGCTGTCGGGGATTGAATTTCGGGATTTCACACCACACGGGGCGGTGCGTGATGGTATAACGATTATCGATCATGGTAAATGTAAGCTATCTGCAATCGTGGAAAGGTTTTATTGGGCCTTTCCGTTGCAAAAGGAAGCATGGAAAATTCAACATTTTTCCGGCAAGAAATGTTTTGTTTTTGCATGTTAAATTTTTCAATATAACCTTCAATACAAGCTTTAACATTCTTTTTTTGTTTAAAACAGCGTTTTGAGTTTGTAAATAGAATTCTTCTTGTATTACAATTTATGTTGTTTGTTTTATTTTGCACCCAGAACACAGCAAAGTATTTCTTACGCACGAACAAAAGAATCGTTCCGGCTTTAAATCTCTTGGGAAATCAAAAGGTGACTTAAAGGTGTTTTTTTTTCCTCTTCGCCGCTCAAACAACAATGAAAGGAAGGAAAAAGTTCACCCTCCCTAAATAAATCCCTTTTCGATGGTTTTGCTACCGGTTCGACATCGGTGCGCTTCGAGATGGGCTTGTGGAAGCGTTATCGATAAAACCATCCATTTGTCTGCTGTCAAACGGATGCTGCTATCATATCCCACTGAAGGCCCTTCCTGTTCAACGCCTACGCTAACAGTCAGTTGTCATGGACAGCGAAACACCCCCGGATCACACCTGCACTCAGACTATTTCCTAGACCCAATTTCCTCGGAAAACTCCCACTAAACCGTCCCACTTTTCCTCCGTAGCGTCATAGACAGCGGTGTGTGTGTTTTTTTATGTCGCATGTTTGATTGGTGTATGGCGTGTAACGTATTACCATTGGACAATACTGATGAACATTCACCTTTCCTATTCTGTGTTACAAATACAAACACCAATAAATGCGATAAAACCCAACCAGATGATGTGCAAATTTGTGTTCATTAATATTGCACTGGATGGTCGTCGACAAATTGATGGTAATATTTCCTTTTTTTCTTTTCGAATATCATCCATTCGTCCACATTGCCACTGTTCACGACCCACGTACCTTGAAGGGTTCAACACCGATTAGCACCTAAATCGGTTTCAACCCCATTTCCGCCTGCCGTAAACAATCGGTTCCGGTAGAAACTTAGTGCGAAATGATGTTCCGCCGTGTTTCAGCCGGTAATTTACACGCCCACTTACATAACCCCCCCCGTACCATGTTTTTGCCGCTCCAGCATGACCTTCCCTCGGTACGGCACAATTAAGAGAGCCCCGACGTAATCATTTCGGTGCTAGACACCCTTGCGGTACTTCAGGGCCGCTACCGCAGGACTTCTGCACACTTTATAGCACCGAATAATGCGTTCCGGCGCTCAAGTACTCCCCCGAAGCAACGTCTTGCGAGCGTCCGGTTTTGTGCGAGTGGATCGTCCGTGGTCGACAATTTGTCCCGGCACATACATAAAACGATTTGTAAACAAAAACATAAAAATAAACTTGCCTGCTTGCTCCGAATGCGCTCCAAGTGCGCTGGGGAACCTCTACCACTCACTACCTTGGCCCAATCACGGTTTGGGCCCGCGAGCGAGAAACACTCACGCTTTGCGCAAACGAACCGTTACTGGATGGCGCGGTAGTGCGGAAGATGAAGCACGGGAACAGGTTTGTTAACGATGGTCATCTCCATTCCACGTGGAGTAGGAATTTCGGTGAATGCGTGGATTCTGCTCGTGCGTTCTGCTCAATGCGTTTTTCCGGGAAACTGTTACCCATATCCGCAATTATACGTCGCCTAATGCAAGCCGGTTTAGGACAAAGCAAAAGCAACACACACGAGTCCAGAGACCGTAAACATCAGAGTGTGTTTTTTTTGTCTCGAGTACGAAGCAGAACAGTTCCACCACCGAGAAAAACGATACGCGATTACGCGTTACATAATTGATGTCCTGTGCTCGCAGCGCCACTTTGCACCTGTTAAGCGTTCTTTTTCCTGCTTTCGAACGTAAATTTTTACCGACCCCGAAACGTTTGCGCCCATTTGACATTTGACGGTAGAGTGATTTTGCCATCGTCTATTGTCTGTCATTTGGCTGTAGGAATCGTTAATCTAGCTAACAGGGTAGGGGGAAAAAAACGCTCGTTGACCGCTATCCAAACGTTTCCAACGACAACGGCAACCGCTATGATGATGAAACGATGCAATCGTTGCGCGATGCTAACGTAGTCACACGCACGTGTGTTGAGGCAGAGCTGTCATCCGTACAAACCGTGCACACAACATGCGTGGGATGCTTTCTGTTTTCTCGTGGTAATAAATTGCCCAAGGATATGAGTGCTCTCCGTGATTGAATGAGCACGTGCCTTTGGGTAAGAGTTTTAATTTAAAACCATAAATTTATGCTTTTTGTATAATTTGATTATACCAAGCATGGTATTTCATGCTGAAGATGTATGCTTTTTTTTATTGCCTACGCGTTTATTTATCATTTCAAAGGATTACAAGAACTCGGGATAGTTACAGTCTTTTCCCGACGTTACGTGAATAATGCGTGCCAGAGAAATTTGTGTAACTTGATTTTTTGTGTTATTCAAACTCCCTTTTCTAATAACGTTTATATTTAGTATTTAGGGATCGATTTATTCTTTGATATTTGATATTTTTACGTTTATTAACTACAGTAAAATTTTGCCAAGGGTGATTTTTATTAAAGTAAAATGCAACGAATGTTTTTTTCTGAAAACTTAAAATTTGGCATATAACTAAAAAAAAATTAAAATAAATTTTAAACCGGAACACAAAATTACAAAACACAGTCAAAATTATGTGATTTGCGTATCACGAACTCGTGAAATTCGGGAAAAGACTCTACTTTAATTTGAATAAGAACTTTATGGAGTACAATAAACATTTATTTACTAAATATAAATTGTACTTTAGCTTTTCAAAGCAAAGAAAAAACCACAAAGAGAAAATGTAAGCAGAAAAATGGCTGACAGTACGGCGAAAAGCCCTCACGAATAAAGACATTAATAAATTTATAAACTTTTCTACCATCATCATTAGTTTTAACTAGTAATTATCAAAACATATATAAAGTATGTTGATCAATGCGCATAATGAAGAACTTGCACGGGCCCGTTCCAAAACTCCCTCCCGATATGGTGTCCATTTTGTAAGTTAAATTACCATTCCGAGGACCGAGCGTTGCGAGCTTCAATTACAATTACCCGTGAGTTTCAAAAGCTGAATAAACATTCCGGGAACAATTTCTTTCATAATTCCCGCTCCCCGCTTGTTTGCACGTTTATTAAGAATCACGAAAATATCTAACTCGCCGCTCGCATAATGCCGCGGTACTATGCTAGATGCAAAAGAATGTTCCAAATGGATAGGCAACACCCTTACTCCAGTCGGGTTGGTAAATATCTGGCAGCATCGTTCAACAAAAAAAAGCACGAACGGGAAGCGGGTGGCCGGCGGGGTACTGGCACATAATTGAAGTTCAAGAATCAATAATTTAATTGAGTGGAAAAATCGTCCACCACCGGGCGGCGGCTTTTCTCATCCACGCTTCCATTCACGCGCTGTGCTGGTTAAGATGTCTGTGAAAGAAAGAAAGAGAGAAAAAGGGGGAACCTTCCGGAACAAGGTAAGATAAACTCGTTCGGGAAAATTCTTCACATTCCTGCACGGTTTCAGTCCGGCACCGCTTTCAGCGCCATTCCCGTACAAGGGTTGGCATTCGACGGCAGTGTCATCTTTGGCGTGTGCTTTCTTTTTTGCTATTTGCTTCACACCCGGTACGTGTACGGTATAAATTACATTCCAATAACGTCTGCTTAATGTTGCGGGACCGTCGGGTACGGCCGAAGATACCTGAAGCAAAAGCAATAAAACATGCATTGAATGAACCGAGTAAGGTGAATGCTTTTCATTCAACACTTTTCCTACGACCTTTGACTTTTTCCACGTTTGCAACGTCACGCTTTCATTTTCTAACCCGGTGACGGGGGTGACGACAGAAGGGGTGTGTGGGTTTTGAGCACGCCCGGTTGTCCAGGGGCTGAGTTACCGCACGCAACGAATGCTTCGAATCGGTGTGGCTGAGATGATGAAATTATGAACGTTCCAATCAAACAAACCCCGAGCCGTATTGGTTGTGTGATTGGGTGGGAATTTCACTTTCTTTTCACCAGGCGTCCCACTCGAAACCGATGCAGCACGCACAATGTCAGCCCATTTTAATCCGTTTGCCGGAGCATTTCCAATCAACTGTTCCACTGAACAGTCACTGGATCGTTTTACGCATCGCCACTCTCAGATCGAAAACTATGCGAATGTGCATCGTTTGTTTGATACGACTCACTTCCGAAGAAACAGGGAACTAATAAAATGGGAACCCTTCGTTTAACTTTCCGGGCAAACAGATGAAGCTACAGTTGACATACCACCTGCAGGTTAGAACAAGATGAAATTCTAGGTTGGGAAATAAAGGGGGGAAATCAGGAAAAAAAAACCCCTACGACAAATCAACGCAGCACAGTACTGTTTCTTACGGTAGAAAGAAGTAAAACCAACATCCAAATCTTGAAGCCTTCCCCACCGGTAGGACTTCAGGAGCGAAATAAAATGAATTAACTCATTCAGCTTTCGTGTCGACTGACGTTCCGTTGGCAAATGCCGGCTACCGAACCGGTAGCCTAATGAATACAAATTGAGTTTACGGATTTTCTTCCCTGCCGCCAATCCTCACCCCCTTCTCGGCAACAACGGGTCAACTTTGGATTTAGCCAATTCAACACTCCGGCAGAGTTTTTGGGCACAAAAGTACGCACGCTACCCGTAGATGACAAAAGGAGAGTAAGGCTGAAATACTATGAGCACCCCGAGAAGCGTTCGGTGCAAATCCTTTTTCTCACCCCTGTACGATGGAGACGCCTGGTTGGCAGCGGGAACGACCAAATTCTGATGCTGCTGAAAACTAGCTAGTCCACCGCTTACCGACTAACGCAACTTGAAAGCAACATGTTATTCGATACGATTTCATTAGATGCCTGCGACCGGAGGGAAGATATTTTGCTTCGAAATACAAGCGATTCCATTTTTGTGGTTCGTTTTCGTTGCCGTGTGCAACATCGCCATTAGCCTTTAAGCATAAAATATTTAGCACCAAACCGTGGCGAGTAATCCGATCGCACCCGTGTTTCATCGGCGGGGGGAAGCAAATGGCAAGTTCTTCCCAACGCGTCGTTGATTGAACAGTATATGGTTAATTTTTGACCATGTCTGCCGGTCTGTTGCATCTCATCTCCGCGTGAAAGCGATGGGGTTCCATGTACATCCCGTAACGATGATACACGGTTACCTAACACCGGTTGGTTCGATAGGATTACGTGGTCGATTACGTGGTGTGGAAGACAAATTAATTCGTTTGGGCTGAGCTCACCACCCCACCATAAAACTCGTGTCAAGTTACGACAAGAGAACAAAGAAAACTTATCATCTTCAAGCATTCTATTCATATTACGAGGCTTTATGAAGTGTTGTTCCGGTCGGTTGGGCGATATCTTTCGACTTTTAGTTTGATGAGTATTGAGATCCTCTTATTAATCCTGCTCTAGAGTTGTTGATCTTCTATATTTGATTTTTTTTTCACTATATTTACAAATCAAAATGGAAAGTATTCGATCCTTTCGTGTAAACACAGATGCCTATGACACTAAACCACCAGGCGCCTCCATTGTATTATTTTTCTAAATATAATTATTATTTGATGTCACGGAACACTTTATTAAATTCATTACTTTAATGTTCCAACATTTTCAATTCAATTCCACGATTTAAAAGAAAGACAAGAGTTTTTTTTCTTGTTGAATAATGATTTCCTTTAACCGTCGACAAGAGAATGGTTCCCTCAACGTGAGCGGTTCGGGAAGGATAAATCCCAAACCCTACGACAGCGGGTTCGTAAACGATGACCGGTGATTAAAAGCTATAAATTCTCTCTCCTTCGTACCCGTGCCGGGGGGTTTCCACGAATAGGGACGAAATCACAACCATTGCACCGCCGAAGGGTTCCGTCCCGTCCGTCAATAAACAAGTCGATTTAATTACGCCGATATCAAAAATGCAATTAAATCGCACGCCACGCCTGAGTGCGATGGGCGCTGCTTCGGGAAGAGCGGCGAAGGGAAAATAATCGTTCTTCCGGTCGGTTTGCGTTGGGCTTAAATATTATTTTGCTGTTTTCATTATTGCCCGCTAGGGTTCAAGGCCCGGGACATGATTACACACCCGCACAATCGATACCTACTGGCAGGAAGTGAATCCGGCCCAGAATATGCTGCGCTTGCGGAACATTAGAAAGAAGCATCATAATCAAAGGGATAGTTTAATTACATCCCAACCATTATAATGATTTTAATGTTAACGAGACTCATTAAACGTGACATAAATACCCATTACTTTTGCAGTGGGTGCACACGTTGCAATCAACTGCACGCCCATCGACTACTGTTTATCGCAATGCAGCCATCAACGGGACGCAACAAAACCCTAGCAGCTAGTCAATAAAACTGATAGGATCTCTGACATTCCAAAAAATCCCATCCTGATTGATGGTTTTAGCAATCAACGAACGATTTCAATAGCTCGCAATTTTCTCACCTACAAACACCATTAGCCGTTGGAAACGAATCGCTTCCAAAGAAAGATGCAAAACTTAAATTCTAAAAACCTTCTTGAGAAACGATCCGATTTTGACGCTCGTCAGGAAAGGCACATCGATCAATACCATCCAGCAGTGTGATGCAACTTTTGCGAAAGAAAACTGTGCGAAGGAAAAGCATTTGCACCGTGTCCGTGTCCGTGTGTTCCATCCGAACCCGATCCTCGAACAATGTGCGGGAAAAAGGTGTATTAAATTTTGCCCTATTGCAATCGTTCGCTCGTGTGGAATGACGGAAGTCGAACAAAACGCGAGCTTCAATGCTTCCCGAACCGGCAGCGCTACGTGCAAGATGCTTCTCAACACAAATGCTCATCCTGGCGTGAATAACTACTTGATGACCCCGGGTGGCACGTGGGTGAAGCGGCCTCCCACCAGCGCGCGCTGGCAATCAGCACACGGGAACGGAATCCACACGGGACGTTTCTCCCATTGTGCATCCGTAAGTGAGGGAAGTTGACTGATTGCAATACCTGGCAGCGATATACGCGCATCTTCCCTGCCGTGCTATCGAAGTTGCCGGAAACATGGTGCGGATTATACGAGTCCTCTCGAGCTCGTCGGTAAAGCAACTATCTTTCCATCTATCGACCGAAAAACTATAACTGCTCGTCATGCTACGACGGCAAACCGAATGCTTCGAATAGCTGCTTCCGAGCGCGAGCCATTTCCATCCTTTGCACAATCAATTGATCCATCAATCCCGAGTGCCTTACACGACTGACTGGTAGATCACCTGAAGTGGGACCATTTACATGCACGGCAAGCGATACGATCCAGTTTCGGGTTTTTCCACGAAGAAGAATTGCCCCATGCAGCACGAGGAGACATAATGTCCGTCGCACACACGAGCATGAGAAGAAAAAAAACATGCACACAAACAAACGGCGGCTCATGTGTACTTGTGAGAAGTTATACAAATATTTGTTCAAGGTGTCAGCTGGTACACGTGCACGGTGTGATGTTGGTTTTTCTCACGCCATTTTGCAATGAAAAAAAAATAAGGTACGTAATGCTACCCGAAACCTGATGCACACTAAGGTACCCGTGCACCAGGTAGAGTTTTCCCTCAAAATGTTCACACAGACCTGTTGGATCAAGGTCAAATGCAAAAGAATAAAAAAAAAGGAAATGAACCACCGTTTTATATTCCGCCATCTTGCCGGACGCTGTTCCCATACTGTGCATTGTCCTCGGTGGTTGGTGTGTGTTTATTTCTTTTCCACACTGACTGTCGAGCGGCAAATGCAAAAATAGGATAAAGCCCACATTTGCATATAAATAATAGAGTAGTCAGAAGGCGGAACCAAAATCAACATTCAGAATTTTGTTTCGCTGTAGCCCAGTGCAATGAAAATGCTTATAATACTTTATATCGCACAAAAGAATAGTTAAAGTACCGAAAAAAATTATTCCCCAAACGAAGCCGAACTTCAATTCAAGTTCAATGGCTTCAAAGATTGATGCTGAATTTGTTGATCAGTTGCGTACCCTTTAGGTGAAGGAAAATCGATCGTTTGCTCGACGTCAACCATTGATTAATCCTAACAGCTCCTAGCTTAACGATTAGAAGCCAAACGAACCGTTAATCTTATTCCCTTTAGTTATCAGCTATTCAGCTGCGCCATCAGTTCGACCATAAATCTTTACGAACATATTTCATCATTCATCTCAACCAGAGGGAAACGACCCCATGCGGGAAGATATGGCCATACAATAGCATCCCATATATACATACACACACGAGTGTTTTATTAATACAAATGTTTCGCCCGTTTTGCCCGGAAATAGAAGTACTGACTGAAAATAAACGACCAAAATACTCGTGAAGATGTGAAGTGGAAAATGACTCCGAAGACCATGATTATGATACACATGGGGAAACCAAAACAACTACCCATGCTGAGTGACTGGGGCGTAACAAAAATATCGAACCCACTACATTTGCAACAAAAAAAAAACTCACACATGATAAGGATTCGGAAAATTTAAAATGTCGATTCTTATCTGACGGGTCTTTAGAAACGATCGTGTTTTTCTCCCAACTGGCGAAGGCATTGTACCAACAATAACTGCGTGACCGTGTAGCACTTCTTCTGGAGGTTCGTATAACCGGTAGTTGACCTCACTGGAAAAAAAAACCCATTGCCGTCGGTTTCGTGCCGTGCCGTACTTTCTACTTCGCTTTTTTTCCTTCAACATTTGAACTCATTTTCACGCATCATAATATCACGTAGTAATCACGTCACATAAGAAAGGAACGATAGGAAATGGAAAAGGATGTTCTGGCTTTGACAAAAAAAGGCAATAGCAATAAAAACGCAAACAGAGCAATGGCAAAAGTTGAGCTGGACATCAAAAACTACCCACGCTGGCCACAATCGTGATATACTTTGTTCCCTTTTAAGCAATCGTTCTACATGCAGCAGAGTTTTTTTATGAAAAAAAGATGGCAATCTAGACGACATAACAGCATCACAGGATGATGGCGTTGTTAATGTCAATGACGCTGGTCTGTCGTCTTGAACGTAGGATGTCATTGCTGCTCTCTTTTTTTTCTAAAGATTATCTCTCCATTTTCCAATGCAAAACGTTTTATCAACGATTTAGTTCTAAGGCCCAAAAAAGGTTGCATGCTAAGGTGAATTAAATTCGTGAAATAGAAAAAAAAGGTGGGGAAAAGACATAAAACAAGTTTCCCATGTCACCGCTGATGTATGGGGGAAACTCTGAATGGTCGTTTTTTTACGGGTCGTTTATCCATGACGTCACGATCAACCAACAATTGCTCGGGGGGAACGTTCATTTCGGAACCGTTATCTGGTGTGAAAGAATTCGCCATTGCCTTTATTCCTTTCTCTCACTCTCCGGACTATTCCTAGCCCAAGCGAATGATGATACAATAGGCTTTGCTTCACCATGGTTGGGTAGAAGATATTCAGATACGCTTTTCTCGTCTACATTCAGCGCACGTCCTGTGGCAACTGGCAATCAGCTGTGGTCAGAGACATGAGGACACCGGAAACTCTTTTCCGGCCACGAATGGTTATGGAAACCAATTGAAAGATTCCAGCAACTTATGAACTCCAGACGCAGAAGAATTTTACTGGTTTAATATTGAGAACCTTCGATATGCTTATATAATACGCTATTAGGCTAAACACACCGCTATGAGAGGGTTATACAATCTGCTTTAAAATGTGAATGAAAGTGATTATTTGGATTTTATTCGCCATAATGAATCTTTTGTTACATATTTAAATATTGTTAATTACAATAATTCTGAAGCATACTTCAAAAAACTTCCATCAAACCATACTATATTTATTATTATACCATATTTATTTCTTGCTGTATCCTTACGAGAAACATTGTGCTTATTTCTTGAATCAAAATACATACATTTTTGTTTATTTTTTTTCGTTTACGAAAGTAGCAGAAAGCCGATATCCATACAAGTCTCAAGAGGAATAACTTCGACGTACATCATCATGTAGAAGCAACGCTGTTCGGATACCATTTCTCTAGTCCTAAAATCCTACCAGCGCCAATATTCCCCCCTCAATATCGCACGATCACACGAGTAGTCTATGCTTGCCATTGATATTCATAGCGGTGTGCTGTAACATGTTCATGGTGGATTTGAATTTGCCTACGGGGTGTGAAGATTGTAGGGAGACACAAGATTACCCAGCGGTTCAAAGCCCACGCGCTTCTCATGGAGACGCCCAGTACTTCACTCGACCAGCTGATGCGCCCAGCGAACGATGGAGACGCCTGGTGTTGCACGTGCTACGGGTGAGATACGTGCAGCGAACTAGCTTCTCAACCCGATCGCAAACACACCAGCGGCAGTTTATGCCCTCCTCTAGCTGAAGTGTTTGGCTAGGTTAACGGTACACATGCTTACACTTTGACCCCTATACCCCCAAGGGTATATAAAATTGGAAAATAAAACAGATCCTTAGCCGTAGATCAGTGTACACAGCTGCCCGAGCACAGCGCAGCTTTCATTCGGCGTGCGGTGAAATTGGTATTTCTCCTTACTACGCATGCATTTGTTGCGAGGTGTAGTTCAATCCACTCAACAGCACTTTCCTTTTGTAGTCTGGACAGACTACACCACACTCAACCCTGCTTGGACAGCATGGTTCTCTCATAACTCCCTACGCGTCATTTTGTTTCGAAATTTCCACTTCGTTCAATAGTTTGGATTAAATTTTTGGATTTAAACATAACGAATCTCTTTCCAGGGTAGCGACGATTCGGCTGAAGTGAACGCTTTCGATGACATCAACTCATTGGTGAAGGTAAATATTGTGAAGTGCCCTTTCGATCGTTGTTTGCCTCGTTCACAACATTTGTGAAGTGGAAATGGTACCACCCATTATGCTTACCTCCACTGTCAATCATTTCATCCATTACATGCATAACATTTTAAAGTTAAAAGTTGGCTGATGACGAACATCACCACGGCCATGCTTTGACTCTTCAATCTTCCACATCTCCTTACGCAACAATTCAACAATCCTAATTTTATTTGATTGCCTCCGATGGGTATTTCTTCGAACAAGGTACTCAACAAACCATTACCTGAAGTTTTGCCTCTCCAACATCACTGTTTTTTCCTTTCCTGTGTCCAGACGCTTCGCAGAAACTGCCCCCCCCACGTAAAACAGTTCATTTGAATATAAATTTCAAGTAAAGCAATATTTACCAACGCAGCAACACTCAACAAACACTTCTGATGAACACAACAATTGGAGCAAGGTTGTTTATCGTTCACTATTGCATCTTCGCTTCTGCGAAGGGGAAAACAAACTCATGAATACGGTTATTTTTTATTTACTTTCCGACTGGACATTTATTTGCGTCCGGTGCAAAAAAAAACGGTAGAAACTCAAGCACAACTTTAAACGGTCCACTCCATCACGGGACCAGTCATTTGCAGTGGACGTTGATGAAGGATACGGTTATCAATTTGTTGTATCGTCAACTTATCATCTCGTTTTGCAGCTTCCACCGGCAGCCTCGAGCCGAAAGCCCCAAGCACACCATTTGCGCCGGAAAGTGTGATCGATTTTTAGCCGCTTTGTTAGATCAGCAGTGATTTGAAGATATTTTTTTGGTTTTGGTTGCTAACGCTTTCGGTGCTATTTTCTACACCGACTGTACCGACACAAACACATGTCCGCATAACGAGTCGTAGGTCTCCCGCATGCACATGACGTTTCATTAATTGAGTTCAAGCCAATTTCTCTTCCGGCAATGGTGCTCTGGGGCGGGCCGGTGCCTCTGGCAGCATTTGTCCGTGTTTTTTTTCTTCTTTTCATGCAAAGCAATCATTTCATTGACCCCCCCGGGGGGGTGGTTTGACTTGAACGATGGTGAAACGTTTCGGAAGTGTTATGAATAAATAATTTGTCCATGCAGGAACCGGGTCTTGCAGCATGAGACTTCATTAGAATAATGTTGATTTTCCGAAATGCTGGCGTGGAATGAGTTTTAGTTTTCAATTTTTGAACTCATACAGTTAATGCCAAAGAACTCGCATAAAGCGGAACATTGCGAAATTAAACAGTGAATACAGCCTGCTCGTTGAAAGTCGCGCTGTTTTATAATTTTAACTAACCGGTACGAAATGGTTTGAAAAAGAATACTTTTTTAATTTCTTTAATTAAATATTCCAAAATCGCTACACAATTCTTGTCATATTTCATCTAGCTTACTGTACTGTCCTGTCAAAAAATGAACACTCGCTACATTCAACGTCATTAGATAATGTCTGCCATCTACAGAGCTTGTCCCTCTGGTCGAAGTAATTGCTCGTTAATGTACGGTTTCATCTCATTTACGCCTCACCGATCATCAACTGCCCCATGAAAGCCCGGCGGATAGCTTTCATTCCCGTCGGTTTATCGCTTCTAATGGTTTCTTTTCTTTTTCCTTTATTTCTCTCTCTCTCTCTCTCTCTCTCTCTCTCTCCCTCTTTCTCTCTTTTTCACTCTCGACATCTTAAAGCGTGATGCAAACCAGGGAAAAGCTACCGAGACCTTATCATCGCTACCGCAAGCTTCCTTCAACTACATCAATTCCATCGTCGGTAGCGGCGTCATCGGTATCCCGTACGCACTCCATCGGGCAGGATTTGGGCTAGGGCTGTTCCTGCTAGTAATTGTAGCAGTCATAACGGACTATTCGTTGATATTAATGGTAAGCTTTCATTGTGTGCACTTTTACATGTATTACAAGCAGAGTCGAAAAATTAACTCCCAAAGCAGTCATTTGTTCTATAAACATATAAATAAATATAAATGAAAAGCAATAATACTTCAAAACTATGACGCTACGCCCGCATGTTTAAAGTTGTGAATCCACCGACCTTGAAGCAGTAAAGATAATGCCATCAGCGCCATCGTTAAGAGCCTAATCATTCAATCATATGCGTTCGAACCCCTATTGTCGATGTGTGCTGTTTTATATTCAGCTTCTTATGTTTTATTTTGTTGGCTCAAACAATCGTTTAGCTCATCGTCCCAACACCCATATCATAAGGCTCATCACAACGCTCATAACGCGCCGATTTTAATGCCAACTCTCTACATCAACAGCCTGCGTGCTACATCCTGGGCAGACTTGGCAAAAAGTTGAGAGAATATATTCAATTCTTATCCATCAGGCCACCCGCCAAAGTGATGGTTATTGGGTCGCATGTTTACGAATTCATAACCCACATCAAGATACTGCACGATAGGAACACAATGGACCATCGCCATCGTTTAGGGGGTTTTGCGTTGAACGGAGAAGCGTGCTGCTGTAAAGTTTTCCTATCAGCACGGTACTAAAGATTTTCCAAACGAGCTGCGATTTTTTGCTTTCGATAATATCAAGAAAACGAACGCCGTCTGGCACGGATACTAAGCTGAAGGATTGATCCAGGTGGTATTTGAAGCAGAAAAAACGACGTCGGGTTCTGTTGAGCTTCCTTCATAAATTGATATGAATATAGTGATGATCGTAACATGTAGACGGACCACAACATAAATATTATGTTCATCTTAGAGACTTTTAGATATATCTCCTTCTTGGTGTAACGACCTACTACGTTATGCCTGTCATTTCTGGCTTACTAGATTTATTTTACCACGAAGTCTGATAGTCAGTCCTTGCTAAGAGAGTTTGGTTCTAATGGAATTTCGGACCGGTCCGTTCGTGTAAAATTCCGGCGCCGCTTTATATATTGCTCAAAAATAAGCAATATATAAATTGAAGACATTGTCAGTATGTTTATTCTCACAAAGGATACAAAATATCCGATATAAAAATGTAAAAACCATACAGACAAGCTTTAAATATTGGCTCCAGCAGTATGTGCTTTCCCGGAACATTATTTCAACAGCTTGTGCACATAACCCGTATTAACACATCCAACTATACCTGTGAAAACTCCTCGCACCGTGCTTGGTTCTGCCGAGTCGCGCAACTTTGCATACGGGGTTGTTTTTTTTTTGCCCGGTAAAATTCGGGGTGAGCAAGAAGAAAACCATCCGTGACACCACGAATCGGCAACAGTGCTGCAATATTAGCATAATTTATTCAGCAACATAAGCGAACGCCGGTGCTGGAAAGAAATAAACCAACCATTGAGCAAAATGTTACAGAATGTCTCAAACGGGAAAAACGGATGCGACAGACGCCCAGTTATAAAAAAAAACGAAGGCGCCCGAAGCTTACACATACACGCAACAAAAAGCTATGCTGCACTTTTCCATCTCATCGCTGAAGCTGTTGCTGGCAATGAATGCCACACTTTCCACCGTTCGTACCCACGCGCCCAAACCTCACCTCAAGGGTTGGGACTAAATAAATGCACAAAAAGACTGGAAAATCTCATTTCCTAATGACACAATTCGCATCCATTCCGTAATACATATCTGCAGCATGCAACATAAAAAAAAAACATACAGCATATGAAAACTAGCATCGTGTTGACCGGGAAGAACTAGTTTACTTGTTTCTTCTCCTTCTATCGTCTATTTTTTACCGAAAATTCCGAACCACAGACGTCTAAAGTGAGCCCGCGCAATGAGATAATTTCAATCGAACCCCGTTTCTGCAGGGTTCGCGAAGCGCGAAACCAGAAGGTGAAAAACTTTTCCTCACACTTTCCACTAGTAGGATAAAGGCAGCACAAAAAATCCTTACCGCGAGGATGATATAGACAGTACCAAAGCGCAACTAACAAAAACCCGCCCGGAACACAGCACTAAACGGTGAGGCTGACAATCGGGAGGAAATAGAGCAAAAAAAAAGCACAATGAATGGCAAACCCTGTCGGCAGGGTCACAGCGGATAGCCTATTGTTTCGCTTTCCGGGAAAAACTTACGCCGTTTCGTTGCCGGGATTACGAACCTCTCGCCGCAGGGCGCAACGATTGCTCCCGTTTGAAGTGGCCGCATGAATACACACACCGTCTTGCGGGTGGATGCCCCACCTGCCCCCCCGACGCAATGGTGCAGACTTTCAGGACAAGAACAAAGAGAATGTTTTCGCTTCTACAACCCCCAAACATTTATGCATTTTATTATGAACTTGAAGATGCTTAAAATGTAATTTGCGAGTTTGTTACGAGCATAGGATGCCATTTTTTGCTCTCTCTCTCTCTCAATCTCTCTCTCTCAATTTTTTTTTGTTTCTCTCCCTCTCTTTCTCGCGCTCTAGCACCTTTTCCTGTCATGGTAACGGTAGGCGATTTTATTCCTTCGCCAGAATAGATTAACCATAGCGTACACCGTGACAACCCGATTTACGACAATACAAGTGAAGTGAAGCTGAGGCCCCAGATCCTAGCACACTTTACACACCCGACAAACACACATACACACACACACACACACACCAAGTCAAGGATGATCAAAAAGGGCCACCAGAGAATGAAAGCTATGCAATCCATTAGCAAAGTGGCCGCCTTAGCCCCGAACGAAGACGTGTTTAATTTACGGACAATTCGGTACGGCAAGTCCTTCTGCTTTTGTGCAAGCAACAACCGTACCAGGTACTAGCGAAGTGGGCGTCGGTTTGCATTTGTTAAGATTGCTTTTTAATCGCATTATGGTGAGAGACGACATTAGTGACGATTCGTCAAGTACCCTGGCCCTGGTTTTATGGCACAACAATGTAACTGTTTCTTTTTTTGCAGAAGCAGTAAAAGCACGCCCAACACAAAAGACTCCTGCAAACCGAGTCCTTTCAAAGGTGAACGGTGTCTGTGTGGCTGTGGCGCATAATTTTCGAATGAACCCTATCCTCATCCTGCGGTAAAGCATTTGTTAAGTTTCAACCAGAGGCCACTGCATCGCATGTAGACCAGTTGCCCTGGTCCCAGGTGCGTGCCTTCAAAAAATCAAAAGAACAACACCTTAAACCGACGCCTTTTGAAGGGTGTTTTTTTGTTTTGTTTTGAGAAAACAAAACGATTCCGCACCCACATCAGTCAAATTCTTTCGCCCCGTTTGCTTTCCGTTCATGAATGAATAATCTATGAAGCGTGTGTGTGAACGAAAGCGCTTCCAAAATCAGAACCCATAAAAGCACACAATGGCGCAGCACACTGGAGCCAGCCTGCAGCTGTTGCTGGTGTGTGTGAAGATGCATCACTATTTCGTGAAAGCCCGTGGCTTTCAAAAGCTTCCCGCCCCGCCTAGTAGTGACTGCCCATACATCGCGATCCCTTTTGTGGGAGTGTGTGGTTACCATTCTTTGTTGACTTGTCTTGTCGTCCCACTGTCGTCTGAGAGGATGGTTGCTGTTGGTGTTCTTCAAGGGCAAAAGCAAATAGGACCGAATGTGAAGAAACATTTTTTTTTTTGGGTTGGAGGAGGCAGACTTGCTGTAACATCATCAACATCAAACTCCGCTCCGGGTCGCTCTTAAAGCGGCGCGGATCCTTACGTGAGTGACGCGAAATCATCACACCCAACAGCGAACTATTGCAGGGCTTGCAAGGAACTGTTGCGCTGGCGTGTGTTGGTGGGCGCCCTGTTGCACATTTTGTCCCGAATTTGCCAGTGCATGGTGAGATTAATAGTTCGGATATGGAGCGAGCTTTCGCCTGGGAAATAGGTTTAAACGATAGCATCATTCATGCCGGAGTGGGTACTATCCGAAGCTGACAGCGCATAGAGCACCATTTCTGCTCTATTATCTCGAGCGAGCGCTCATTGTTTGTAGCGTATATTAAAATTAATGCACGCTCAGTCGTTTAACGTTATTTATAATTGGCAAAGAAGCGGACTTGCTTTACCAAAAGCTATTCGCAATAATGGGACAGCTTACAGTGCTTGGCATCATTATACGCTTGCAGTTTAAATTATGCTCGATTAAGGCTGGCAATAATTTGCGTGCCTTAATGTTAAATACGAGCAGGATTAATGGAAAGAAAAGCGATTTTAATAATTTTCACTTAATAGCTTTACGATTTGCTGGCTGTGGAACACTATATTCCGGAGCGCTTTTTTGGAAATAATTTTTATTAATAAAGAAAGGACGGAAACTCTAACTAATCCAGCATAATGGAATGAAATTAAATAAAATTGTTAAACTTTTCTGTAAGGACACCAAAAAGCTCTATCTCTAAACTACACAAAATGTCATAATTGAATCAAAAGTGGTGCTCGTTAGCTCGCAGTTATTTTAAACAACACACTACCGAACATCACAATTCCCCTTTAATCCACTTGTACATGAAGCATCAAATTTAAATAAATCCCCAAGTGGTCCCCCACTCCGGAGCGGAATTTTGTGTGCGCTAATATGCAACGGCCTGCATCGGTATCGCAGATCCATTTTCGTTGATCCTTCGACAACGTGCACCGGTTGGCAATGTTTCCAGCTTCTATTCCAGATTTTTTCTTTATTCTCTTTTTTTTTGTAGCTCCACTCTAATATTGCAATTTCTGTTCACGTTTTTTTTCCGCTCTGTTCTCCCGGTTCCAGGTACGATGCGGACACCTGAGTGGAAGATTCAGCTACCCCGGTGTGATGGAGGCCGCATACGGCAAGGGTGGATACTATCTGCTATCGCTGCTGCAATTTATGTACCCTTTTTTAGGTGAGCTAAGCGACCATTGCGACGTAGCGGGGGAAAAACCTGTTGGGGTGGCTAGAAGCAATCCAACAAAAACCACACACGTTTTAGAAGAACATAAATAAAAGTTTACTGTCCGTGGGGGGGGACGGGAAAAGAGCGAAACACGAGTGAGTCAAAATGCAATCACGTTTTTAACCTATTTCGAAACTGCATGGGGTCCATCCCCTTCGGAAAATAGGAAAAATACCTGCACATGAGCGTGCTATCAAGCATCGCATCTACGCTACGTTTTCACGACTAAACGCAACCCACGTACACACGTCCACCGCGGGTACTAATAAAGAAATCCTACACACACACACACACGGTGCTTGCCCATCCACACAGTGTACGTAACAAGGAGCCTGTTTTCTTTGTCCTGTTTTTCGTGTCTTAACATCCATTCGACACTGCTGACGTGAAACGGAGCAGTCAGGTGAATTTTGTTCCATAAAAACATAAGAGCCGCGCCACCACGCAAACGTAGTTATTGTCTGATTTATTTCTATGCAACATGACGTTTCGTGGATGACTTAAGTCTTCTTCTTTTTTATTGGCACAACAACCTCAAGTGAGGTCTAGAGAGAGGTCTGACATTTCTGGCTTTCTTTGACTTTATTCCTTTGTGGCGGAATGGTCCGGATGGGATTTTGGTCCAGTCCGTTCGTGTGAAGACTGGCACCGCCTCCATTATGCCCTTTCATCAACCCCTGGCCAGATGACTTAGGAGGTGCCCTTTTACAATTCCCAGGATTCCAAGGCGTTAGAGATAAAAGAGCATCAACGTTACGATGCCCCTCGCTTTGACATAACCAGTTCTAACACGAGCGAATCACGTTCCGGTCGTAAGAAAGCACCTCAAAGCAGCTAATTAATGTGCATAATCCAATAAAAATCGTACCAACACCAGCAAGAAACACAGCTCACCTCAACGCGATTGGCAAGACTTATTCAATTAAAACTTTCCCCTTTTGCCGGTGGCAATGCCGGTGCACAACGTCAGTGGTGCTAATGAAAAACGCTCAACCGACGGGCTCAACTTTCATGCAAACTCTGTCCGCTCATACTACGCACCGCGATTGATAGAGTCACTCGAGAAATCAAATGGAAAATGTGGGTACGGTGGGGACATTTGCAACTTTGTGCAAAATAGTCTCCAAGCTCACCCGTTGCGGTGACACTCTTGTACGTTCCTTCCCCCGCTCGCTATAAACATCACACAACGCTAGAAAATCCCTTTGTTTTGTAACGTTATTTTATTCTACTTCAACCATCTGTTGCCCAACCCATCCACTGACGCCTTTGTGTATGCAAAACGCACGACAACCCATTCCGCTCCAGCGATGATATCGTACAACGTCGTGGTGGGCGACACACTGTCGAAGGTGCTGGTGCGGTTCGTACCGTCCTGGGGCAGCTCGATGGGTATGGTGCGGTTCGGCGTGGTGCTCGTCGTGACCATTTTCGTCATCATACCGCTCTGTCTCTACAAGAACGTGTCCCGTCTGGCGAAGGCAAGCTTTCTCAGCCTCGCCTGTGTGGTGCTCATCCTGATGGCTGTCGTTTACAGGCTGCTATCGGGCGATTACGGTGTCGTGTAAGTAGTGGTCAGCACGGGCACGATCTTCCTGTGCATCTGCCAACTATAAACACCCACTCCACTATCTCTCTTTTCCTTCCCAGCCCGAACACGCCCGAATCTTGGCGGTTTGCACACAGCGATCTGATTCCGGCCGTTGGCATAATGGCGTTCGGTAAGTATTGGTCCCCGGGGTCACGAGGATACGGCAATGAAACTGTGTTGCAAAATGTGTTTCTCCGCAGCGTTCATGTGCCACCACAACACCTTCCTCGTGTACCAATCGATGCAGAACGCCACCATGGAGCGCTGGGAGAAGGTGACACACATTTCCGTTGGGTTCGCGTGGCTCGTCGCGGCACTGTTCGGTATCGCCGGCTACTGCACCTTTCGTGCTCTCTCACAAGGTACGGTGCGGTTGTCCCAACCTTACCCTTTATCCGGTTCACTGCTAACCAGTTGAGTTCTTTCAGGCGATCTACTGGAGAATTATTGTTGGGATGACGATCTGATGAACTTTGCCCGTGTGCTCTTTTCCATCTCGATTCTACTCACGTTCCCGATTGAATGTTTTGTATCACGGGAAATCGTTCGTACACAGATCAAGCGCTTCTACTCGCACGAGGTCATCGAGTACGATACGGATAAGGATCCTAGTCACGTCACCGGCGAGGAAGACGATCGTAAATCGATGATCACTACGCTGGTTATCGTGTTTACTGCATTTATCATTTCACCCTACACGGAATGTCTCGGACCGGTGCTGGAACTCAACGTTAGTATGATTGCCTACATTAGTATGTGTGGTAAAACTGATCGCCAATATGTTTTCCATCCCCATTAGGGTCTGCTTGCCGCCATCCCGCTAGCCTACATTCTTCCCGGACTGGCCTACATTCAGCTGAGCCCGCACTCGTTGTTCAGCCAGGAGAAACTTCCCGCCGCCGGTTTGGTGTTGTTTGGAACAATTGTCACTATATCCGGGGCGGCCATCTTGATGCCAAACTTAATCGGAGATTGCCGGACGGGCATCATTATGGGATACTGCAAGGATGACGAGCTGGCACTGAACGGAACGTCCTTTCTAGCGTCCACCGTGGATCCAAACTGTGCAACGGACAAGATTTAAAATGACGCACACGCATGGTGGAAAATCGAGAAAGTGAAAATGATCTAAACGAAATACTTTAAAAACAAAGAGAGGAAAACATTACAATCAAACAATGATACCGAGAAAACAAAAACCAAAGAATAATATAGGGAATGACTGTTTTAAACCAAGTTTTAACTCATTGAAGCTGTTTTATCACTGTAATTCTTTCCACATTAAATTAATATGCATCGAAAGCAACATTTTGAGGGCTTTAGGTGCATTTTGTCATCAGTATTATGTACCTGTAAGACTCTTTCCCTTAAAAAAAACATGACTTTTTCTAAGCTTTTTATTACACTTTTTCTAGCGCTTGTTTGTACACTTGTTTGGAGAATGCATTATATTATATATATACACTATGAAAAGAGAGAAAGAATCAACAGATATTTTCACGATATCTTTGTCGAACAAAACGTTTAACGGGGAAAATATAACACAACTTTGACTTCATTTTTGGTGAAATCCGTTTACAAATTTACACACCTTAGCTACTACACTACACCGAAAAGGAAAAGTAAATCGAAAATTACAATTTACAACCGTCTTACTACAGTTGAAGATATTAAAAGAGGGCAACTCGAACGCAATCAATGATGCAAAACATCCAATTCGCAGATGACAGACGAAGAAGATACGAAACAAATTCTCTACTCCATAAACGAATGTAATAGAACCGGAGCAGGCCATCGATACAATTCATTACTAAATGCGTAGCAGAGTCTTTAAAACTATCGTGTGCAACTTTTAGGGAACAGATCAAAAACATAATCATAAACCATAAGAAATCTACCATCTAATTGTTAGTGCAAACTGAACCAAAAGCTAATTGAAGATAAACCAATTTACATCGATCCAGCAGGTCGATGTCGCTGTGTGGTAAAGAAAGGCGAATCATGGTGTACCAATATTCAACTAGCAGATAGAAGAAGCAAACACACACAAAACATATTGTTATGAAAACAAGTACCGAATGTTTAGATTAAAGGAGAACAGAAAACATAAGCTTGACATATATTTTTGTTATTGTAAGCGACATGTAAACCATTGCCGACCAGCAACGGGAGACTGCACTGTACGGTCATTGCATAACTTTAGGCGTAACACCATGTTTAACCCTTGCGGTATAGATTTCCCTACTGTTGCTGTGTTGTAGTTTAGCAACACTATTTATTTTGTTTAGTCTTTAAATGTTTAAAACGCGTGTTAAAACATTGTATTAAACATTGCAAATTAATTCGATTGTTAAGCCATTTTCCAATCCTCTCCTTATTTCCATACAGTAACCGACAGTGTGAAATTGGTTCCTTTAAAATACTTTTAGTTTCGCTCCAGTGTGGTCAGAATCGGGTACAATTATTAAAGAATACACAAAAACACACACACAAGTACTTGCAGCTAATGAGTCATAGCGTATGTAAGATTAGGATATATTTTAAGTAGCTAAATTTATCAAATCAATCTATAGGAGAAAGAAATCAAAACGGACAGAACGACGGATTAGCAGAGGGAAAAACAAAAAACCACAACCAACACTAGAAATCCATATTATGAGCTGATGTAATGAGTGTTAGAAAAAGTACTGAATAAAATCGCAATAGATTGATCGGTAAAAATGCTCGGTTATTCAACAATCTTTCCACATACAGCAACATTTTTATATAACTCAAGCCGTTAAAAACTGCAACAACTTTCGACACAAACCGTCAGCACCGCCACGAAAGGAAAATGAGATGCAAAATACAAACTCACGCAGTTAACAGTCGACGCACGTTCCGAAAGTTTATTCACACCCCGATTTGGCTTTCTCGACGAAATTGATAGTTTGGATCGCACATGTCTTGACACATTACGGACCGTTAAATAGGCCATGAATGTGGTTCAAGGCTAGCGCTGAAGTGCTAATGTCTGATGCTCCATATTGCTTCCCAAACCCCGATTAGGGAATCGATTTTCTTTCCAACATTGCACCAGCAAAAAAGAAATGACATGCACACGAAAGGGGTTATCGTTTTGATTCATTTTATTTCACTTGGCATTTTGAAATACATCTCAAAACACACATCATGCGTAGTAATTCCTTTGGAGTTCGACATTCGTCAACAAAATTGATCACACGTATCTTCAAACAGATGTACCATCTGAAGCATGTCTGCTGTTTGCTTTACATAATGCTTCACTCCTTGTTCACTGTTTCCGGGGATCCGCCATCTACCGTACGTAGGTGCGGGGAGATCCCTGGCACAAACATCCCTAACCCATAAGACATCACAATTATTTGATTCAATCATCGCTGGACAGATCCTTTAACTGCTAAACGCGCTGTAGCTCACAGTAGCTTACCACTAGTAATGTACGCCGCCTGTTGCTCCGTACCGTCTTCTAAATCGATTGAGAAAATGTGTTACCATTTTTATGTTTCACCGCCTCGTCTACTTCTTATTACAGCCTAACATTTCCCATTTTGCACACACCCACTCGCACCTGCCATCCTTTCCTACGAGAAACGCCTTAACGATCGTCATCCCCTAGCAGGATGCTATTTATCCAATCACTAACATTAAGGTTTTGTTTAAAAAATTTGCTCCAAATTATTTGGAATACCGTTCAATTTTGGGTGGAATATACGCATCCAACGTGCATCTGCTTAACGGTTGCGGGATGCAAATTGTGTGTTTCTATTTCATCCAAAATCGTTTAAAATTTGTTTGTGTATAATTGCGCCCTCCCTCCATTTTTTGTTACCACCCATGCTGTTTATAAAAAGAGTAATTTCCTTTTTTTTTTTGTTTTGATTTTTCTTCTTTTTTTTCCACACTTCCACACGCATGTTTCTCTACTTTCCCACTTGGTCCCGCGCATAAACTCCCTCCCTCCGCATGCTATGCGCAATACACACATAAATATATTGAGAAATAATTTAACGTACCCTTCCACACGGACGCTCTCTCTCTCTCTCTCCCTCTCTTAAAAGTATCCAATAAAAATAATAATAAAATTAATCCATATCGACCGAGCTAGTATAACATATACGTACCGCACGCTTCGCTCTATCGTATTCTTTTGTTTTGTGTCCGGCCTGCCACCTTGTCACAGCACAATATATCGTGGATTTCATACCGTTCAACATTTTTACACCGTTTTGAAGAAGAGAAAAAAAAACGAAACTAATACGAAACGAATGAGATGTGCTCCCCGCGCATGAATGACGATGGGTTGTTTTCTTTTTTCAATATAAATATGTTAAAAGCGCTCGAAAATGAATGTCCAAATCCCCAGCGTGCGCATTCAATGATCGTTTTTGCATGATGTCTCTCTCTCTTTTTTTTTCCTCTCTCTCTCATTCTCTCTTGGCTGACTCCTAACGCACGGTTTCGGGTGGAAAAGCTTCCGAAAAGCAAATGGCTCAGCCAACTCTCGATCAGCTCGAAACCCACCCGGCACTGATCGCAGTTGCCGCCGCAGCTTCCCGGCTTTGCCGATCGCGTTTCCGTGATCGTGAAAGAATTTCCAACCACCGACAAACCTGCCCACGGTATATAATTTGCTTAAGAATGTCTAGCAGCCAGACGTTCCGTACTGTTCACTGATCGTTTTTTGCGTTTGTTTGTTTTGTTTGTTTTGTTTGTCTGTAACCTGCCTGCAACCGAACCATCCCACACGAGCCGGTGTGTTTTTGTGCAAATTTGTGGCTAAAACAACGCTATCCAGCTCGGTGGGATGCTCGGCGAGCCATATTGCAGGGTGCGATCTATCCGTTTGAAGATTTTTTTTGTGTATATTGTTTTCTGTTATCTCTGCTCAGCAAAAAAAAAAGCACAAACGAACCGGTTAGTGTTAGTTGCGAATATGCGTCCTGTATCTGTTTGTGTATATGTCTCTATGTGTATGAGTGTGTGTGTGTGTGTTGTGAGGTGTCCTGTGTGCTCGGTCCGCGTCTGTTCGTTGGTTTCGGTCGGTTTTAGGTTGAGTTAATTAATTAAAATCACATTCAGCTTTCGATGCCAGCCACCGGTGCAGCACCACCCAGGCTTAGTGCGCGTTGTACACCCGGTAGGCGGTACGGTACGACCGGAGGTAGTTGGGCAGACGCTGAACGTAGGCAAACACTTGCTGTGTGGGTGCAACCGTCGTTGGGGCGACCGTCGTGGTGGTGGTGGTGGTGGCCGGGGCGACCGTCGACGGCAGATGATGGTCCTCGTTCTGCTTGAGACTGTCGTAGATCTGCTGGAAGCTCGGCATCTTCTCCTTGCCGAGCGTCATCTCCTTGATGTCGTCGTCCTTGGGTGCGACCGGTGCCGCCTGCACCTTGTCCTCCTCCACCGGTGTACCGTCCGGGCGCAGGCGCACCACCATCGGACCGGTCAGATAGTTGCTCGTCTGCTCGTACGGTGCGAGATTGTTGAAGTGTGTCGATGCGGCCGGCTCGTACTGATAGCTGTAGTCGACATTGGTGGACGCTTCCTGTGGCAGATGGTTCTGCGGCTCGGAGTAGTGCATCTCCTGCCCGGTCGGCCCATTACCGTAGTCGTAGTCCATGCCGTACTTGCTGATGCTGCCACCGCTCTTGCGCACACCATCCGCCATCGGTGCCGGATCGTCGAAGAGCGGATTGTGCTCGAACTGTTCGCTCATGATGTAGGCAGGAGCGGCCGTCGTTTGGGTCTTCTTTTTGCCGTTCTTCGTGTGACCGTCCATCATGGCGTCCCAAACTGTTGGATAAGGCGGGGCAGAAACGAAAACAGAGCAGAAAGGGATCAGATTAGATTTGTGCAACAAACAAAACAAACAAAACAAACGACCGCACGACATTCTGTGTGTATTGCCTTGACCGCAACACGAGTTGTCGTTTGATTTTTTTTTTTGCGCTCCACCATCAACAGCAGCACTGAACTCGAGGAAACAGACCGTGGACTTTACAGTGAACTTGCGAGTTCTCGGCGGGTGTGTTTTTTTTTTTTGTAATTCTGTTTTTCTCCATCATAAATCAGCATCTTCTCGATCGTCGATCACGTGATACTCCTACGACCGAAGATCACGATCATCCCAGGCGCGCTTGCGTCACCTTTATGGATATTGTTTGCTTCCTGCTCCTCCTCGTAGCAGTTATCGAAGCATCCGCTCGAGGTCTCAGAAGGTTACCCCGTCTGTCAATCAAACGGCACGATCCTCTACGGCGTGCCGCACAGCTTGTACGGGTACGAGTTGAACTTCGTAGTACGTACGATACTTCCGTCCAATGGGGATGGCTTCACAATCAAGAGGCACTTGTTACGATCTTCATACATTGTCGTAGTACCCACCGTAGTACGATCCAATGCCTTCCGATCAAGGCTAGATCGTAGGCCATGATCAAAAGCATTAAGCTACACCGCATCTGACGGTTCCGACGGTTCGGGCGCAGTCACGACGGCCGTAAATAATATCAGTTATTTGTTCTAATGGACAAATTTAGCTTTTACAGCTGCTAGATGCATTTTAGCTGATAATACACATGATAAAGGAGTTCGTGTGTGTCTCTGGGTGCTTTCTAGACACACTGTACGTGTTCGTAAATGTACCCAGCTACAGCCGAGTGCCTCAGTATCACAATAAAGACAGCAATTAATTTACATTTCCGCTCTGCACTTTACACACCGCACGGAAGTCACAAGCGACCGCGCACACGCGTGGTTTCGATGGTAAAAATGTTTTTGTTTAAGTCCACGATCACGTTCCAAGATTTTGCGTGGTAAAGGTCCACGATAGTGTCCTGCCTTTTTCTGCGTACTAAATGCCCGAATTTCGAACCAACCAACACTTACTTATATCAGTAGCGCCACGCTGGTACGGGTCCATCGAGTCGAGGTGCGACTCGTTCATATCCTGCAGCTTGTTGATGCCGTACATCAGCAGGTTCCGCTTGCACATGTTGGTCGGCATATCTTGCGAACTTTTGCAGTAGCTCGACACCTGCTTGGCGAACATCGTGTACAGATGTGACATCTATCCATGCAAAACAAAAAAAAAGGTTAAAAGAAAGAAATGAGTTAATAAGAAAAAAAAGATAACCGAAAAGTGAAAGCACCACAATCACGGGCACGGGTGGAATGTGTGATGATGGTAAATGCCGGCTGGTATTGCCCGCCCGCCCGGGGTGGGTTAGTAAACAGCGTGTCTATCCAACAAGTCGCTGGTGCACAACATCAACATCATAGTAACGGGCAACAACAAAAACGGTACAGATTGTACGTGGTGCGTGACGAAGGTACGATGTTTGGAATGGCATACTTCACGCCACAAATTGGGTGGCTGAGCAGGGCGGCACACTAATGAATTTTAGCAGCAAGGCACGCCACAAAGGGTCACAGAAGGGTGGGTTTTGGAAAGCACACACACAAAAGAAAGCCTTAGTGCAGGTGCTTGAACTCTTTAATGTTTGAAACGTTGCCGGCCAAAAATAAGAGAATTTTGTTCATTTTAATGTATAAATATTGGAAAAATAATATTTCTGCTCAAGCGATGTAACTGAAAGCAACTTTATATGACCTCCATTCGGTTAGCACTCAATGATCTCCCCCCCTATTGACCGTCAAACAAATAGGGAAGAATATTCCCAGCTTCTCGAAGGCAAACGGGCGGCCTTAGCCGTGCCGGCACGCTAGAAACTTCTCCGTAATTGATTGCAATCGCGTTGCAACAGCTACAAACGACTGCGCGCACACTAGCACAAAGCACAAAACGAGTGGCTGCGTCACACGATTTCTACACTGGATGAGCTCACATGCTGGTCAAAAACGAAAACTGACGTCAAAGGATACAACGTCAAGTGCGTCACGCCAGCACGGGAATTTGTTGGTCCGGGAGCAATAGAAAACCGTAACCGTCCGTGTACTCTATTTTCCTACGCTGACCCAGCCACATCAACGAAAAAGGTTGGCCTTGACTTGCCTTGACACTGGCACACATCCAACAAAACGGTCCCGGAGGGAGAATCCGGTTTCTGTTCACTCCCTGACCTAGGGCCCGTCGGTGGCCACAACGTCCAGGCGGGCGAACCCGTCGGACGAGTTTTCACCCCACGCCTAAGCCAACCGTCGCAACCGAACGTGTACACACGAAAGCGGGAAGATGACCCGCAGAACCGACCTTTATCGATGAACGATTTCTCACCTCCTCAGCAATAGTGATGGACAACAAGGGTGTAAGGGTTCTGCTGGAGGGCGCCATGACAACCGAAGCCGATGTAAATTCATTTACGAGGCCGATTTCGAAGTCCTTCGTATCAGAACGGGTATGCTAATTAAGCTACAGAAGCACCTTTTTTGATAATGAACTATTGAACGAGATCATCTGGCATACTATTGTGAAGGTTTGGGAATGTTCAATATGTCTGAGGTCGTATAATGTCAAGGAACGAATGCACTTTCATCCGAAAAATCACTCATTTTGTGTGTTCTTTGTTACTAAAAGTCTACTGGCACTATTCCTTTTAATTCTCTATTCCATGATTAGCTTACTAGTACATCTAAACCTACATCAACACTTACCTTTTCGCCACGACTGAGAAACTCCCACATCGGTATGGCCGATCCGGAACAAACCGTCACCAGACTCGACACCACCATTACCGCCGCACTAATGCTTAACTTCCTTCCGTGTGCCATTTTGTTTTTTTTTTTTGTTGTTGCTTTTGCTGAGAGGCTTTTCCAAAAACGTCAAACCCTTTTTTATTATTGCACCAGAATTCCCCCGATTCGATACGGAACCCCTGCCTTTTGAAGCCTCACACTGTGGGGAGGTTCGTTGCTTACGTGCGCATTTAATTTTTTTTTCGTTGTTGTTATGTTTCCACACGGAACTAGTCACTCCACTAGTCACTGGGTTTGCTTCCGGCCTATGCGATTCGTTTGGCCGGGTCCTCTCTATCCGACACTGCGCAACCACACTATTTCTCACGTTCGATCGTCGTGTACTTATTTCGCCCCTCGCTGCCTAACCACTTGCGCACATTTAATTGTTTCGTTTTGGGTTTCTGTGTTGTTTCTTCTATATTTTATTACCCACCGCGAGTACTTTCCTTCCGGCAGATACACGAACGCTGTTCTCACCTTACACTCACTCTGCACTCGGGTTACTGTGTTTCACTGTTCGCACTGTTCGCTTCAATAATGTTTCACATTCGTTCTTTAGCTACACCGGCCAATATTTTAATAGTTTAATAATTATTTTTTCACCAAACGTTACTTTTGTTTAATTATTTTTTTTTCCTTCAATTATTATGTTCTCTCCCGTTTGTCTAAGACACTGGATGCTGTTGGCAAATGCACGGCACGGTCTACACCGCAGAGGTTTTCGAAACGAATTAAACGCGCTCCCTCGGGCGGCCTTCACTTTATATACCGCGCGTTGCTTCGTACATCATGACGTCATATACCGACAGACCGACGCCAGCCGAATCGCAAAGCTTTCGTGCGGGTCTCTCAAATCAACCCTCCTGGGGGGAGGGTAACACTGTCCTTTTCGCGTGTTTGCGTGTAGCACTGCACCACTCTGTCTCGCTCTGTCGCGGATCTCGTTGTTGTGCTCTTTTGGAAAACAACCGATCACTCTGATCGTCTTCTTTTCCATCATCCCTCATCGGGCCTACCCTTTCAGTGGCTGGGATGGGTCTCACCACCCTACCATCCCGCATACACCCACCCCATCACCCCGCGTAAGCCTTTTTCCCGCTTGTTTATCATTTATTTCTCTTCCGTTTGTTTATCATCTGGCTTCTAAGGTTTTTGGTGATCGTGTTTTTCATCTGCAGCCCAAACGTTTCGTTTATATTTTTATCTGCATGTTGTTGTTGTTGATTTGTGTGTGTGTGTCTTTTTTTTCTCTGTACCATTTGCCAGCGTGCAAAGCTACGTGCGTTATTTTTGTTCGTACCCTTGTTTGTACAGCTTTATCTTGAATTTCTTCTCGCCAAATTCTTTCGTGTCGCTGTGTTTTTATTTTTGTTTTTGTTGTTTTGCTGTTTGGAAGCTAAAATTATTCAAAGCCTTTTTTGTTTGGCGGATTCTCTCCGTGCGGACCTTCTGCTCGCGATATTTGCCTGTTGACGTTTTCTTGCTAATTTTACGAAACTATTCCGACCGTAACAACGGAATCCGGTAGTGAGGATGCTGCAAGGAAAAGTGGAACACCGCAATGCCGGGCCCCGTGCGCCAGACGTTATTTTTAAATGGTAAATATTTTTTTATCACCCCTCACGGTTAGAATACCTCCATGTTGGTATTAGTATGCACACTCAGCTGTATAGCTGTGTATTGCTGTGGCACGAAATAATATTATATATATTATTATTATTATATATAGAAATAATATTATTATTTATTTATTATTAAATCCACCCTTTTTTCATGCTGTTTCATGCGACTACATTGCAATGCAACAAAAAAAACCCCGCGTGGGCTTTGTTTACATTCGCTAAAAACGGATGCCTTGTTTTCGCTCGAACCAAACAAGATCGCATCAGTATTTGTTTGTTTTGTTTTCGAAATTTCGGTTTGTTCCATCTTTTTTTTTTGCTGCATATTTTGCTATCGCCGCCCCCCACTTCGGGCGAAACATATTCACACAGGAATGCAAACGACAGCCGGCCGCACTGTCAGCACTTGCCTTCGGTCAACCGAAATGACTCAATTATGAAACGATGATATCAAACGTTTCACGTCCAGCTAAAGTTTCGCCAGCAACCAAGCGCAGGATCCCCCACCGCGATCTTGAGCGATCTTTATTTAATGTTGAGTACACTCGTGTACGCGCCACTTTGCACGTATTCCGGCACGCATTCCTATCGCACTTACTGTTCCAAAAAAACACACAACACAACAAGCATTCCATTTGCACACCACGGCTTCCAGTCGACCAAACCCGGTCCGGACCACCCTCAGAACGGGCGACCGAAAATTGCGCGCTGCTCATTGTCAAATCATTTTATGTGCGGTGTTTGCTTTAGATTTAAGTGTAGTGGTTCATTTGATTTCAAGCGCACACGGTGAAGCGGTAGCGGATGTAATAAAAGACAGTCCTGCCCCCCCCAACGATTGTGTTGTGCACTTGTCAGCTTTAAGTGATGTTGCGAGGGTTAAAGGTTGACATCAATAAAAACCAGTGAGCTCAGCGATAAATCAAAGGAGTGGAAAATCTCTTTGCCGGCAGATATCGGTGGGAATTAAGAATTAACTGCTTCATAACTAGCGATCGCTGCGGAATAGTGGCCACAAAGCATCATTCTTTTATGACTTCATTCGCACACGAGCTGCTCCCTCGTTAAACTCATTCTGGAAGCTGCCGGACCAGCTACAGAGGTTTAATTGCGAAGGTGACAACACGCGTGTATGTAGATTTACAGCTGAATTTGATTTAGCTCAACTTACTTTTCTCCCGCTATACGGCACGGCAGCATTAACTTTATGGCTATGATTGGCCGTCAGATTTGCACACCAGGATGATCTGCCGGTGGAGATTTATTGTAGCCGTGTTTGCACCGTTCTGTGGCTGCTTCTTCGGCTAGGAATGTTAATTGGACTACCCACGCGCAATGCTCGTTCGAAAGGTTGGCCGAAGAAGCGATGATCGAACGATCGCAAACTCATACAAAAACAAGAGCTTGTAAGAGATTTTTTCTTTTATTTCAATCACAAAGAACAAGCCAATCGTTGGGGATCGTTGCAAAAATGGAAATTGAATTAATTCACTAAAGTGATCGCAGATTTTTTCACATTTGATTACGGATAACATCATCGTTTATTTCGCACCATCAGTTCATAAGAAAGGTTGTTTATTATTTACAAATTTATATGGAAATGTTGATTGTTGTTTAAATCGCTTGTTATTATAATATTGATACAATGTTCTCATTACATATCTAAAGGAATTAATAGAATGTTTTCTCGTCACCCAACAAAATTGCAACAAATTTGGTTTCATTCATCGTTTCGGGCACGTACTGTCGCGCAATTGTTGCATGGCTCGATAAAAGAAATTTCAACACCACAAAAACCGAAAACCGCTGAAACCTTGTAGCAGACATTTTTTTTTTCGCTGCTGCTTTCTGCCTCAATTGAACTAAAATGGCTACGAGCCCGTACAGTTCACCCGCCGAAAAAACGAACCCCCGTCCATCCATCGCGTAACAACTAAACGAAAACTAAACGATATTCGGTCTGCCAACCACCCCCCGGTGCAAACATGATTTGATATGAGGCTGACGGCTGACACAGAAGGTCCGTACCAAATCGACCCATTAACACGTAATGGCTGCTCCGTACGGCCCCGAACCGTCCAGCATGGGGAGAATGCAAAAACCAAACAAAAAAAAATGCCGGCTCTTCGAAACACACTCAGCCACCTGCATTCATTAACTCTTCGAATTATCCCTCAGACAAGCACGCTTTAATGCTTACGTTTAAATGCACCAATTTTTTTTTGGTCTAAATGCACAAACTGCACTCCAGGTGATAGGATTTCAATTGTTTTTTTGTACCGTACCAAAATAAACATGAAGCTCTTTAGTGAACTTTTAACATGCTGATTGCATTACGTAGAATCGGTGTCATATACAGGTGTACAGTATCGAGGGTCTTAGGATTGATATGACTTTTGAAGCACAAAAACCAACTCAGTTTGCTAAAAATAATGTTCTTATCACGGTACGCTGGGCACGCTAAACAGCCGTCCATGCTGTATTGTTTTGCGCGTTTCTGAGATGGTGGTGTACCTTTTTTTCTTTAATTTTCTCTTGTTTAGCGCCACACGATGCAAAAATACACTCTTTGCTCTGTTAGATCATCGCTCGAATGTGGAATTAAAAAAAGAAAAAACGGTGGGAATGACCAATCTTCAGCAAAAAGGTACCAAACACACCTCTACGATTAGAATGTCTCACTCTATTAGCGGCATTCCGTAACTCATCGACTCATCGGCAAATATACAATTCCTACCCCATGGAATATGATTCTTTTCTTATCTCTTTTAACTAACCACACAATCATCGATTAACACGATGCTGACAATTGGTTACAAACTTCCAAACCCTCAAAGTGCTCTAATTTGTTCTATTGGTTTACATGCCCTTTGTACAGTGACAGGCACTGATTTACACCAGCTTACAGAGGATTTTCCGTTCATATCGATAACTTCTTCAATTTCCATCTCATTTCTTCAATCTATTCGAAGTGGTAGAATACAAAACCATCTCAGTACTGTGATATTCAACGCAAAGTTACCAGAATTTCAGACATGATTTAACAAATCTTTTCCTACTTATTTACTTATCAGGCGCTTCGCGGGCTTTTCCTGTCAAACTGAGGAGTCCTCTAAATCGTTCACGGTCGAACGCCCTTCGTCTGTCAATTCATTATTTAAGTCTTTCTTGTGGACACATCAACGTCATCACTCCATCTCAGTTTGAACCTACCTCTGTCCATGTGGACGACCTTAAAAGGATTTTACGGGCTAGGTCGTCCGGTGTCATTCGCATGACGTGACCAACCTATCGGAAGCACTTGCGAGTCTCGACAGTTACGACAGTGAGATCACCGTACAGGTCCCAGAGGTCGTCATTGTTGAATCTGGAAGGAGTCTGCCATTGTCCTTCCACACATACCCTTTGCTTTTCCAGAAGCCTAATATTGGAGGATTCAAAAATTGAGGAAGCCCAGAAGACCTACGTCACCAGGGAAAAAAACCCAATCATTCTTATCCATAATGTCGTGTCCACTGCGAATTCCTTTCTTTTATTTCAAAGCACAACATCAAACGCCTTGGTAAAAACCAACCATTAAGCACGGTTAATCCATTGTAGCATCGCTTGTAAACAAACGACCGACGGCTTCATCCGACCATATACGGCACACGCTCGCATCACAACTATTTCAGTTCCCGATGATTCATCCGGCACTTTTGTTCGCAACAAATGATCCTCTTTTGACGATCTACTGCAAAGCTCCCCCCGGTTGCGGTGTGACGCAAAAACAAACCCTCTTCGGGCGCATCGAAAGAATTCACACTGCGTCAGGGATATATTTGAGTATCAACATCGGTAACTGTTGCTTTTACCTTGTCCCTGGTGCGATCGTGCGTAACAAACAAATTGTACGATCATCGATGACGTTGTTAAGTGGCTGTTCACCGCATGGGGTTGTGTGTCAATCAGAACGGAGGGATACATCGTTCATCGGGTTTAGAAACGCACACACACACCGGGAAGCACCGATCCACGTGGGTTGCAACCACATACACCATAAAAGGTCAATGGAGGTGGCACCGGTTACGCGATTCGTCAGCAAACCGCGCAGAATGGTCGCGTCAGCCCGCGCCTGAGCTTAATGTGTCAAAACCGATACATCAATTGCTTATTGATGGCACTCAATTGGCTGAAGCTCTTCTCGGCGCGTATGGCAGGCTTTGTGCCTGGCGTATCCTTTTTTGGTTGCAGTCGAACACTGCCACACTAACGATTGCTCTAGAATAAACAAAAACCAATCTTCGTCACGCTAATTCACGGCTAACAGCGGCCACAATCGCCGGGTGGGTGCGAAATAATGAAACAAATTAAATAAACATGATGGAGCGATGATGGAATTAAGAAAGACGCGAACCGTTTGAACCGCTTGCTCCCGGAACTAGAACTCTAGATCCGCCATGACGATTTCATCTTCAGCGTGCATAAAAACCCTTTTTTTTTCTTGCTTCGCCGATTGTTTGATGGTTCGCTATCAGCGTCCAATCTGTTCGCTGGGAACGGGTGACCCTTAATGCTTCAGGTGAGCCGAAGGTCGACTGTGTTTATCATTTTCGTTTCTGATCCGCCTATGTGTGTGTATGTCTGAAAGGGCTACGGCACACATCATTCAAACTCACCCCGAATTTGCCTTTTAGCTCCGCAACATTCAAGAGGATTAGCTTTCCGTTTGCTATTTAATTTGGACTTTGCGCTTGCTTTTAGCGCTCGAGCACCTCTTAGCAATCTCTTTTGCGGGAACTTTTTTTGTCGGTCGGAAAGGGGGGGGTGGGAAAAGAATAGAAGAGGCGTCTTCAGTTGAACACTCGACCGATACATTTTCGGAATGGTCATTATAGTAATTCGCCTCTCCTTCACGCTGTTTTTTTTTTTGACTAAAGCTTCTGCTCAAACGTGACCGATCATTAAGTGAAACAGAACAAATGGTATGGTGAGAAGCGCGAACGTTTATTTTTTTTTCGGCATTTTTTTTTTTTGGGTTTTCACCCCGCACTAGTACGGGAGTAACATTTACCATTCGGGAATTTGGCGCTGCGCGATGCGAGATCAAGTGACCGGACGCCTCGAAATGGCTGTAGTTGGCAGTTCGCATTTCATCGTACGCGTACACGGTTTCGGGGGCATGGTTTTAATTTATTTTTCCCGAACCAGAAGAAGAGGATTAGACGACGTAAGATAAAAAAATCTGATCCGAACAAAACAAAAAGTGCTCCCACTGCTTTGGAACGCTATCTACGTTGTTTTTTTTTTCGTCTATCGACCGTCCGTTGGATGCACTTGGTTGGGTTGGTTGATGATGTCATTTCTTCTGGCATATAGAAATATAAGTCACATTCGTGAAAAAGAACAGACAAATTGAACCAAATTTTGAGATTGAGGAAATTTTCGTTTCAGAAGCGGATCTAGGTTCGTCGCGTGCGTAGCATGCAAGTCTTTTGTTGCTCGTGGTATTAAAGGTGCTAACAAAGTGATCGAAGCGTGGTTTTAGTGGATTTTTATTTTCTAATTCGTCCTAAGTGTATCGATGTTTTTTAAGTATTCCTTTTTCTACACTTTTTGCAACAAATTTATGTCATTATAATTGTAATATATAATTTATTTAAAATTTAATTATAAAAACATATTAAAATCCATATGCAGACTAGTTGCATGATTTAATTGTATTTATTTTAATAGCTTGTTTTTCTTAATAGCCAAATTAAAAACAAGCGTCTCTGCTTCCCATCCAACAAACAAACAACATTTTCGCACATTTGCTGACATTTGACGAACCTGAAAACAACAAAACAGACGGCACACTGCACCGCATGGTGTTACAGCTATCTGCTCGAATAGTGCCACAAGGTGCACGCGATCAGAATGGGTGGCTTGTGGTGCGGAAATTGTGAAATAAAAAAAGACACACACGCATACACAACATAGCACATCATTATCATTTCTTATCTGCCGTGACGCGTCGCCAAAACGATAGCGGTACCGTGGACGGCGCCATCCTGGAGCCGCTGAAACCCGGCGCGACGGATGTGTGGTACGGTCCGGTTTTTCCATCGCTTGATCACCGCGTCCGATAGTTCGAATTTCGATGTGCGCCTGTTGGTTGGTTGTGCTTTTTATCATCTGCTGTTAGATCCAAAAAAGCTATGTTTTGTTTTTTCGCGCTCGTTTTCCTTCCCAACCCCCACCCAACCTCAATCCCGGGGTGGGATGTTATAAAAATTATGCAAATCAGTAAAACTGACGCCAGCCAGTCGGCAAGCCACAAATGTCTGCGCTGTCGCCAGTATCATCGTGAAGATCATCATCATCGCCCGGCACCACCGATGCCGATCGGCATCTGAAGAGGATGTGCGCGAATGCGCTTTGCTATTAATACGACCCCACGGCTCTATGCTCCGGCAGCTGGCAAAAATGCCGTGCTTCAGGCAGGAAAACATGAAACATGCGAGAACGAACGTCATACCATTGGTAAACAAATGTCTGTATGGTTATACGATCGGAACGCGGATCTAGCGCGGATTGCTACCGATTTTCGCACAAGGTTCGTCGCGTGCGTAGCGCGCAAGTCTTTTGTTGCTTCTGGCGTGCCGAGTGAAAACATCCATCCCGCTAATCCATCCTTTTCTGGAACATTCTAATGCCAGGCTTATACGAGTGTGGAGCCAAAAAATACCCCGACTACGCGTCATTAATCGATCGATCGAGCATCGATCGATGGCAACAGATGGACCGGGAATTGCCCGATTGCGGGCAACAGGCACCGTGCGCTCCCGGTCTGGAAGGCTGGTAAATGGCATCGAAAACAACAAAACATAAACAAAATTAAAAAGGAGACAAAGTAAAATTTGATGCCGATCGCTGTCGACGGTCGTGGCGCCGGTTTAGCCATAAAAAGGAATATGTTTATTTGTGCTTTTCGAGCGAGCGCCATCCAACATGCGGTATGGTAAAAGCGTAACAGCAACACCAAAATAAGCAACCATCAAGCGGATAATGTTGTGGGGGGGGGGAGGGGGGAGGAAGGAAGGGGAAACATAACAAGAAAAACTTACAAATACAAAGGCGAAACAAATAACCTTCTAAAGGCCACTCGATCTACCGTTTCGTACACAATCAATACGAGGATGGGAAGAATATAAAGAGTGCGAAATAAAATAACTAAAACTGTTTGTGTGTAAAGAAAATGTGCTTGTTTACGTTTTGGAAGTTTTCGAGAGTCGCGGGCTTGGTTGCTTGGTTTGTTTTCGTTTCTGTTTGTGACCAAGCGGGCTGATCATCTCGAACGTTCTTTCATTTGCCAAACTTGATTTGCGCTGATAAAACGCACCATCGGATAATCGGTCGAGCAACACGTCAGCTTAAAAGGTAAAGTGATAAAGGGGGGGTTATAAAAAGGAGAAAGAAAGAGCGACAGCAAGCAATTCCCCCCGTCAAAGGCACGCACCGTAATGATGAAAAAATATCGCTTGCGGCCAACCTGTTGACAGTTGGGTTTCGGGAAAAATATTTACCCTTGACCATGGACTGTCTGGTGGCAAAAGCGTTACTGTATCCGTCGGAATGCTCCCTCCCCCTCCCGGTTGGCTGAAATGCCGTTGTCTCGTGAACGTGATGATACATATTTTACTGCCGGTCACCGCTCGCACAGCCATGACCGTGGCAGCACTCCTAAAAGGATTACTTTTGGCTGGAGGTGTACGAAATTCTGTGCCAACCCCCCGACGCAGGTGAAGGTGGTTTGCGTTACTGAACGGTATATCGGTCGGCAGTTTTATGCAGCCGGTGTGGACGCAGTCATAAACAAGCTGGCCCATTTCCGACTGCCTTGAACTTGGGTGGCCGGATGCTTGCGGAAACAAATCCCTCCAAGACGGAGCTGTTGAACGTTTCTGTCAAATGACCATTAATCAACGCAGCGTTACGGAAACTACGCTCATTAGACTGGGCGCACCTTGAAAAAAAAAACTAATCACTTGCTTATGAACGTGTAGTTCCACATCGAATGTCGTAAATCGTAGCATTAAAATTGCCAAAATGCGTGTAACAAAGAACAAGTGCGTCAAGCTCATCTCTTGCCTAACATAGTCATGAAGGGAAGCATCATATCGAACGTCAACCAGCGGGAAGATTCCATCTTCATCACAATAAACCCCCCCCCCCCCCCCCCCCCCCCATACCACTCAATAGCGGTTTTATGAACAAAACCGACCCAGCAACAATGGGGCGAGCATCTAAATCAATCACTCCGGCTGTCGCAAGACGCCGTCAAATCTAAAACACGATGAATCGATCGAAATGCGGTTTCGCTGCGGTAGATTTGCGTCAAACCCCATCCCGAACCCGCCAGAACCGATTGCTGCCGATTAATTCGAGGTGTTGCGCTTCATCGCTTCCTGATAGATGCCTTATTAGGCAAGAATCGATGAAACACCCAACCATACTACCGACAATGGGTATTATGTAGCGCGCGCGTCACAAGATGCTTCGGTATGATCCACAGCGTGTTCCCTAATTGAGTGCTCACGTAATATCGTAATACGAATGCTTAAAGTTGTACACGTTCGGGCACTGGGGTACACTCGCTGCAGTATCATCATTAATCTTCATTAAATTTTCCACACATGAACCAGGAGTTTGCTTTTTTTTTTTTGCTTCGTGTCTGACACTCCCTGCAAATTAAAAAACTATTTTTCTGATCCAAAAAAAAACTCACGCACACTCACGCAACTTACCTTTAACCCATCACCGCAGGCTTTTGTTCCGGAAGTCCCCGACCCGAAGGGACACGATGCATTGCGGGGCCAGCGTTCAATGACAACGAGTTCCACCCCGGTGGAACAGTGGCAGCTGGCATGGCATAAAAACGAAGATGCTTCTCCAGTGCGACCTGCGGGCGAAACGCACTTGAACCAATCACCGATAATCCGCAGCCTTCCTGCCGATTTCAAACCGTTCGGCGTACGATCGCGAGGATCATCGTCGGATGCTTCAACCCCCGCCGTCAGCGGAGGGACCAAGTTTACCTTCGCGCACAGACGCACGGCATCCGGTGCGAAAAGGTTGTCTCTCTCACAAACCGAACGATGGGCAGGCGTTGGCACGAGCATGATAAATGTGTCGATCGCAGACACAGAAACCCATGCACCGAACCGATGCAACCGCGACAACGAACAGTTCATGGACGACCGGATTCTATGCGACATGACCGGGACATGCCCCGGGTCGTGCAACTTGCCCGTGGCCGTGTTCGGTAAGCTCACCGTGCCGGTGTGGATGACACATCGACTAATCGATTAAAAAAAAATCGTTTTCCCCTTCGGTTTGAAGGTTGCGAAGATGAAGCGGATGATAAATAAGATTTAAGATAAGCGATGTATCGATCAAGTTATGGTAAACGGAGTGCGAAATCTACTGCAAAACGATCTTTATGAACCAGCACAGTCCAGGGGTAAAAAAGCTGTTGCAAAAGTTTAATCCAATTCCGAATCCTTCAAGTTGAGCTTGTGAACTTAAAAAATACAACGTCAATAAACCTCAGAAATGACACAGTTTCAAACCCCTCAATTAATGCTTTAATGGGAAAACCATCCTCAAACCGATAAGCAACTGAATTATGTATCATGGAACAATCAGAATCGGTGCGACTGCTACCGAACTGAGCGCCGGCAAGTGATCCATTTGCACCTGTCCTGTCGACGGCTCGCGCAAACAACAATGGTACAGATGAAACACCTTCCAGCGGGCACATTTTGCAAGTAGCCGGCCCGAGCTGCAGCGCAAACATTAGGGAAAAAAAGAACGATCTCAAGCAAAACAAACACCTTCGTGCGCCCAAGGTTCAACAATGTTGCACAAAATCGTCCATAAAAATGTTTTTCCATTCAAGCGTTTGCTCTTTGTTTTTCTTTTTATTTTTTGTAGCAGCTTTCATATACCGGGCCACAGTTTATCGAGCGCAGCGCATTTCGCATTGGACGCTCGGTGCTCATCAACGAACCACCACCTGAAGATCACTGGGCATCGTTTATACGCGTCGTTTCAGTAGTGTGGTAGCATGCGGTTTATGCTACGAGCGCCCACGAGGGCGCAACACACACCCAGCGCTCCCAACCCAGCCAGGGAATTTGGGCCAACGAGATTGCCAACGGATTCGCCGTAACCGCCGATCGCTAATTGAATCGAAACACTATGTACACACATCGGGTTGCGGTGTGGTATTGGACGAAAGCCGGCTGCCCGACAGGGTGCATTGCTGCAACAGCGAAACAAGCGGTGGCCACTGCCACCGCCAACCCAACAGCAAGACCAGCGCTGGGAATAGCCGCGTCTGTCTCTTCCAGCTAACATCATACGACCGTGTTTTCCCACTCGGTTTCCCGCGGTCGGCGTTTGCAAAACAGGGCAGACCCGATACGCTACCGGACCATCGGGCCCCGGGTTGGGGGCCCCAGATTGATGATGCTTCATTTGCACACAATACACCCGTGCTGGCATTCCCGTGCTCTCCCGGCGAGTGTAACGCGAGCTTCAATGGTAACACGCACCCGGGGCTGATCGAGGGCAGTTGCTGATAGTGCTCGTGGAGCGATGATTTCTATCGAGCTTTAAGTGAGCAAACTTACCTTCAGAAGCTGAAGGTTAAGAACCTCACACCCTTACATAATGACCGATCGACAACCCTGTGGTAGGGGGAAAGAAATTTTAATGAAAAATCTTCATAAAAAACACTGCTTCATAAAAATACTGCCAAAATAAATGTGTAGAAACATGCAAAATAATCACAAAAAAGCAACTCTCTCTAACCGTAACACCACTTCGGCAACATCGGCAACAACGACGCAACTAATTAGATAAACGTTGCTGCTAGTGTGATGCTACCGCATGTAAATTTTAGCCCCCATTTCTATTATCTAATGCATCGGTTTCCCGCTCTGCGTGGGTCACGTGATTAATAGCAGGCAGAGCAATCATTAATGGCAGATTCGTCACCTTCATCTGATGTGGCAAGCTGATGCATTTCCACAGCACAAAAGGTGTGTGTGTGTGTGTTCACATAAGCAAAGGAACCATCTTCGTCGCTTTACATAACAACCCCCTTATTGGTGCACTAGCGCCACCCTACAACAGGAAGGATTTGTTTTGCATCGGACAGTTTTGCGCAGCATTTTGGCACAGTTGACATTCAACAAAACGTCGCGCATAAATTGGGGGAAAACCCCACCCCACATAGCAAACAGCATGCAAGAAAAGACGCAAATTCCTTTGCGACCCATCGACGTACGCCTCCCAGCTGGGGTGCCCACAAAAAAAGAAAAACAAACGGAGAAAAAGGTTATCAAATGTTTCGGTTTCCCTTCTGCTTTGGCCTGTTGTTTCGTAAACAAAGCCGCACAAAACATCAAAACAGTAACGCACGGGGACAGGGGGGAAAGGGGTTTTCCAAGCGCCCACCACCCACCGTCGACGGCACCGACGGCGTTGAAGTCTTTCGTTACAATAGACTTGAATGCCCATGGTGACTGCAAGCGACGAACCTTCACAGCGGGGCAGCGACCAATCTTTTAAATTCGGCATCGTTTCGGAAAAGGGTGATGCCCAAATGCGATCACATCTATAATTCTAATGGCCGGGCGCACTTGCTCAACCCTCTTCCAGATGGGAGGCGATTTTTTCTCCGATCGCGGCACACTTCTGCCCCCCAAAAAAGCACATCCTCCCAGCACACCCGGGTGGAACCGGTTTCGCTTCCGATCCGTCCGACCAAAATAGCTTTGATAACGCTGACCCTGCGCGCGAGGAAAAACAAAATGCGCACACGTGCGCACCGTACGCACACAGCTTGCGCGCTAAATACGATTTTGAAAACAAAGTTCAATCTCCGAAAACCGCCCCAAACCGGACCGAGCCGGCATTTGTGGGCATTCACCACCGCACACCACCCCGATAACGATACCCGTTGCTTGCCGCGGACAAAACGTCGCGACGGCGATGATGACGCCTAGCCAATTTTTGCGACTTCCTGTCGCTTACCATTCCCCAAAAAAAAAACACAGCCCGGGTCCACTCTCGCCGGGTGTAGCCGTATTGTATTAATAACGTTAATTTTGGGGAATGTTATAAATTTCTTGGCGCCAACGAGACGCAACCAGACGACGACGGCATACCGGACGCTTCGCTGGCGTCCTTGTACCGGTTATGTTTATTTGGCTTTTGTCAACCTCGTCGTCGTCCCGCTGCGTTCTTTCGCTTTGCTTGCTTTCTTTCGCACCTAGATGCCACCTCCCCTCTCCCTTTTCCGGCTCAAATCGGAGTTGAAACATTCTTCACACTCTTTTCCGTGCGCCATGTGGAACGCGCGCGCGCGCGGCAAAACAAATTACAAATTCAAGCACTGTTTTTTTGTTGTTGTTTTGTTGAAACTGTTCTGCTATTTGGACTCGTTTCGATCGACGATGGGGGCATTTTTTTTTTGGTTGTTGTTGTTTTCTTACGTCGTCATTGAACCTGAACCGGGGGGGGTGAGGGGTGATCCGATTTTTTTTTTTGCTTTCGGGCTTTATTATTTCTGTTTACACCTTCTGGAGAAGGATCGTGTTTTTTTTTTGCGTGGCAGCTGCTTTCTTCCGACACCGGTGCAATCCGGAGCTTTAGGTGGAATGCGCCAAACGGTTCACTTATGGACGCTTCGAAACACCCGAGATCAGGATCCGGTGGCGTTGTGGAGCGAGGAGGGCAAGGGGTGTTGAGAGAGGGAAATCATAAATTAAATCGAACATCGGGCGTCGAGAAGCTTCCAGCCAATGGCCAACCAAGGTCGTACCGGATCCCGGGGTGAGTGCTCTGGATAGAGTTAAGGAGCCTTTTTTTTGCGCTATTCGCATGTTTATTTATTTACTTCATGTTGCCTTTTACCCCGTTCGTTGCTGAATGTTTTCGGTCGTCATCGTCTCATCGGCATTTGTTTATCCGCAAAATAAATACAGCGCACGTATTTGTAAACAAACAGAGTTAGATGTGGCGTTGCAATTCGTTCACAATGTTTCAGATGTCCATTCGTCCATCCGCTGTCCGGCACAAGAACGATCGTCACGGAACGGTTGTGTAACTGATAGCCTTCTTCCGGTAGTGCTGTTGATAGTCATCTTTCCCCCTTCGGAGAATAAGGGATTTCCATATTCAGCCTCCGAATCCAGCGTAATCCCACGCCGGGACTAAAATTTACTATGCTCATTACACACAACCAAGTGCAATATTTTCATCAGATTTTCAGGCTTGTCGCTTCCTGAAATCATGCCCCGTTTGCCAACTATCGAATGTCCACTTGGTGCGGATCGTCCCCAAGACGAATGTCACCCGAAAAAAAGGATTAATTCCATCCACATGTGAACCGTGCAGCGGTGCTAAGAACGTATAAATAACATTCATCCTCTGCTTCCGTTTGTCTTCACGCGTAAGCATTGCTGATTCATTAAAATAAACTCTTATTAATTCAACACTTGTATGCCGGTTACTTCTTCAATCAAGAATTTCATTATTTTTTTTTTAAACTGAAATCATTTTCCTCTCCCCATCTGAAAGGTTCCTTTCGAACATCCGGTTCATTCGCCCCAATTCGTAAGGGGGGGGGGGGGGGGCGGTTTTTGTTGTTGCCAATTTATTCTCGAGCAGCCTGAAAAACTGCATCCTCCTCGTAGCACGTAGCCAAAATTATAAAATTACAGCTTAAAGCAGAACGGACTGACCCACTCGCCATCGGTGATGCGATTTCGAACGAATTCTTGTAACAAAAAAAAAAGTCATTAAGAATGTGAAAAAGATACGAACAATCCCTGCCCTGCAAAAGGAGATGATCTGTTAGCGAGAAAAGACGGAAAGACTTGTGCGATCCACCGGCGACGAACCTCCCGTTTGCATGCTTTTATTCCCTTTGCCTTCGCTTGCGCGTTTCGCTTTAACTTTGTTTTGGGATGGAAAAATCATTTCACGCCACAAAATCCCTCCAAGCCATAAAAGGAGCCACCAAAGTAACAGGCATCCGGAGGAGGGCGGGGGGGGGGGGGGAAGAAGAAAATAACAAACCGGCACGATTTCCGTGATCGTGGCTGTTCCGCTGTCTGGAGGAGGATCGAACGCTAAGGTAAAGGCAAACGGTTGTGCTAAAAATAGCTCGTCTACGACGCCATTTCCTGTGGCGACCGTCCCCTGTTTCGGGGCCTGTTTACGCTTGCCAGCAGTTCCCTTTCCTTCCAGCAGCATTCCAGCGGGAACGGTTGTTACGATTTGTTATAACCCATCCCCCATGTGCACCGAAAAAATGGAAACCTGTTTCCAAAAACCCACGGGTAACGCCTGATAAATAAACGCAACCAAGGGAGAAGAATTTCATTACCACTGCATAAGCCTTTTTGCGCATTTTCGAAACTGCACTCCGACGAAACTTGTTTTCCATACGCGCAAGTGTGTGTGTGTGTGTGTTTAGTAATCGTCCAGCGGGTCGCATCCCTTGCGTTGTTTGCGGTTAACACGTTGCCATTCCATTTTGGTGGAATGTCGTTTGGAAAGGCAAGGATGCAAGCAGGACCCGGCCGTGCTAAAAATAGACTCCCGAAAATAAATGGGACCCAGCGAAAACGCTGGCGTGGTTCCCACAGCACACAAGTTCCAGCACATTCTTTGCTCGAGGGCAATCCATTTTTTGTTTTTGCCTCTTTCTGTTTCTGTGTTTTCGCCTGTGTCTCTTTGCAATGTTCGCAACCAAACACACAAGGCACACAATCTGGAACGTTAAATCTTCGCTTGCGTGTGCTGCTAAAAAGTCATAGAGGCATCCCAAATGCGTCGTATTCAAATTGATTTCTAATGAAAGGCCGTACTGTTGTTTTCGTAAAAAGGCAGCTACTATCTCCACGTCATCAACATCAATCATTGTTGAGCGAATGCGACATGGGTTGGATTGTAACTGTGCGGTGCGAAGTAGCCCGACCATTTCTAACAACTGCCAACTGCATCACAACTCCTCCACATAGCAGAAGATTTTCCTAATCACCCCCTATCCTCCCCTTCTACGCCACTACCCCAACCCCGTTGTTCAAGCTGCAAGATTGCCGTTCAGATGTCGAATAATGTCTTCCTGGTTCTCCGTGCTAAACCGGCGAGAACTTTTGCCCGGTGCAACAATAATCGGCAAACATCTAGCGCCCGGTAGGTTGGTAATTAATGTTTGAATTATTCCTCATCAGCTCACCAGCCTGGCCGTATCTTGGATCGACGCGAAGCCAGCAGCATGCGGTCGAGGCAAGCATTCTACCACCCGGAAGCGGCAACTCATAAATGGCAATGTTACAAACGATGTTCCCTTAACAAATGCGCCTCCCCCTATCTGCTGGTAGATCTGCAAATGCAATCGGCACAATTGATTCCTCCAACACTGCGTAGTTTCTGCGTCATTTATGAAAAGATAAGCGTAGAGAAAAATGCCTGACATCGACACGATATCGGGCAATTCACTCATTTGTTTTCGAGAAGCAAACTACCACCCCACCAAGGGGTGGTTGCCTCTAAACAATGCTCAGAACCGTGGCCCTATTGCGTTAGAAGATATTCAATGTGCACTGCTATTGTTGCGTTCCAGCGTCCACTATACCTGTCGTCTTGAAGGTTGAGCTTCGTAAACCCTTCGGAAAACCACCTCACGGAGCACATCACAGAAAGCCCATGGACATCCAGTCAGAAGAACCACAATCACTGTAAGAATTGGAAGATTACAGCGTTAATGAACATAATTGGTCAACCTTCGGGCATTAGGGCCGCACTGAGCGTTGGGAGGAAATTATCAATCAATCTGATGACGGTGGTCACCTTCCGATCGCTTGGCGTTCGGCAAGCAGAAGGACAATGACAATGCAGCACGGGACGTTCCTAATGGTGTTGCGACTTACTGAAAGCGCACCGTCAATTCGGTCTACATTGTAGCTACACTGTATGCCGAACAGTGTTTTAATTATGAAAACACGAACACACACACACTGCCTGCTAACTCCCTGAAGTTCGTTGACTTAAAGCCACATAAAACATTCCAGAACTGTCGCTGGTATCAATAAATAAAATCCAATTCACGCGTGGGCTGAAGAGTTGGTCGGGTGTGAATGTAAACATCTCGAACTTCTCGAAGACCGGCGAGCAATTCACGCATTTAGGTGCTCCGTGAAACGATACCACTTTTATTGATACTCAAATCGGTGTGTCCACAGTAGGTGCTGCTTAATGCTTACATGCCATCCCGAATCATCTCCCCCGTACAACGCGGGAATACCATTCGAAATTATCCGTTTTTTCCTCTCTCTCTCTCTCTCTTTGTTATGGATCCCGTTCCATGCTTCCCACTGCGTGGTATAAGATCCGGTCCAGCATAAACCAACGCTCGTATTAGCTTCCACCAGTTAACGATGGGTTTTCGTTGCATTATATCAACCGTGCTGCAATAAACTTGATCCCCCGAACAATCGATCGGGACACCCGGTAGCAGGGGATCGCACCTTCCAGCTTTAACGCCCACTGCTCAGATGTTGGGTAGCACCGGGACCAGGTCCACCTCAAAAAAAAAAAACGGACCGCCACGAAATATCTCCCGATCGCACTTTGATCATGCGCTCGTCTCCAGACGCGGTGGTTAAAAGCTTCTTATTTTTGTTCGCTTTTTTTTTTAAGTAACTTTATTCCAATTTTATGATTCTCTTTGATGTAGGCAAAAATCAAACGTTTTATTCCCGCCGCGAGATGATATCACATCAACAGCAACGGTGAAAAGCAGAGGTAATATGCTGCCGGCCCATCAACCTTAACCAGGTCGAACTAGCTCCGGGTTTTTTTTTTTGGGAGGCGCGTTGGAGGAGGCACCACACCAAACGCACCCGACGTCGATTGATTTACGCTAAATCGACCTCCTCAAATCGACGCGGCCTTCAGAGAGATGTTTTTGCACAACCCGCAAGCTAACGAGGCCGCACGGAGGACCACAAACAAAGCAACAACATCAACAAATCTTCCCCCGAAATAAAAACCGAGGGCTTACGGGCGGATGTACAGAAATGTATTCGAAATGGCTAGCCAGCTAACGGAGCAGGGCGTTGAAAATGATAGCGCGCGTGCCTTTCGTACACAATGCCGAAGAATGCCAACCTGGTGCCAACCGGTCTGCATACCTACGTCACTAGCGTTTCGGCACTGATCCGCCATCAATCCGCACACTACCGAGCCGATCGATCGGACGCGTCCAGTTCAGTCCGCGCCAGAATCCGGACGGAAGATTTTCTATCCGCCTAGAAATAAAAAAAAATACCCCAACCCTCGCCCGTTAAATTGAAAGAGAGATCGCAGCTGGTCCGTTCAGTGTAAGAAAAGCGTGCAAGCCGGCGTGCAGGACAGTCCGAACGACGGCGTCTGAGCAAAAACGAATTTGTACAAATATTTATGCAAATGCCGAATAGTTTTTAATAGTGACTGAAAGGAGATATTTTCGCCGTTCTTCTCCTTCCTTAATCTGGCTAATAAATTCGTTTAGGATTTTTATAGTAGCCCGTGCAGCAGACGCTACCCCTCGCTGGAATGGCAGACAGCAGACGGCATTGGGCGACAATCGATAAGTATGCCGGCACGCCGGCGTCAGTATGGCGGATTGTTTTGGTGCAGATGGACGTTCGAGCAGCGTGAAGCGCTTTTAATCATACACACACTTCCTAACAGTAGCGTTTGGTTTGTGAACACCATTACGTATAATTACCCACAGTGAAGAGAGCCTTTTAGCCGATCTTAAGACTCGATCAACCCCCGTCAGTGCTGCCAGCCCTTTTTGATAAACGTGATCATTATTTTATTTTCCTTTGCGAGATGATATATGCGGCCAATGTGAAGTTCAAGATCATCTTCATCCATCACCACACACCTTCGAGGGTGGAACTTCCTAAAGCACTTAGGAGGTGCCATGGAGGTTAGCGACTTCCGGGGATTCCGCTCGATGCGTAGTAAATCCGAACGGTAAAAGTTGTAAACAAAATGGCCAGGCTGGTAAGGCGCAAAACATAACTCACTTTTCGAATGGAAATTTCCACCCAACAACAGTAACAATAGATGGTTTTTTTTAAAAAAAGACCAACATGCCGGGTATGACCTTGCAGAAGAAGCTTGACTACATATTCAAAAGATATATGGTAATGATGGTCAATCTTTGCTGTCAACAGGCGTTTGACCGAGGTGGTTTAGGTACGGTGAGCAGATGAAGCAACAACCTGCCTGGAGTTTGTGCTTGTGCGGAAGAAGAACCTGATAAGGTAAACGTTTGCCCATCAAACGCTGTTGCTGTTGTCAGTATACAAAACCTTGATCTAGTTGGCCAACCTTGCCTTCTTCAAATAACGACGCCATCTTCGCAGGTACCCAAACAACCGTTCCCCTACTCGAGCTCTAAATCTCTATGCTAATGCCCAACAACTCTAAATCTCTGGCCTGATATTTATCTCACAATAAGTTCCCTCAAATGACTTAATTCAACTCCATCCATTGCATCCCTCTGTGCAAATGGTAAATAAAATCCATTACTCATTCCGATTATAGGTTTCTCGACGCTTCTTTCAAATTTTCTCTTCTTGCAGCATCCCTTGGATAACATTCTACTCTTCAGCATCACCAGCGCTGGCTGAAACACTTCCGTATTCACAGGGTCACCTAACTACCGCTTCCTGATTCGCTTGGATCGTCTTCTTACCGTTAAGGAACACGCCTTCCTAATCTCAACACGGCGCAAAATAAAACCTATAAGTTACGAGATTTTAAACTCGATAGTTATACTCTCGCGCTGTACGCCAAGACACCCAGTCCCCATCAGACACAGAATAAACGGAACACATTCATTAGAATACTGTTTTCATCAAAAAAGCATTAACTTCAACAACCACCAAACCTAAACGTTCACAAACGACCCATTTGGGGCACGGTTGAATTCTTAGGTACCTCTCAAGTCTCAAGCCTCCAAGATGATGATTTGCCTCTAGCCCACAGTTAAAACCACATTAAGCCATTTAATAAATGTGGCATCGCGCTTGAAAAATGATCTTCAACTGTTGCATAGGATATGTTTCATTCTATGCGGTTCAAACCAGTTTGTTCCGGTGCTGTAGCAGCTTTTGATTTCATTGGATCTTCCCTGGGCAAAACAAAAAACGAAATCGTTCCAGAAGACCGTGGTTCAAAATGCCTTCGTCTCTTGGAAACTACTATCGAATGTAAATATATCTTGCCGGTGCATTGATAAATATGTGAACACCTACTACGAAGCGGATATTCTGGATCCGTCTAGCAAATTCTCCAACCATCACCGGCATTAAGGCTACCCTTAGTCAGGCAAGGAAAAAAAAAGCTCTTTACTTGACAGCAATCAAACATCAAAAACGACGAACTCATCGTGGGTAATCGTGTTCACCGATTGAACGCTGCCAGTAGCAGAACAGCTTCGAACGGCTCGGTGCCGGAACTGGCCTAATGTTGTTTATTATGGAAGCACATTAAAAGAATGAATTTTTAACAAATCTCCACGCTCTCTAAATGGTTTGGATTTTACTGCTTCCGTTACATTAGCGAGTCAGCTAGTAATGGTTTTGAGAATTCTCCTGAACGATGTGATCTTTCCGTGGTAATACTAATCTCCATAAGGGGCCACAGCCTCACACAGCTTGTTGGCACCTGGTGCACGTGAGTTGCCGAGTTGCTGAGTTCATTTCAATTTTGCTATGCTGCTACTGGGAATCAACTACTGGAAGTCAACCTGCAATTAACATCAATTTGCTCATAAGCTCAATACACCCTGCAGTACATTTTTATTCAAGAGTTCCAACCGTATTACGATCGTAGACGCGTTTCTCATCATAAAAATCATCTTGTAACACAGCCGATGAGACATCTCTAGAATCATGAAGTTTCCTACAGGTGTCTAAAGATAAGCTCCGCTCATCGCCAGTTACAGTTCCATTTTACACGGCAATTTCGTGGCCAGCAGTAGATTACAATCGGCGTACAGGTGGGGCATTCAGTGGGGGTGTGGGTATATTACGCAAATTGAGATAGGTCAACCGTAGGCTTTACTCCACCACCACCACCACCACAGCTGCACACGGTGCTACTAAAGTTCCCACATCGAAGGCTAAGCACGTTCCAGCGAACACAACAATCAATCAAACATCGGTGTGTCTGGCAACACGTCTAGCGCTTCTTAGAACGCTCGCTGAGTGAAGCTACTCGCCCCAAAACTTCCCCCCAACGGTGCACGGTGCCATCACACAAACACACAGATAACGCGCTCCAGCTGCCTAACAACATCCGCATCGTGCAGCTACTGAAAGCTGCGTTATACTCCCTATTTTAAGTACATTCGCTAGCTCCCGAACGAAAACTCACCTGTGACGATCGTTACCCAGTGAGGCCGTATTGTATAATCCGAATAATTCACCCCAACCTTTCTCGTGCGGGTTGTACGGGCAAGCGGCAGGCTGGAATTCCAAAAATGTTGACGTCCCATCCTGGACGCCGATCGCCGGCTCCATACTGACGCTGTCGCTTATCATCATCCCGAGCGTTGCCATTACGGCTCCACGCTCGCGTGTGCATGTGTGGTTGCAAGTCTGCTCATTTGAATAACAAGAAAATTTTTATGGTAATCACTAATTCAACACGCGGGTCTACCCAACCAGCGCGTCCGAAATTCTCTTCGCCCAACAGAAAAAAATATCACCCATCACCCCAAGATTGGCGAAAACCCCCAAACGGCACATGGACATTTTGGGGAGGCAGGCCGGCATTCTGTTTGCTTTGTGGGGTTGTGCGAGTCTATGTGTGTGTGTGTGTGTGTGTATTGCTCTTCTTCCTCTTGACACCTGGACTTCTAGACAAGCGGCGGAACCGATATCTGCACTGTGTTGGGGGAAAAGCCGCCCCCTTAATCTCGCGAGATGATCATGCAAGATGCTGCTGCGGGGATCGCAATGTGTTTCTCTTTCCTCTGCGGCTCTTGTTTTGGGACCCGCGTAAATGGGCCTGCCTAAACATCGAAAATGCGACTTTTAGCATTTCGGTTGTCGGTGGTTCATTGTTCGTCGTCCAGCGTGGTACACAGTGCGCGGGGATTTGGCGATCGTCAGTGGAAGCGTTGAAGAAATTCCAACGATCAAGGCCGTTCACTAATATATGGCCTAGGTTGTTTCGCCATTGGCCAAGCCGCGCAAAAATGGCCAAGCAGCCAGGAGAGCTGAAGAACACTAGGCGGAATGTTAACGCTTCTTCGCTGTGGCTGTTGGTGTGCCTTATTATAGCCTTTGGTTAGCTTCAGCATACACTTTTCACTCCCATTTCCCTCCCGACGTTCATTTTAATTACACCTTCACGCAGGCAAAAGCGTGTCATAAACACAGACTCACCGATCGTGTTTGCTTTTTATGGGAAACTTTGCAAATTCCCAGACCATCTTCAAACCGAAGTACGGAGAAGAGGGCAAAATGGCGCCAGCTGTTTAGCATCCTACAGCTTCTGTTTTTGTTCTTAACCACCGGCTATAAACACTCTAAATCTATCTTCGCCTGATCGTTCAACCGTTTCGTGATAATAGGCTCCCGCTTCAATCTTCCTTCCACTTCGACAGGCCCGACCGAACCGGAGGTGAGAAATTCCTTCCCTCCGAAAGACAAGGGGACGTTCGAAAATAACATTCGCTTAAAATGCTACCAACATTTTTAGAGCCACAATCCATGTGGCATGGGTAAATGCTATCTAACGCAGCGGCTCACGATCACGATCTCACTAATTTGAGTCTAAAATGTCAATCCCATCCACAATTCACCCATACCACACATGCCGTGTATCTGCTCGCTGTAGAATTTCCAATTAAACCCGACCAGCATCTTCTTGGTGAGGAGGAAACGGTTTGATCCATCCCAGAACCAAGTCCGTCCTCTCCAGCGGTACGGTCTGGGCATCGCATCGCGGTGGTGTTGGTTGTTGTTTTCCTCCATTTTTTAGCGACTGTCGCCAAAAACCCGAATCAGGTATGGCGCCATAACCCGGATCGAAATTTTTGTGTCTGTGTCACCCGCATTCGCATCCATCTTCAGCCCGTGTCCGTGCCCTCGTCTGCTTGAATGTCAATGCTTTGTTTGTGCGTACGATACCATGCGCACCGACCAAAGCTCATCATCACCGTCTTCTGCCGGTGATCCGATCCGTTTTGATTCGATCGATCGTGTTGTTTATGATCCCGAGAGGGCCGATCGGTTTGGACTTTACGAGCATGGTGCTAGTCGAAACGGTAAAGTATTTAATACCATGCTAAACTAATTAAACGCTACAATCGAGTTGCCAATAGCGGCCAGAACAAATTACCTAACCGGGGCCAGGTTCGACGGAACGAATTGATGGGGCAAATCCAAAGACACGCGCGAATGTGATGACAAATGTGGTGCCTAATGAAGTACAATAAATTGATAATCGCAGCGTGGTAAAGTGGTCGCGTAGTCTGTAGAACTGAGTTTACTGTAGCACCGTCGATCAATAGCTGATTAGAAGGTAGCGTCTACAGCGAATTCTAACGATCCCTCTCAACCATCTTCGGATCTTGCCGGGAGCCATACGGAATCTTCATCTTTCTACCACCTTTTTGCCGCTGGGCTGTTGTCTCATTTTAATAGTGGATATAACAAAAAATATATCTTCTAAGGCTTGCCCCACCCGGATCATTCTGTATTCCCACCTAACGACCGATCGAAATCGCCTAGGCAAGAAAACCAGAATTTCGAACGTCCTTGGTGACCTTTTCAACGGTCGCATCCGCGAACTCGCTAAGGTCGCATTCTTCTTCTCGCGCTCGTATCCGCATATGCTCACAGTAGGCATGCTGGTGCGATGTAAACCGGTTATCTGCCGAATGCTGGCGGCCGGTAAGGGAAGAATTCGAGATTCGACAGCAGAGGGATGATCAAGGAGGTGCACTTCAATCTACCAGAACGCAGAAAGTTTACTCAGGCTGCACAAAAAAACACTATATTTTAAACCTTTTCTAATTTAAAAATCTTATAGCAACAATATTAGCACAATTACAGTACATTACATTACAAAACATTACAATCAGTACATTTATTATAGTTTATTTCAGTCTTTAAAATTAACGCAAAAGTTTCATTATCGCCTGTGTGTCTTGAGCACTGTTTATCCAGCTCAATAAAACGTTATTTACGTTATTTAGTGCTCGTAATTTAGTTTTACATTACTTGTAAATTGTAATGCCATAGTTTATTATGACCGTGGCACGGGAAACAATTAGCTCATAGTCAAACGGTGCTCATATTCGCGAGAGATAGAAAGAGATACACTCTCACTATCGGACGCATCTGGACAAATCTCGTGACATTTCGTAACGAACAGCATAACCGCTAAACGTATGGTTATAAACAGAACGGTCACATCGCAGCAAACCAACCGTCAAACTGATGCACGTATTTTCTAGACGTCGACTGTCAAATTGTTCTGGACGGTTCCCACCTCTCCGTTCGCAGTGCTAAAAATCTCCCTTGTGCGCCGCCATTTTAGCGAAATTTGTTCCTCGTTTTCGACCAAGTCGATTGTGAAAATTACTCGGAAGTGAGAGAAAAGAACGCAGATCGCCACCCAGCAGGACAGGAAGACCAAGTACGGTGTGACTCAACAATGGTGAAGGAAACGGGATTCTACGATGTGCTCGGCGTGAAACCTGGCTGCTCCCAGGAGGACCTGAAAAAGGCGTACAGAAAGCTCGCGATGAAGTACCATCCGGACAAAAACCCGAACGAGGGTGAGCGCTTTAAGCAAATTTCGATGGCGTACGAGGTACTCTCGGACCCGGAAAAGAAAGCCATCTATGACGAGGGTGGCGAGGCAGCCATCAAGCAGGGTGGTGCGGGCGGTGCGGGAGGTTTCCACAGCCCGATGGACATCTTCGACGTGCTGATCAACGGTGGTATGGGTAGCCGAAGGGAGCAACGTGGGCAGGATTTGGTGCATCGGTTGCTCGTGACGCTAGAGGAGCTGTACAGCGGCGCAACCCGGAAGTTGTCACTGCAAAAGAGTGTTATCTGTGATGGGTGCGATGGTATCGGTGGCAAGAAGGGTACCGTGCACAAGTGTACTCCCTGCAACGGAACGGGCATTGTGACCAAGGTGCACCACATCATGCCCGGATTCATGCAGCATAACAAAGTACCGTGCCGTGCCTGCCAGGGACAGGGCGAAGTGTTCGACGAGAAACATAAATGCAAAAAGTGCGAAGGCCAGAAAAAGGTGCGCGACAAGAAGATTCTGGACGTGCACATCGAGAAAGGTATGCGCAACGGACAGAAGCTCGTTTTCAGCGGCGAAGGTGACCAGGAGCCTGGTCTACAGCCGGGCGATATTGTGATAACGCTGGCGGAGAAAAGCCATCCGGTGTATAAGCGATCGGGCAAGGATTTGCTGATGGAGATGCGGTTGGAACTGGCGGAGGCATTGTGTGGCTTCCAGAAGGTGATTACTACGCTGGACAAGCGAAGCCTCGTCATCACCTCGCTGCCCGGGGAGGTCATCAAGCATTCGGCCATCAAGTGCATCATGGACGAGGGTATGCCGCAGTGGAAGAATCCGTTCGAGAAGGGACGGCTCATCATCCAGTTCCGGGTCGTGTTTCCGGACTCGCTGCCGGGCGACGCAGCCAAGCTGCTGGAACAATGCCTACCGCCGAAACCAGCCGAAGAGATCCCGCAGGACGTGGAAATGGTCGAGCTGGTCGAGCTGGATCCAGAACAGGATTCTCGCAACCAGTACAAGAACGCGTACGAAGAGGACGAGGACGAAGGTGGCACTCCGGGCGTACGGATTCAGCAGTGTGCCACGAGCTAAATTTCTCTCCTCGAACCTCTTCCCCCATTAACGTCGCGACGTGGCTCTAGGTGTTGTTAGTGTGGCTGGTGTGTTGCATCATTATACGGCGCTTTTCAGTATACCGTACGATAGCGCGCGCGTTGTGTGTTTTCTAAACATGCACGTGTATCCTGATGCATCACAACGGAATCGAAGTAGGGAGTAAACTGTGCGACGACAGCACGGGTAATTGAACAGCACGTATTGAAAATATGAAGTAATAAGATGAACAAATTGTCAGTTTACTGTCCAGCAGTTGTTAAACCACCCATACCGAGGGACAAGAAAAAGGGCAAACACTCACACACATGCAAAACCAACCAGAACTACGCAGCAGTGTACGGTGCGTTTGGGCTCGTATTCCTTGCGCGGAATTCATTACAATAAATTATTAGCACATCTATCCGGATTAAAGGTAACACACTTAACTCAACCAAACAAAATCCCAACTGCGAACTTACTGCAAAACAAATGAGAACCAAACCGGGCAGGAGCACGAACCGAAAGCAAGGGAATATGCTACTAGTGGGTGATATTTAGGGAAAACCACGGGGACGGATTACTGGAGCAGAAGGGGAATAAGGATGGTCAAGGTGGGAATTGCTTCGCTTTAAGCCAAATCGTTGGGGATATCTAGAACAAAACCGCGCGAATGAAGACTACATTATCCCGTTTCCTTTTCTGGCAAGATATGCACCGTACCGTGTGTAACGTTATCTCCGCAAGTAGACACCATTTTTTCGCTTTAACCCCACTGATCTGCACCCGTTCCTAAGACTCGGTAGGCTATGATATGAACCAGCAAGACATGTAACAATATTCGAATGGTAATGTGTAACCGGTGATGCAGGGCAAGATACGAAACGAAAGTGCTACTACTATTCCGGAGATTATTTATACTCCATCCGACCTTGACCTTCCTACGTTTCCCAGCCCTACTGGCTCTTTCCGCCTTTTCCTCAAGAGGTTTATTTTGACCAGGGCTAACATTATGTTTTAAAGCTAGATTCATTTCGATTCCTCCCTGCAGCTGATAGTTTTTGAGAGCGCGTGTGTAAAATAGGTACATATTCGAAAATTTCCCTGTACGTGTTTCATATGAACGGAACGAAATAAAATTTCATGTAGCAAAAAAAATACTTCTCATGTACATATCTGTGCGTACCACCGAATGCTCCATCCATTTGCTGCTTAGTCATCGTGAGTTTGCCTCGCATGACGGCTCAACGTTGCGGGTAAGTAATTTTTTCACCCTGTGGTGATATAACGTTGCAACAACGCTGCACCTGCTGTCGTCATGAATGTTGCTTTCTTATTTCTTTCACAACCGCTATGTTGTTTCGGAATGTGAAGCAAACCAAGTGCTGCTGCATTATATTTTAAGCAGGAAGTTAACCTCACTTTCACTACATATTTTATTTGGCTGTTCAACACGAAGCTGAGGAATGCTATCGATTAAACAGTTACACTAGCATACTGGTTAAATACTATTTTAATTGTTTTTTTCTTTTCTTTTATTAGAAAACAAAGACAGAACCAGCAAACTAACGAACAGAACAGTGACGACTAGATATCACTATAGCTTAGATAATAGATCCCCTTTTACGAATCCGTCCGTGCGATCTATCCCGATGTCACTTGGGTTGATCGGTGAGCTTGTGGAGCTGCTGTTGCCTGCTGTTCTGTCGTAAAAATAACAATATCCTTATTGTTATTCATACGAAGGATCCGCTGTCAGGAAACAGCTGCCGTTCCCGTTAGCGTGCCGGTCCACTTCTCGCTCACCGCCCACAACCACTTCGCAACACGATCGTCCTTTGCCTGTTCGGCCACATCCTTCGGTGCACAATCGCTGAAGTATTGTCCGCTGACCTTCTCCAGATCCGGATCGAGCGCCGCGTAGACTGTTGTTTGCGCGCCGTACAGGGGCGATTTCAAGAAGGGCCACACAAACGGTCGTACAAACAGGCCCGAAAACCAGCTATTAAAAATGCCCATATGACGCATCAGCTCCGTATCGACGATGCCCGGATGGAGTGCGTTCACCGTTACACCCGTACCTTCGACGCGACGGGCCAGCTCGCGCATGAACAGCACATTCGCAAGTTTGCTTTGTTCGTAAGCCTTTGCCTCATCATACGACTTGGTGCTGTTCAAATCGTCCAGCGCTATTTGTCCGCGTGTGTGGGCCAAGCTGGACACGACCACAACACGGCTGGGTGCACTCAGCTTTAGCGTATCCAGCAGCAAGTTAGTAAGCAAAAAATGTCCCATATGATTAACGCCAAGCTGCAGCTCGATGCCTTCTTTGGTGAGCGTGCGTGGGCAACGCATCACTCCCGCATTGTTAATGAGAACGTCCAACCGCTGCTGTTCCGCTTTGAATCTACAACAAAGAATTGAAAATTTCGATTTAAATCGATATTGTTACATAATGGCGATTTGTTCTGATTTAGATTTCAAGTTTACTGTTTCACAAACTGTCGGATCGATTGCATCGAGGCTAGGTCACACTCGCGACAGTAAACATGAGGGTTTCTCGTGTCCAGCACAATCTCCTCCCGAGCTTCTTCGCATTTTTGCATATCCCGACACGCCATGTACACATGAGCACCGCGGCGAGCTAAGTAATGGGACGTTTCCTTGCCGATGCCGGTATTTGCACCGGTGACGATGATAACCTTCCCATCAGCTCGTACATTCTTTTCGAAGGCAGCACCCTGCATACGGTCTCTACAATTAAATAATTTGTACTTTATTTACCGACACGCTACAAATTGGAGTTATCCTAGCGATCATACTTACTTCAATATAACGATTCCGCCTAAAAGTGTGCCGATTACACTGCCACCTAAAATTAACTTATTGCGAAAGATAGACATTTTCTTGCTTTTTCGGTAATGCGCTTGTGAGTTACACTCGTTCAACTTTTAATTCATATTTCGGTGATCATAAATTGCACAATTGTGCGACGAAGGTGTGTGAAAATCGATAGTTTTTGTTTACATCTTGTCTATTCGCTGCCCGGCAGTGTTGCCAACCCCGGTTGTTCGTTAAATTACCTTAACGAATGTGTCAACAGCACACTCCTGGTATTTTGAAAACAAAACGCTACGGAAAAAAAATGCGAGGCGAGGCAAACCGTTTCAAACATCGGAAATCAATTGTAAATCGTTGTTGTATGGAATCGGAGCCATTGCAAACATTTATAAGTTTTCAACGGAGACCTTCTCATCGATGCAATTTTGACCGAAACGAACTTCGTTAGCTATGGTGCAAGATTATGAAACGACGATAACAACCGTCTTAGCGCTGTTTGAACACTATGTATTTACCATTGATACACTTTTTGGTTCTTTCTAACCCTGTACAAATGCTAGTTTCTTCTTAGCTACACCGTATCTGCTTTACCATCTAAATGCACAATTGCAATGCATATGCAGGTGGTATAGTTATAGATCTCTCTCCCTTTCAATAGCGCTGCTTAAGATGATGCTCTGCTTTGCAGAACTTTTCGCATGCTGGAGAACATATTTGGCAAGATTGCTACATGCTTGTCAACGCATTTGATAGCACACCTTTCGAACTCGGCTGTGTATTTAGCAATATCACCTTCCGATGGATTCGACCCCATCTAAAAAGAAGTAAGTAGTAAGTATAAGTAGTATAGGAACCCACCGACAAAAGAACGGTCTTCAGATGCGGTTCATCCTTTCAATCCGTACCTTGTCCTTGATTGTATCATTGCAATCCATTACACAACGCTGCAGGCGACTATTGAAGGAGTTTATTTCCGTTTCCACATGTTGTTGGGCACGTTGAGCGGGAATAGAGCATCGCTCGACACACTGCTGCACCGTATCCATCGAGGACGCCGTATCCTTGCAACATCTTGCCGCACAATCGTGCATATCAGCCTTGAAGAGAAGAAGCACTGTTAAAGTCTGCCGGCAAACGGAGGGACAACAACTGTATGAGACATTTACTTGCATTTTACGCAATACATTACGATCAAGATCATCCAGCTGTTTAGTGATCTCCATCTCAATGCGTTGCTTCTGTTGTTCGATCATTTTGCTAGATTTATGTGAAAATAAGCTGTACTGCTTCGCACTATCAACATCCAACAACACAGCGGATTGTAAATTCCGTGTTCGCCTTCAGTTTGAAGTTTATGCTTGCGTCATGATGTAAACAGGCGAAAACATAACCATGTGTGCTTGAAATTAATGCTACCGTATGAGCCAAAACTACGCAGAACCGCATGAATAAGGAATGAAAATTATAGTCTTACATTTTAGAAAGAGTAATACCCCAATGAATTAGCATCGTTATTTATAATACAATATTTGTAGCGATTGTCATGCTGGATCACCACGTGGGCTAGCCATTTTCGCCTCTGACGTCACACGCATGGTTTCCTATTCATTTAATATTTATCGAACTGTGATTATACCATCATCATCCTCTAGTGTAGAGAATGAATTTTTATCCATGCCATATTTCGCTGGTAAGTAACATTTTCATCAATCAAATATGAAACAAATAATTTCTTTGTTGATTTATGATCGCTTTGACAGTGCCGAATTTTCGCCGCAATTGTGATTCGTCCAGCCCCACGCACACTCGTAAGCGGCCGAGCTAATGCACCACTACATCTACCCGGCGCAGAGACGTCGGCGACAAGTTTCGGAAAGCGGCTGCAGCGGCGACCACGACGTTGAGAGCCAAACGTGAAGAAGAAAAGAAGCACACGCACAGGCAGCAGTGGCACAAGAGTCTCTCGTTTTTTCCTTGTTGGTGTCTCGGTTTTTGGGTTTTTCATTTTTTCCGTTTCCTAAGCTACTTCCCAGCAAGGGGAAGTAACAGAAAAACTCCTTTTCATTAAAATCCCAAACGAAGTTGCCATTCCGGAAAGCGTCCGGCCAAGAAAAGCGGCACACCGCGTACCATCCACATCCGTCTCCTCTGCGTTCGCTTACCCGGCGCTTAGCCAGGAATACGCTTTTTACCTATCACCCGGGACGGGTGTGACGGGACCATAAGACGAGAGACCACCACCACCACCATCATCAAGAAACGGTTCAGCTTTCCCTAAAGGCCAGTGTGTGTGGCAAACGCGGTGCAGGAACTATAGTGCAAGCGATATTCGGAAGGAACAATTTCCCTACGTAGATAAGGTGGACATTTTCGGGGCACACCACACTGCCAATACTTTTACCAGAGCAGGTAGCACAGGTGTGTAGTCATAATAAGGAATCAAGTAAGCCAGAAGTTTGATGGTGTATGAGCGAGGTGTGTATTGAGAAAGGACGCAATAGTTAGACACACACGCACTCACGCACACACTCGATCTCGAGACACGGCGGAACAGCATCACAGCGCTTCCGGATCAGCTTGTGTCGCGTGTACTGCCGCTGCTGCTGCTGCTGCTGGGGCTAGTCGGTGTCGATAATACGTGGAATCGTTGTGCGTCTCCGTCCGGGTTCGAACCAGTGGTCCAGTGCTCTCCCCGGCTCCAGTGGCCAGCTCAGCTGTGATACCATCATTGCAGTCCTTACGGCAGCAACCTGGAGCAGTCTCAGGAGCAGTGCAAAACCATGTTCTATCCGCTGGTGAGTATGCGACGTCGTGTCGGAATCCTCGTGTCTAATCATTACCCCCTTCTGCGCCTTTACACCTTCCTCATTGTAAGGGCACCGGGGAAGTTAAAGAATCATAACCTGCAATACACACGTGAAAAACGCATGCATTGCATTGGTGTGGCTCACGGTTCGGCCGCACAATATGCTGGTGGGGTAGGAATATTGTCACACTCCCTCTACGCGTGTTTCTCTATCTCTCGGGTTTCATTCATCCGGTTCCGCCGTGCGCGTTTGTCGCGATTTTAATGGCAGTGAAGCTTTGCCGATTTGAATTTTGCTTCTTCCTCTTCCTTTGGTTCCCTTTTTCATTGGCTTCGTGGGGCACCCCACCAGACCGCACCGTACCATGCGTGTGCGTGTGTGGTTTGGGGCCGCCGGTCGCGATTACGACAGCGAGCAGCAGCCCATCGCGCTGTCGGTGTGTGCGTACAGTCAGTACAGGCCGGCGAACAACACATTGCCAACAACTCGCTGCTCCGGTATGCGTGAAGTCGTGTAGTCTTGCATTGAAAAAAGCGGAGCGTGCGGGTGCAAGAAAATGTGGTTTCGCGAAATGTAGTGGGTCACATTGAAACTGGGACGTGATGTGATTTTCGCGAGTGTAACATTTTTCAAATGTGGTGAGCAATCGTGGTCCAGCTTTTGCAGGGTAAACGAGAGGTATGTCAGTATTATTTAACAAAAACAAATGGTTGGATTTTCATAAACAGAATGAAAGTTATCGAGTTACTTTGCGTAAATAGCTATGCCAAGAATTGTTCAAAGTAATACAACCATATGCTGCCCAAATTCTTGTCTTTATATTTAATTATTTTGTGCGAACACCACCTTCTTTTCTCTTGCACCTAGCAAAGCATTTTTATCTTGTCCAGCTGGGCTGTGATCAGACCCAGGATTAGTAACTAATAATCCCTCCATTAATTGTGCTTCATTTGCATACTATCGCACGATTAATGGTAGGTACCAAGCTGTTGGCAAATCAAAGCAACCTGAAAACCATCCTCGCCTCTACGGTGTCCCACATGATGTGTCACCAACTGTCAATCCGCGAACGCAGTAGCGCAACAGCGATACCAGAAAGGAAGACGGAAAAAACCCTTGCAAAATATTACGCTCTTTGAGCGTGAGCCTATAGTGGTGTGTGGAACACGGGAAAGAAAAAATCGAAGCCTTCCCTTACATTGTGCCAAAATTTGGCCCTGTTCGTCTGCGGACCAGCGGCTTCCGCTTGGTGTGTGGTGTTGTGGTGCTGCCGTGCATTTTATACAGTTCTCCTCGTTCGCAACCCGTGTTTGCCCTTCATTACTCCGGGAGCAGCAGCGATCCGGGTGAACCGGGTAGGTGAATCGCTTTTTTTTGTTCCTTTCATCTATGCTGGAAGTAACGGCTGCTGGGCCGGATTTTGACCCGTGGGGTGGGTGGGTATAGTATAGCGACGGAGCCTTCTGCCCAATGAAGACATGGACTCGTTTTTTTTTTTAATGTGATTTTCTTTGCTCTCTGCGGGCCATTTTAATTTCTTTTTTTTTTCGCTTTTCCTTTACACTCTAGTTCGTGTGTGCGGGAGTGAAAAAAAAGGGAGGAGGGGTTGTGCGATTCGCGAATTTTTTGGCAATGTGATCGATTTCGTGGCCAGCTAGATTTTGCGAAAAGGAAACAAAGAGGAGAGAGAGCTCTGGATTTCGACGTTCGCCAAAATATGCGAATGGACACAAACACAACCACAGCCATGCGTGTACGTACGCGGGGGGATAATGCTCTGAACAGCACTTGAAGATTGATTCCGCGCTAGTGGCGATTTTGTGTGGCATAAAATGTGCGAAAGCAACAGCAAAATAGCATAGCAACAGTAACGAAACGCGATTGTCATTTCAATAGTGGCAGCCGAACCAACGATGGATATTTACATCCTCCGATTGCTGGGTTACAAATTTTGACTGTAAGTTCAGGAGTTACATATTATCGATGGTTTTATGGCGACCTTCCTTTTTTTTGTTACTATCCCCGAAACACAGCAAACTGGTGTGAATGATGGCTATTTGGTATGTTTAATTCAATCACGATACCAAGTTGTCAACCAACGGACCAACGGGATGACACGGTGAAGCATACAACGAGCTGGCTCTACAATCCCATAGCCCCGGTGTCGGTGTGGTTAATTTTTGGACGATAAATTTATTATCGTCCCGTGGGTCGTGACTTTTTTGTTCCATTGCATTCCGCTACCCACGATCATAAATATTACCCTACATGCCTCTCCACCGGCACCACCACTACCAAAGCCCGGACGGTAAAGCATCACCGTAATGGCGCGCGCGCGAGACGCATCTTTCCTTCCCACAAGTCATCCTTTTTTTTTTTAACATTCTCCGTTCCACCTTGCCCTATACCGAGTGATCCGGTATTGACTCTTCACCAAGAGTTCTAAATTGGTCGTTCTCCACATTTTTTTATATTCTCTTCGCGTTATGCTTTCGCTTTCGTCACCACACTAGCTTTGGTTTGGATTCTTTTCTCTTCCTTTCGGATGGCCTTCCACCGGAGATTCTCTTTTCATTGCGGGAGTGATGTAGTTTTTTTCCTTGTTTATTTTCGAATGTAAAGGTATGGGCGTACAGTACGTAAGCCACCAATAGTAGAATCATTTATGTTTGTTTTAATTTTGTTGAACGATTCATAGATTCACTTTACATTTTGTTCGTTCTTTTTTTTATTCTAGCAAACCCAATTCGATGATGGTGTAATCGAGCTAACTCGTTCCGAAATGCTACAGCAGGATCCACTAGTAGACAATAAGCATTTCGTGGTATCGCTGTCCCTGGGCAATACGCTCATCAATCTCAACAAAATTAAGTGTCCACAATGCCGGAAGGTAGGTGCAACTCATATCCTTCTGATCTGCCTTGCCGCTCCTGGGGGAAAAAAGGCTGTTAGGCTAATGTGTGACGATCGCACTACAAGATCCTTGTCTTTTTTCTGGTACAGGCATAAGCATGCGAGAGAAGAGTTGGCGCAATGTATGTTGTACGTTGAGTCAACGTTTAAGCCTAGAGAGCGAATTTACTTTATATACTGGTTTTACTCATCCTACTTTATTCCTTGTCTGCATTGAAAGTATTGACTTCAGAATGAAGGAAAAGACACAGACACACGCACATGCATAGGAAAGGGATTTAAAAATAACAAAACCTGTTCTTGAGCCGCTGTGTTTCTCCTTCACATGCTCATCCATCGGTGTTCCTTTGCTTTTCCATTTTCGTATGTTACTGGTTCTTTGCTACAATGGAAACACATACGATCGATGCAAGATCGAAATAACACAGAAACTGTAATCCTTTCCATTTCGTAAGATTCTCCCAAGAATGCCCATACTGAATTTTATTATCTTGACATATATGTTATCGCACTTCAGAATTATTGAATGAAAATTTACTCTTTTCCATCCCGTTTTTTTCTAGCGCTTTGATACAATGGAAGAGATGGAACAGCACCGGACCAAGCATTTGACGGAGAACAAGTTTAAGTGCGAGATTTGTAGTAAAGAATTTCCCAGCCATAGTTCCATGTGGAAGCACACCAAGGCACATACCGGTGAACGTAAGTGTTGTATGGACATCTATCTGATGCCGTTCAAAACATTTTCTTTCACACTAAAGCGGTTTGAAATGTTTCTCGTCAACGCCGACAGGTCCTTTCGTGTGTCAGATTTGCAACAAAGGCTTCACCCAACTGGCCAACCTTCAACGACATGATCTCGTCCACAATGGTGAGTGTCTTTGGCAAACGTGGCGGGTTTTCGGGGTGTACCCTTTTGCAAGCAATGCATAAAACGCATGATGACAACCTTTCACAGCACTTTCGCAAATTTATTTTGACGACTTTTTTGGTTCATTCTGATGCGTAATGTATTGATGCAACGGTGGCAGGGTAAAAACAGCAAAACCTTTACAGATTAATTCTACAACTTTCTTTTCTTACACACAGGACTCAAACCGTTCAAGTGTCCGATTTGTGAAAAATGTTTCACCCAGCAAGCCAACATGCTAAAACATCAGCTGCTTCATACCGGTAAGCTAATGAGTTGTTGTTCGCTGGGAATAATAGATCGAATCGGTGCGATTTTCGCTAGTGTCGATTATAATGGCGACAAATTTTCCCTTACGATCAAGTGCTACCAAATGATTGTTTGATTTGTTTGCTTGTTTTGTTATCTCATAAGAAATGAAAGGGACATTGCATATTCGATAGTGCATTGTTTTTATATTAGACTGGAATGCTGGAAATATCTCTCCCTGGTCGTGCACTATAGTGATGACTACTTTACACAGCTTGGTCACAATTACATTGATGACTTTATGTTTGGTTCATTCTGATGCGTGTAGTGTACGAACACAGGGATATGCGTCTTTCCGGATTTATTCAATGACAGAATTCATTTTGCAACGATATCGACGACGGTTTTTTTTATTGTCCCCTTTCAATTCCCATCGTACTACATCTTTGTTTAATCATCTTCAATTGCAGGACTTAAACCATACAAATGTCCCGTGTGCGAGAAAGCATTTTCGCAACATGCAAACATGGTCAAACATCAAATGCTTCATACAGGTTAGCCACTGCTTCTTTCCTTTCGTAATTTTGTTCCCTAACGTTATTATTCCCTGTTTTGATTTCTTCACGAGTTAAATGTAGATGCTAATAATGATTGACTCTTATCCGTAACTTTCTTTTTTAATCAAACTTTGCAAACTAATGTTCCAAATTTTTGGAATGTTTAGGATTTTCCTTATTTCGTAATAATGTTATGCTTAAGATAGAGCTAAACTAGATGTTTAATTTATTTCTAATGAATTGTCATTTTTTTCTTGTTTGTTTCACATTGTGCTACTCAACGATGGTCGTTCGTTTGTCTGGTTCTTGATTATACTGCATATGTTATTGGCGATTGCCGGCCTGCAGGTTTGAAGCCATACAAGTGTCCTGTTTGCGAAAAAGCATTTACGCAACACGCCAACATGATCAAACATCAAATGTTACATACTGGTAGGTAATGGCATTACCAATATAGTCCGTTGTACATTGGCCATGTATCAATTCAATCAATGCTACTGGCCCTTATGCACTATCTTGATGACTTTTACACAGCTTCGTCACAATTACGCATTGATGACATCATGTTTGGTTCATACTGATATATTAGTGCATCATCGAAAGGGACAACATGGGAGGGGGGAAATCTTACTAACAGATGAGTTGTTAAATTGTTCACCTTTAACTGATGCATTATCTTTATGCATTTTCTAGGTCTTAAACCCTACAAATGCCCTGTTTGCGACAAGGCCTTCACGCAACAGGCTAACATGGTGAAACATCAAATGTTGCACACCGGTAAGTTTGAAACTATACCCATATTATGAAATTACCCTGAACAATCATGCTGAAAATCATTCCATCAGTTGATAGTTTCATCCCTTTTCCTGCTGTCAGTTCTATTTGCTCTGTTTTATGTTATTTGCCTTTATCTTTTTTCGTTTATTAATTTGTCCTCATTTTAAACAATCTCTTCCTTTTATTGTTTCATTGTTCGTTTTGATGTTTATTTTTCCTTCTTACATAAATTTCATATCACTGATCGGTGGATATTTTCTCTTTTTTCTCTTTTCCGACCGCTTGGCCATATACGCGCGCGCGTCTTCTCTTACCCTTCGTCTTCTACGCCAACGCGCGCGGATACGCGTGTAATCGCAATATAAATAAAACAATCGGCAACGACACCTCTACCGAACCGATAAATATACGTATATTACATATAAATACAAAACAAAAACAACTACGATTAATCATCCATCGCATCTTTCATCGCTCGCGCGCTACACGTCGATCGCCGGGATGTATCCTTTGTTCCCCCCCCCACACTGCGATCAACTGCAAAATAGGCGTTAAACCGTACAAATGTTCCACCTGTGGAAAGGCATTTGCTCAGCAGGCCAACATGGTTAAACACGAGATGCTTCATACCGGTAATTCCCTAGAGTGTTATTACATCGATACCGTAGTAGATGATGATACGCAAGAGCGCGAACCTGATTCGCCAAAATAACATAAGCATTAGCAACATCTCTGTCACATTCAGTTACTGTTTTTTTTTCTTCATTAAAACAACTTTTTCAACCGTAAACATACGTACGTATCAGACGAACTGCGCGCAGATGCGATAGCGTCAACAGACAGAGAGAAATAATTAGCAGCTGTCCTTACAATCTGCCGGATTTTTTTGCACGGAAATTCACTTTTCAATCCGATCACAATGCTAAAGTTAGATAAGTGTACTTTTCCGGATGAAGGATTGAACAAATGATGAGAAAGGCACACGTGTAGGAACACCTAAGCGATAATTCTTCTTTGTACGGTCAGATAACATAGACAATACTTGATTTGTGTTTGGGCCAAGAATAATAAATAGTTACACAGCGTTTAAAACAAACCGATGTAATGAAATATTGAGCTTTATCGAATTGTTACTCCCTTTTGCATTACCATAGTACGCCAAAAACCACAGAGGTGTGTTGAGAAAAACTCTTCTTATGAAAAAACTTCTGATTTTATGTTAGCGTTTTCCTTTGTTTTTTTTTTTTGTTATTGGTTTGATAAACTGCTGGGCCATGTCATAGGCAAATGTGGATGCAATTTGTTCTGTTTTTATCTGCAAACAACTAGATACCTAGATTTTTGTTCACACTCATCACCATCATCATCTCATCATTCCTTTTTTTATCCTCTAACGTTTCAAAGCTTGCGCTCTGCAAAATGGCTTGCCAACTACAACATATACTCTACGGTTTTAATTTGTTTTGCAGGTATTAAACCGTACAAGTGTCCCACCTGTGACAAAGCCTTTGCCCAGCAAGCAAACATGATGAAACATCAAATGTTGCATACGGGTAAGTGTGAGCATTATTGATGGAGGAGAGTTAGTTTCGTTTAGTTGTCTAGCCCCCGTGCTAAGTGGACCCACCATTATCTTTTGCTATCTTTATCCCTTAGGACTAAAACCGTACAAGTGTGGTACATGTGACAAAGCGTTTGCCCAGCAGGCCAATATGGTCAAACATCAGATGCTCCATACCGGTAAACTATCGTGATTTTATTGAAACAAATAGACGATCAAATGCCATCCCTTAAATATGCATGCTGCACTAGAACTATCACACGGTAGAAGGGAACATAAATTAGGCACTAAGGAACGACAAACTATCGTGTTTGAAAAATTTGCTTCCGTATCACTAAATTCCTTGTCGGTTGGTTAATACCGACGATTTCGTAGCTAGTCCATACTGAAACGAAAGAGTATCTAAAATCAGAGTTACCGAGGGTGTTAGGAAGTTGTCCTAATTTACATCAGCTAATAGTAATGTTTAAGGTCTTTTACTAGCTAATCTCCGAATAGACTCTCTCTCTCTTCTCTTACCTCTTTCGGCCTTGTTATAGTGCAACCATGAAGTCCATAACCTATTTTTTACATTGCTTACACGTGATTGTTCACTAAAGCGACCACAAACCAATGCTCCTTTTCGTCTACCAGGTTTAAAACCGTACAAATGCAATACCTGTGGCAAGGCATTCGCACAGCAGGCCAACATGGTTAAACACGAGATGCTTCATACGGGTAATACCATTTATATTCCTTTTGTTTTTCTTTATTTCGTTTGCTCACATTTGTTTTGCTTGCTCCTTGCGGTGGTAAATGCATCTCTCGTCCATCATCGTGCTCACGGTTGATTTGTTTCCGGCAAGACGATGAACGCGTTTTTGCATTGCAGTGTGCCACACATGCCAGCGAACAAAATGCAGTGGTGCAGCTTTTTTTATGTTTTTAATGCCATTTAATTCCGTCAACGCTTCCGATACTGTTTGTTTCAAATTTCCCTTTCTTTCATTTTCATTCTATGATCGATCGCGTTTTGTAAAAAAAATAAAACGCGCACTGGGATATCAAAACCACCACTTACTTAAAATGCGCTTTTTCCTGTGTACTACTCCGGCAATATGGACTAAACAAAACCCCGCGATCTCGTCGTGCCACATCCTCCTGCGAATTGCGCGCTGTCCAGGAATAAAACCTTACAAATGTTCGGTTTGCGATAAAGCCTTTGCCCAGCAGGCCAACATGGTTAAACATCAGATGCTCCACAGCGGTAATACACACATTCTTTTCAGTTCTATTTCCAATCTTTACTACTGTTATTACCTCCCCAACAAAAAATGTGCTATGTCCTGCTCCTGTTTTATCCGGTTGTACCACCACACACCTTCCCTGTTGTGATTGTTAATGTTGTGTAGTGTTGTTGTGTAGCGTGTCGATGCAACCAGCATGCCTTTGCATGGACAGAATATTATATATGGCACTGTTAGGAATGTTATCGATTCGAAAAATGCGATGGTTTGCTTTAATTTTGTGTTTCTATTTCTCGGTCGGTTGCTGCAAATTGGTACACTCGGCTGTGGGGTTGGTCATTCTCTCTGGACATACACCGCGTGAATCCGGCCGCTCGATGGTGCTCGATCCCGTCCTGTCTGTCGCTTCTGCGATCCCACTCATGTTAGGAATCAAACCGTACAAATGTCCAACTTGCGATAAAGCATTTGCTCAACAGGCAAACATGGTTAAGCATCAGATGCTCCATACGGGTAATTAAATACGTTTCTTTATTATTATCTATTCGACAACAGTTTCTCGTTTCCTTATTTGATTTAGCTTATTTTTTTAATTAACAAGATAGGTATATATACAAATGTGCAATATGTCATTCTAGGATAGCAATTAAACATGTTTAATGGTCTCGTAGTAATAACAACGACTTACTTATTTTTAAATAATTTAAAATGTTTCCCTTACTCACACCTTTGGTAATTTTCGATTTCGATGCTCATCCGTTTTGGTTATTTTCTTTGTATGCGTCAATTAGTAGTCATCAGCTTAGGATTTTTACATTGAACTGATTCGAATGCCTTTGTTTATTCATTTTCTGTCCATCCGATTCTTTACCAACAGGCGAAAAACCATTCAAATGCAAAAGCTGTGATAAGGCTTTCTCACAAAATGCCAATCTGAAAAAGCACGAAATGGTACATCTCGGCATACGGCCCCACACCTGTCCTCTGTGTCCGAAGTCCTATTCGCAGTATTCAAATTTGAAGAAACATTTGCTGAGCCATCAGAAGCAAGCGATTAAGCAGGAGCAACAAAACGGCCAGGTGATGGCGTAAGTATTTATTGACTGCCCTAGCCGTAACAATTGTCACGGGAGGGTTCAGTCTTACGTTCGTTTTTTTTCTGTATGCTAATTGCTTGTTATTTTTAGCATTCTCTACAGCTGTCAGACGTGCAAGATGCAGTTTGAAGATATCATCGAGTTCGAGCGCCACACCAGACACTGTGGCATTAATAGCGTACAGCAGCACAGTGTCAAGTTGGAAAACATTAAGAGCGAGGTAGATATCGACGGTAGCTCGAATTCGGGTATGCAGCAACATATTTCCACCACCAATGGCGGAGCAGCAAATGGGGGGAACGGTATCAGCGTTAGTCAATCGCAGCCTCCAACACCGATGCATCTACCGTCGGCCATCCTTACCTCAGTCATCTCTTCGTCGGTTGGTTCTAACGTAACCGCACACAACCTAGCGCCAACGGCCCATTCTCATCACGGACATGTGACGACGAACGGTGGTGGAATACTATCCGGCATTCCGACCGGCCATCCACACGCCCAGCAACAACACTCTCCACCAACGGTCGGTCTTCCTCAGCATCCTTCCGCTCACGCTCAGCAGCAGCAGCAGCAACAACAACAACAGCAACAACAGCAGCAACAGCAGGCACATCAACAGCAACAACAGCAAGGACATCCGCAACAGCAACAGCTTTCACCGCTCAGTAGCCACCAGCAGCATCTAATACTGCAACAGCAACACAACCTTCCGATCCATCTGCAGCAGCAGCTATCGCACCATCTGATCAGTTCACACCTGCCCCACCCGCAGGATCACGGTGCGTCCGGTGACCTTCACCACCAGGTGAACTTCCACCATCCACACATCTCGCACCTGCCGAACATATCGCACAAGATCCTTTCGCCACTGTTCCACATTCCGCCGTTCAACAACAACCACAGCACATAATGGAACGCTTGCAAGGGACCCACGATTCGGCCGCCGTCGGCGTCGGTTGTCGTTGATTCGGCAGCCACACCTGCGCCGGCCGGTGTGTCCCTTCTGCCGAGCTCGTCGATGATGCTACCGTTTGTCGTGAAAGCGGAAAAGCCGGATGAGGAGAACGGTGGCGCTGGTAGTGAGGCTGTTTGCGGTAAGTAAGCTGTCTGCAATAGATTTTCATTACAATCTCCAACAAAACGAGCCAGTCGCGAAACATGGGCCTCACGGCGCATATGTGCCGGAGAGATACAGGGTTTTTGGCAGCTCTACGTGTTGTAACTCTGTCCAGAATAGCAAACAGCGCTATTGCATAGATATGTAACATTGAGCAACATCTACGCTGCATTCTGCTTTCTCTATAGTTTAGCTGTAGTTTGCCAATGTTACAAATGAATATTTTGAGGCATAAGATGTTCTGGACAAAGTTGCGGTAGAAAAATCCCGCGCATGGAAAACGCGCATTGCTGATACAATAGGAGCGGGACTCCAAGCCAAGACGTTCTTTAATACTCAGGAGGAAATCAAGGAGGGACAATCGGGAAATGAAGGGAAAAGCATACCGTATCCCTCTCGCACTTTCCGCACTCCGTCAGTTTGCTGATGGTAATGATGTGCTGTTTTATTTTTATACATCATCGTTATTAGTTAACATTGCGACTTACCATATTATACATGGTAATGTGTTTTTTTTTTGGAGATAGGTTTCTTTTGCCGTGCGCGTCGCCGTAACATGCAAAATTGTTTTACTAAGTCACGAACCTCGTACGATGCATAAGAACGCGTAGGGCTGAAAGGGAAATGATCCAATGCAAATGAATTACTTCGTGGAGCAACAAAACAAAAAACGGCTTTTGAAAGATATACATACATATGCGCACATGGACACACACACATCTATATATATAGGTATATATTAGCTAACCGTAGTATCGTGTAAAATAGTCATACAGCAAGAAAGAATCGCCACAGCAAGGGGTCCGAATGTCGAATTGTGTGTATAGTTTTAAAACATGCTTTTTAAACTTGCATGTTGCGCTTATCTCTCTGGCTTTGTGTGTGTATTTTGTAAGAGCACACCAAGGACTGTGGCGTTAGTCCCAAACCCGTGAATTACTAATAAGTAGCTATAGGTTCGACGCCATAGACGCGTAACAGTGATAAAAGCGGTTAAAAGCGATGCGGTTAGGTACAAGGTCTGTAATACGACGAAAAGACTGCACAAGCGATTCGTTAGTAAGCGACCAGGTAGACAGGAAAAATGGAAAAGAAGCAGAGTAAGAGAGAGAGAGAGAGATTAGAGACGAAATATGAAACAAAAAAGTGTGATAGAACCTGACGGTGTGTGTGTGTGTGAAGGATGTTCTAAAAAAGATCTGCAGATCAGTAGGTGAGGAGTGCCACAGTTTTTTAACAATGTGTTGTTTCGCTTTGTCATTCGTTCTACTCGCTACTTTATATATCAATCCTTCCTGGGTCGGCCTGCGAAATGTGTGGGTTGATCAAAAAACAGGAAAAACGAATCAGAAAAGTATAGTACATTGTACTAAGACAGAGGGTGTGTCGTACAACAGTTGTGATATATATTACCATATTAAATGTGAACAGATTTTTACCTCTGCCTATAGAATCAGCCACCGTACGATTGTTTCTTTGGAACTGGTTTACAAAATTGTTTTTGTATTGTTTTATAAATCCATATAATTTGTATTTGGTTGAATGAAGAATTAGAGAGAGAGAGAGAGAGAGAGAGAAGAATTGTTAATGAATGCAACGTGTGTGCGTACGTTGAGGAGAAGGTAGCTACTACTAGTTCGAAGGAAGACTTAATACAAGAAAGAAGAGTGTGATATCATTAGTTGGCCTAGGGGGTTGATAATCATAAATGTGAGATCTTGCTCTACTGCACTGCTAGCTACTCAACCAGCGGGATGGTGATCAAAACTGCGTTTCGGAGGCATGTGGTATGTTAGGCGGAACCTCGTAAATACCAATAGTAAGCTTGTTTAATAGGAATAAAATACCGATCGATGCTGTGTTTGCACGTTTACAATACTTATCATTAGGAAAACCTTGGCACGGTGATATCTGTTTTATTACCGTGCTTATTGTGCTGGTTTTTTGGTGGAAGTATGTATTTGTCGCTTTCCGTATAACGAATCACTACAACAAATCAATTATTTTAGCGCTGTTGAGGGTATTCCACAGCTGTCATCCTTTTCGCCATTATTGGCTGTCCTCAACGATGCTAGTCTCGGACGGTTGATTGACATTACAGTACACTATTCGTAGCGTCCATTTTATTTTTTTGAGGAGATTTAAATACCTAATTCAATACAAACGATCCCGTTTGATGGAAGGCTGTATGTGAGTAGGAAGCATTATATGCGACAGTGTGCTGTCCTTAGTTGGTCGTTAGTTAAATGTAAACTTCCTCAGCCCCACGGCCGCGTCCGTAGGTGTACCATGTACAGCAACAGCGAAACCGAACAAAGCACGCACGTACTTGCACACACACACACACACACATTAAACGAACATACTAGTAGGGTATTGTGTAATTAGCGGAGAAAACACACTCAGGAGAGCAACATAAGTTTAGAGCATCAATTTCCGGTGAAACTTGTCGAGCAAAGATTAAGTCTGTGAATGAGGAGAGCAATAGTACGTAGAATGTAGATTGTAAAAATGTTGTGAGAACATATGTAGTAGCAACTTAACGATAGAAAATCATATCGGATTGCGGTAGTGATAGTTCCCCCCAAGACGTTGCGCCTCTAACGCACATACCCAGCTAGCGATCAAATTGCTTGGTTATATGCGGTTTGCTTTAACAGTCAGATGGAGAAATCAGAGGTTTCTCTATGTATATTTGTTTTTGTTACATAGTGTAGCCGTATGATCATTTCGCTTAATGTCTTCCATAGAATTCAAGCATATTTTAACCTCCAGATTGAACAGAAATGGAAAAAGTATCCTTAATTATGGTGTTTCCTTCTTCGTTCTACTTTTCATTTCACAACGTGTTTTGTTTTTTATGTTTTTGTATGTTTTATTTAAAAAAACGTTACGTGTTCGGGCGTTAGAAACGTGATCGCATCGAGTTTTAATGCTTTTGCTAACGGTCATAAGGAGTTGGCAGCTGTTTAAGATATTTTGGAGGCTCCTCTGTCAGCTTTCTACAATCAATATTTGTTCTTATTTTTTGCCACCGCAATACCGCTGCCGTGGCTACAGTGAACGTGCGATGAACACACAGTTGTTTGTACATCAACACAGTGGAACATTTACATTTGAAACGACCAAGGGCAGTTCTTTGTGTTTGTTATATGCGTCATTGAAAAATGCAATTATTTGCAATATTAAAAAAATTTCAATCTGGAATGGATTTATAAATTTGATTTTCAGTAGCAAACAATAACAAACAAACAATTGGCAACGCGATAAATATGAACCAATTAAATACATTCATTTTCGCATCTGCTATACGGAAAGGGATTATTTTTAAGCTGGTTATAATGAGCGTAGAAACGGTAATTTTTAAAATCACATATAAGATAAATTCTGTTCTTTAAGCCATCAAAAGTATCCAGCAGGAAAGATACTTTACCGCAGGCAGGACCGTGACAAAATCAAGGATTGATTATCCGGCTACGTGGTAAAATAACTGTAGTGAGCCAGAAATGGTTGGCATGACCTAGTAGATCGTTACGCCAAGAAGACGAAGATACTTTCGTTGCAAAACCTCATGGAAATAGAGTAACAAATGGTGTAACATGCGCGCTGTAGAAATGAAGCCGAAAAGTATGTCATAGTAAGAAAGTAGAGCCACACGAGAAAAAAAACGTTGAAGCAACGCACATTCCTACACCATTATGAAGAGAACACATTGCTGTTAGTGTTTAGTCAACTTAAATGAAAATGCAAGATGCGAAGAGCAGAGAGGTGTGCAGGAAAAAATCGGACCTTAATCAAAACTAGTTTTTAACAACAAAGGAAGAAAAAAAAACAGAAATTAAAAAGAGAAGCCAATCAACAAAAAAAGCTGCTATACAGCTATAGGATCTTCAAAATAATGCGTAGGTTTTGAAAAGTGTCCCCCCCTCTTTATGTCCTCATCACACCCGTTACTTTACCAACCACGTTCACGTTCCCTGCTATATAGGTGGTATTTGCAAAACTGAATAGAAAGCAAACTAATGTAGCAACCATACTTAGGCTATAGAATATAGCTACACAACACAGTGCAAAAAAGTAGCTTCAAAATAGTATAAACAAGTGGTTTGAACTACTTGAAAAAGCATACAAAACAAATAAATAGTGGAAAGACAACAGCAAAGTAACGGAACCGTGTAATGAAGCATATGAAAACGTAAAAAATAACTGTTCTAAACAGAAGCCAGAGGCGGTAAACCAACTTTAAACCTAATTCATAAGAAAGCATTGGTATGATAGCGAGCGCGAGCGGAGGATAGTGCAACAGATTAATGAAGAACGTTTTTAAAACAATAGTAAGGTACGGTAATATATACACACAAACGCGCGATTCAGGGGCAAACAAACACTCGGCAGACAGTACGACCTTTACTAGTACAATAGTTAACACACACACGCCAACTACAAATTTTTTGTTATTTAAAGGCTAGAATAATGTTTTTTTGTTTTCATTTTTCACACAAATTCGGATTGTTTGGATTACTTTGCCTTCATTTTGCAGTAAGCCACATTAATTTCAAATTTATCACCAATACTTAAGGCAACATCTGTCAAAGAACGCATACTATGTCCCTACAATCAATTGTTTGTCAATACGTAAGGTCCTACTGTTCGTAAATGTGGTTTAAACTACAAAAAAGGAAAGCCGTTGTTCGCAGTATAAACAAAATGCAGAAAAGACAAAAAAAGTATAAAAACTATACAAAACAAACAAAACAAAAGTAGTAGAAATATGTAGCCGCGCATACAAGCCTCTGCGAAAGCAGAACCACATCTCATACACAGGCTACTGCTGCTACTACTACTACTACTATGTACTCTACCACTGCTATGACTACTCTAAAAGTCCCTCAACTAGCGCTCAGACAGTGGTTGAAAGGAGAATGCGTTTTCGTGTGTTATGTGTATTATTACTATCTTTTAAGAAAAGGTGTCCGCCAGCAGGCCAAAGCCACCCACGTGGTAAGGCTTGATAAAAGGAAGGGTGTTCATGGTTAGTTGATTGGTCATTGCGTTCTAGTGTTTGATGCGTTAACATCCTAGATAAGAAGTGTAAAGGACGATGCCTTTCTTCACACACACAATTGCACACGAGCTCTGCGGGCAAAGTAGTTAGTAGGTGGTGAATACTGTGACGATGGACGACAGGGATAGATTAAGCGGGGGGAGAGAGCGACAGGTATTGTGTGGGGATGGAAAGGTGTACAGAGCGGAGTGCGTTTGTTATGATTGTTGAACGGATAAGGAAGGGAGGAAGCTTTCCCAATGTTAGGAAGAAAACGAGGTTATATGGCACACGGTGGAACGATAGGGGGAATGCAAGTGAAGTGATGCAAAGTAAGCAACAGTTGGTTGAGTTGCGTGCGCCAATGTTTCACATCCTTATTCTGTTAGTGTTTTAGAGCGCGCTATTTACGTTAATGTTTTGTATAACCTTCCTCAGCTATGAATCGAACACACACCCACAACACACCACTACGCAACCACTGCGCGCTTATTTTGTTTACGCGCGTGTGTTTTGTAAGCGTTGTGCGTGCGTGTGCGCGCGTTCACTGTGCCTGTTCCTCTCCGTGTGTGCGTTAGTTAAGGTTAAGTTTGTGACTTATTGCACTGTATTAGCATATGGCTGACAACGAGAAGCGTTCAGTTTTTCCCCATGAAGAGGATCCCGCAGGAACCTCTCGGCATTCGCGTTGTTGTATGATGAGTTTGTTCAAAATTGTGAGTGCACAGAAAAGGGAGTGAAGAGCAATGTTTTGAAAAGTCATTTTATCCTCCGTTAAACTTTCATTAACTTCGATCGCAGCAAGTGGAGTGGTAGACCAGGGCGAATCGGAAATGTGTGCGCGTTTGCTCTCTCTCGCTCTCTCTGTCACGATAATCAAAATGATTTCGATCCAAATTATTCACAAACAAAAAAGCGCAGTAAATAGTGAGACAAGATTGTAGAATCCCAGAGTTGCAAGATTTCAGTGAACCTAGTTTTCATGTAAAATGCAGAGTAGGGGATAGGGATGTTTTTTTTACTGCAAAATTACTTTTATTCATTACTATTGTGAGTGCTGTGGGGATGAGAGCCGGTGCTGCTGCCGCGCCTTCCTACTATTATTACGATTATGAGTTAGAAAAGTTACATTTACGAAGATGAGATAATTTGTATAGACACAACCAATCAATAATAAACTGAAAACAATACCTATTAGTGAACATGGCTTTATCGTAACACATAATACATATGGGAAGTTGAGTTGAGAAATATTGAGAAAGCGATGCATGGCCATGTCCAGCCGTACGAAAGGATTTTGTCTAAAATAGGGCAGATATACTCACAACGACGGAAGGAAATGGAAGTTTTCTATCACTAATAACAACTATTGATTTTTAGTTGCTATTAGCGATGAAAAGTAGTATAAAACCCCTAATATATATAAAAAAAACAACCTCTAAATGGGTGCATCGTAAGCCGCTTTCACTATAAATACATTAAATACAGTAAATCCGAAACGCATGGAATTCAATGCAAAGGTGATCGGATCGCTAGCGATCAGCTTCTCACCATACGTAGGTGATCCCAGATCGCTAAACATGATCGGGAACACTAAAGATAAACTTCACCAAAAACCGGTGATCCAGATGGTTTTTTGCTCTTGACAAGCTGATTTTGTCACTAGACAAATTTTTCAGCATTTTGTCAACTCTCGTGGCCCTGCACCTAATGAACGGTCTGAAAAATCGTGAAAATAGAAGATTTGTTTATTTTTTAACATGTTTTTGATTAATTTTTCTAACTAAACATTAAATATAAGTAAGAAAGATCACGATCATGTGGGGTCTACATTGTTGAGGATAAAAAATCATCCGCTCTTTAGTCAGCCTATAAAACTTGTATTCTTTTACTAGTATTATTAAAAACGTAAAGATAATAAAATAGTTACCTGATACTGGATTGTAATAACCACCCTGTAACAATTCTGCTATAACGGTACTTCTCCTGTGTGTTATTATCGTGTGCGTGCTTATCAGTACATGGGGAACTTTATGGAAGTTAAATAAAGTGCTCAGCTTGTGTAATGGATTATTGAAGCACAGGCGATCTGCAAAAAAAAATGTCCTACTAAAAATGTTCTCGTCCTACAAAAACTCCAAACATGGACTGCAATCGCAAACCCGAAATATTCGGTAAAGTACAATGATCAAGAAGATGATGGCAGCCAGTTCTCTTGGCTGGTATGATTTGAACTGAAGATTGTTGACTATGATTTAACCGAGCCTTTCATTCAAAAGATGTTTTCCTGAAGTTTATGGCAATATTACGTATTTTGCCTATTAGCATTTGATGGCATCTTGGCCATTGGGACTATGCTGCACAATATTCGGCGTCTCCAGACTCATGGTTGTTTGGTTTGATAACATTTGCTCTATATAAACAGAGAAGTAAACAATAGAGCACAACAACAACAACTGCTCATGAAACAGTAGTATCTGATGGTACAATTATAAAAAATTGCAGCGAATCAAGCAGTAAAACAGCATCTTAAATACCTATATAATATAAGACGCTGTAAAACATGGTATCCTTTTCTATGCTGCTACCTTTGTGGGTTCAATGGTCATTTTGTAGTCTTCCTTGATTGGTATTAATAATGAGGATAATGAGTCCTGCGCTCACTTGACACTTGGAAGCTTTGGGGCGGCCCGGTGGCACATGATGGGGGAACTGTATCACCGACCAAAATTAAAATCTTTTTGAATATCTTGTGAAGAATCCTGCTAGAAAACGCGCGACTACCCAAGCACATCAGTTAAAAACATTCTCAAATTGCGCGTCTGTGGACGTCCATACTTGTAAAAAACTTCCATTTGGTAAAATCATAGTTATACATGGAAAATAAAATGTTGGCGAGGGGATCATAGAAGGCATAGCGAAAAAAAATGGAGCTTAAAGAAGAGATGTGAAATCAAAAATGCTTCACACCAATAAAATGATCCATGGATGTGGGAAATAATGTTACCATGGAAACGTTATGCGTCGCCTTCAACTAAAATTGGTATAGCGATTTTTATTTTATTTGTATAACTAAACATTTAATATAAGCAACAAAGATCACGATCATATGGGGTCTACATTGTGGAGGATAAAAAATCATCCGCTCTTTATAAAAAAAATCTCCGCTATAACGGTACTTCTCCTGTATGTTATTATCGTGTGCGTGCTTATCAGTACATGGGGTACCTTATGGAGAACGAAAGCGTGTCATCTATCTCATTCGCAATAGTGCTCTTGGTCTCATTGGTCTGATTGTTAAGCTTTCCAGATTCTTATCTCCCATGCATTCGGTGATGCCGGCAGTCCATATTTCGTGGGTGTGGTAAGTGTTGCAGCAAGCCAACAATAAAAAATGGAATCTAAATCGATATCTTTTCTTCTTCTGTTTCCCACCCGTGCAGATATCGGAAGCGATCAAACGAGTAATTCGTGTGAGTGTTGATGCATTATCAGTCGATACGTACATGAACCTCGAACCCACACAAACAATAGCCGTTCGGTCGCAGCTGGCCGAAAATGCTCCAGACCATCGGGCTGCTCCAGTCCGTACCGGATGATGATCCACCACTGATCAAGTTTCGTGCCCTGCAGTACGCATCATTTAGCACCTGCTTCGTGGAGATCCTTTGGGTGTGTTCTTCCTGATTACAGCGATACACCAATTCTCACGCGGTTCCTTGTTTTTATTTAATTTTCTTTAACGTTTCACAGAAGTCACGTTACGAATCGAAAACTGTTCGAAGGTGGTCGCGGTTGAAGAGAAGTCCAATTCAAACACTTTGTACGTCAACTTTCAACTTCATCGTTCAACTTTCAACATTCAGACAGTTATTACAGCGCCTACTAGATCATTTCCATTCTGCGTACTTCATATTGCAACGGCGTGCTTAGTGTTTAGTGTAAATGTGCAACCGGTTAGGTCATACAGTATGATAATGAAATTACAATAGTGAACGCGCAGAAGAACATAAATCGCCAGTGCGCTATTCGGTGGGAGTTTCTAGGTGGGGCGGGTCATACGAAAGCAATAGTCTGTGAGTCTGTGTGTCGGGGGCCATTAATTGCTGGAAAAGTTTTCTAACGATGCGATGTTTTAGGATAAGGGGTTGTTTTCATTCCGGCTGTTGGTGATAATCATTCAATGAGAGTTTGCTACCCAAATGCGAACTCCATCTGTGCGCAAAAGTCTGCCCGTTATGGTATATTTCCATTTTTGCTAGCACTTTTCCCCGTGCTAGTGAGAGAAGATTTAATTAATCTTTTCTTCATTTTTTTAGTAAACTAGTACATTCGTGGTGTTTTTTATTTGTTTTGGCGTTAGCAAGAAAATAAATTATAATGTGTTAGAATTTATGCAAAATTATAGAACACTCAATGACTAATAGGGCGGGTTTGGATAAACTATTTACAGGCATGAACTATCATTAATTATTGGGAAACGGTAATTTTTCTAGGGTACAGAGGAAAGGCAGATAAACAGTGTAACACAAAAAGAAGACAACAAACAAACATTATTTATTATAAGATTCTCGTTAGCCTTTTTCTTGAACCAGAGAGGAGAATGGAAGATAGTATAGACACAATTGAGAAAAGAAGGAAAGCGGAGGATGACTTTATGCATCAGAATGGAAAAAAATAAAATAAAAAAACCGATAAAACCAATAATATAACTACCACGTGTTGCACTGTTTGATAGTATGTGATATTTATTATGGACAGTTATAAGAAGATCTGCTATCACACTCCATGATATCATGCGAAAGCGGAACAGCTATACGCACGCTGGAGGGGAATTGATGTCACCTCCTTAAAAACATGTTCTCTTGGTGTCCGAAATCGAAAATCGGTTCGTTTGTATGGAATTTCGCATCCGCCGACGGAACAACAGTTCTGCGGTACTTCTCCTGTATGTTATTATCGTGTGCGTGCTTATCAGCACATGGAGAACCTTATGGAAAGAAGGCATGTCATCTATCTCACTTGCACTGGCGATCGCTCTCACGAGTTTGGTTGTATGCGATAGCGGTGGTAGCCAATGTATTAGAAGATCGGAACAGCTGTTCGCTCACTGGAGGGGAATTGATATCACCTCTCATGATGTCATGCTCTCTTGGTGTCAGAAATCGAAAATCGGTTCGTTTGTATGGAGATTCGCATCTGCCGACGGAGAGTTTAAGATTCACGCGTATGAAAATTGCACCAGAGCTGCGTTTCATGTAACAAGATACCATCCAAATCAGGAGGTGATATTTAACCGTATTTTTCCACTGCAGGGTTGTTGGAAACAAATGTTAGCACAACGAATTCAAAAATTTGCATTATAATTTTGTGCGGATTTTAAGAGAGAATGTAGCGTATTATTTGTTGCATGTTTGTAAATTATCATGCGGTTATAATTAGCTGCCGATAAATTGATTAATAAATGCGGATAATGTCTGTGGTTCTATTCGTGTGGTTTTATTTAAATGTTAAGATTATTCACTGTTTTGAAAATTGTCTCAACAATGAACGGTCGGAAAAATCGTGGAAAAGAAGATTTGTTATTTTCTAACATATATTTTTTTAATTTTTATAACTAAACGTTAAATATAAGTAAGAAAGATCACGATCGTGTGGGGTCTACATTGTTGAGGATAAAAAACTATCCGCTCTTTAGTGTTGTTATTAGCTAATAAAACTTGTATTCTTTTACTACTATTATTAAAAATGTTAAAAAAAATAGTGTAAAAAAAATAAAATAGTTAGCTGACAACGGATTGTAATAACCCTGTAACAATTCTGCTATAACGGTACTTCTCCTGTGTGTTATTATCGTGTGCGTGCTTATCAGTCCATGGAGAACCTTATGGAAAGAAGGCGTGTCATCTATCTCACTTGCACTGGCGATCGTTCTCACGAGTTTGATTGTATGCGATAGCGGTGGTAGCCAATGTATTAGAAGATCGGAACAGCTGTTCGCTCACTGGAGGGGAATTGATGTCACCTCTCATGATGTTATGCTCTCTTGGTGTTGGAAATCGAAAATCGGCTCGTTTGTATGGAATTTCGCATCTGCCGACGAGATTCACGCGTACAAAAATTGCACCAGAGCTGCGTTTCATGTAACAAGAGAGCATCCAAATCAGGAGGTGATATTTAACCGGATGATACAGGGTGGTTGAACACAAATGCACGATTTCAAAAATTTGCATTATATATATATATATATATTTTTTTTTATTTAATTTCTATTATGACGGCAATGCCGTATTTTCAAATTTGCATTATAATAGTAGATAATATAGTATAAAGTAATAATAGATAGTATCCAATGCAATGGTGATGGGAATATTTATTCCAATTTTTTTATATTTATTCGGGGTATTGTCATCAATCAAATGAAAGTATTCTGTTTTGCTTTTTTGTTTTTTTTTTATGATTTTAATTTCACAGTTCCACAGCTTGTTGTCAGTTGGCTTTAGCAACACACCGCCTTTGCTTACTATTCGTTTACATTGCAGAAGAGTGGGGTTTTCCACAGTCCCACTGTCTCCAATGTGATCGGCAACAGTGAATTAGAGGAAAAATGTGCATGCGTAGCAGCAATTATCATATGCGCTATAATGTTTATGTATAATAGTTCGTTGCTATCTACTATACAATTACGATCCTCTAGAGAACACACAGACGTAGCACTTATAGCCCGTGTACAAGTGTGTCTAGATGAAAGTGGTTGTACTTCCGGGACTTGTTACACATTTTATGAGTACTAACAACACTTGTGTTCTGATTATTTTTGTTTATCATACTGCCAGCACGTTTGTTGAACAAGTCCTATTTCCTTGATGGAACAGAGCGTTACGCAGTGTCGGTTGAACAGCAGAAACACCATTCCAAAGCATTCAGGCACACGCACTTCTAACATAGCTCACCGACGTGTCCCGTGGCCGATTGCTATTGTTCTTCAAGTACGCAGACTACATGATACTATAAAACGCCCACAAACAGTAGCTGATCTGCAAGCTCTTTTTAAGGTGTTGTTTTTTCCGCTTCAGACATAGAACTCTTCACAAAAGTTCTGCGATCATCACTCTTCGACGCGCAGTGAGCAAAATAGGAGAGCTTGTGTCGATGTGTTTTGCTATTAGAGAAGGCAAATGACGATTGGCGAATGTTTTAAAAAGCCTGAAATAGCTCTAACCAAAACCGATCTTGAGATTGCTACCGTTTGTGCAACAACAGTAGAATCGTATCTGATG